>NC_083097.1:15889312-16489312 GCF_949774975.1 Lagenorhynchus albirostris
TATCAGCCTCTTACAGAGACAACCTACCAGCAAAAATTCTGCCTGGAATTTGCTTGAGAATTGCTTGATCTGACAATTTGTCAGACTGTTGGACTCCTAGTGATTATGATTTGACTTTCTTTTTAAGATGGATGGTCACCAATGCCAATTACATTTTCATGAGGAGAGGAAGCTGGGTGCACAGGTAATTTACTTTGGGTAAAATCTGAAACCATATGTTTTCACCTGGTTTAATTTGGCTTACCCCTCCCTCCCGCAGGGCGAGGGGGTTACATGTATATAACAAATTACATGTTTTTCCCAAAATTGGGTTCATAAAGCATATTATTCACACACAATAAAATTAAATTTTCTTTTAGATGTACAGTTTTGACAAATGTATAAAGTTGGTAACCACCACCATGATCAAGATATAGAATATTTCCATCACTCCAAGATTCCTGTGTCCTTTTTTGTTCAATTTCTTCTTCCCATGCCAGTCCTGTAACCTCTACCCTGATGACTATTCTCATAGTTTACCTTTCAGTATATCATAAAAATAGAATCAAATATGTAAATTATAGATAGCTATAGCTATAGATATGGATGATACAGATACAGATATAAAGATATAAAGAGAGCACATGTAGGATGATGAAAATACTGACATACTACACATGTGTTTTTATATTACTGGGGTGATATTTACTTTTTACCATGAGTAGTTGATTGCATATGACTCCCTTGTAGGTAACCCTGTATTATGTGATTTAACAATAGATGACTAAAATATTTGAAATAGAGACCTAAGTGTGAAAAATATGTTTATATGTTTTTCTCAACTTATAAAAAAAGTAAACAAACAAAGTTTTCCAAACCCCTCCTCTCCCAATAATAAACTCCTCACTGTGATAAGCATTCTCCCATTTTACAGAAACTTGCTTTTTTTTTTTAGTCAACATTGACACTAGTCTCTCATGACCAATCATTTGCCATTTACTAAATATTTACTTACAAATCGTTTCTCCTGAGAAAAAAAATACATTTAATTTTCAAAAGAAAGGCTTCTACTCATCAATCTTTACAGACAAGTACCTTACTTATTCTCACAGACTGTGGAAATAAAATAAAAAATGTAGTTTTTTGTAATCTGCCCTTTCCTACTTAATGAGATTTCTTAAGAAGTTGAATGATACAATGAGAAACAAATCAAATTACAATTGTTGTGCAGTTACAAAGTGTCATTTCTCTGCCACTATTCCAACTCCCCCCTTTTCTACTGAAAGTCTCCTGACTGGTTAATTCTTAGAATTTTCCACTGCTCCAAATTCATCCCTTGCCTAGTTCTTAGCTTTATCTTTATAGAACACAGTTCTAATCCTATTATTGCCCAGCTAAAATTTTCTCAATGGTCTCTCACCGCTGACCTAACTAAACCTGGATTTCTTATCCTGCCACTTACAATCTTCTGCAAGATTGTTGTAAAAAACTGTTTTTGTTTCAACTTTCCACTTCATCCCTACATAACCTTATACTCTCCTTGTATTGTGTTTTGCACTATTTTTGGATGAGCTCAGACTAACTTTGCCATCTTGGAAGGTCCTGGCACCTTTGTAGTGCAAATTAAACATTAACATCCTTCAACAAACCAGGAGGGAAGTACGCAATATCAAATCTGCAATTTTTAAGGTGTTTTAGAGTTAAGAGATAAAGAAATATAACTATATTATTATAATTATTTATTTAGCTATTATAAATTATATTGTCAGATTACCGTTAATTTTATTAAGCATTTCTTGTACGTCAGCAATTATGTTTGGTAAATTCTTACTGTTAACACTTTCAAACAATAACTGTAGCCTTGTAAATGTTATTATTTAATGGATTGAATATGAATAGTAATCATTTTAATGGTAAACTAAAATAATTCTCTATAATCATGAATGCTTTAAATTCGTTTAAAACTAAAAGATTGGAAATTAGGCGAGTTATGCAAAGAATTTTTCAGTCAGTTAATATTGAGATCAAACTCTCATTTTGTTACTAAAAATTCCTCTATCATGATAAATTTAAAAAGAGGAAATCTAATGAGCCTTTTTTTTTTCTCTCTCATATACACTGATGCATATACAAAATACACATACATGAAAATTTTGCAGATGATATCAGAGGATGTGTGAAGAAATGTAAGGCCATCCATGTGTGCATTGTAGATTCATGAACTCCAAATGCACTCAAAATATTGGGCTAAGTCCTCAAAATATAGCTCCTGATATCAAGAAGTCCTTAACTAGTAACCTATATCATAGAATTAATTTCATAGTTGTTAAATTGAAACAAGTCTATATATTATTCTGAAACTAAAGAACATAAAGACAATTAAATAATGATCCATAATTTGAGAGAATGAAAGCAAACATATTTTAAGTGAATGAAGATATGTAATTTAGGAAGCATTATATCTTCTCTAATCATTTCCATATCTCTAGGCCAAATTATAAATGCTCCTATGCAAGTGTGTCTGTGTGTTTCAATAAAAGATCCTTGCTCTGGATAAGTTTACCAATTATTATAAACATAAGTTAAATATGGAAAGGGGCAGATGTGTGCATAAGGTTAAGACTTTTTGATTAAGATATATGTTAAATATCAGTCCATTTATTATTTATCTGTTTTCCTCTAAATTTGTTTATTAAAAGTTTTATTTCACTCTTTATATATAGTGATACATATCTATATGTTTGTGTACATGTATACATATGTGTATGTATATATACATGCATAATTTCATAGCAGTTATTAGTGCTGCTTTAATGTATTTTATTTGATGTCTGCTAAAGACCAAGGAGACATCAGTCTAAAACAATGCACAGTAAAGTACATCCACATTTCACTAACCTCCTCCCAGTGAGTTGACTTAGAAACAGCATACTAATTCACGGGTAACAAATTGGATGCTTATTTTGTTAAATTACACTGATGTCCATGATATATCATAAAAACAGTCTTATGGTATCTACATTATTGGGCTTTTTTACTTTAATATTCTGTGTTTAAATACTTTTATAGGGCAGTGCAGACTAATGGTTAAACCCATGAAAGTAAAAATCTAATTGCCTAAATTCAGCACTGACTCCAACACTTACTAGCTGTTAAGACCATTAACAAGATACGTAGACCCTCTGTGCCTTAGTTTTTTCATATATAAAATGAAGTTAATTTTATAGTGTGTTATGAAATCTAAATGGATTAAAATTTGCAAAATGCTTAGATCAATGACTGACTCATAGCAGGCATTATTACATACATTTGTTCAATAAAATAAAATTATCCACTTCATTTCTTGTGCATGGAGTGCTTAAGAAATAGGTTGGAGTTTTCCTGTTGTGCCAGCCATATAAATTATGAGATTAAATTTTTTCTAACTTCTCTATTTCTCCCTTTCCTTTAACTAGAATTTCTTCTCTAATCATCCCACTTACAAGTAAAATTGTTCATATATTTAGAGACAGAGACCTGACTATGTTTGTTGTAATGTTTAATTTCTCTGTGTGCCTGTGACTTAGAGAGAGAGAAAGAAAGAGAGAGAGAAAGACTTTTAAAACTAAAGCATCTATAAAGTTGCTCATTTGATAGATATTTATTGATACCCTATTCAAAGCTTTCACCAGGAAGAGAGATATGATGAATGAAGACATGGTCCATACTTTTAAAGAGCTTAAATTCTAGATATTTTGTGTAATCTATTCAATATGAAGGCATAAAAAAATAACATTCCAAAAATTGTTATATCAATCTCATCTTCTCTTTATTACTATTTAATGCATTCTTTAAGTGACTACATTTTTCTTAATATAAGGAATAAAAATATAGCACTGCCATTTTTTTTTCAAATTGTGTCATATAAAAACCAATGTACCATTAGTGTGACTTCACAGAAAGGAAATATAGCTTAATGAAATGAATGACATGCATTAAGAATAAATGGCAGGGCTTCCCTGGTGGCGCAGTGGTTGAGAGTCTGCCTGCCGATGCAGGGGACATGGGTTCGTGCCCCGGTCTGGGAAGATCCCACATATTCAAATTCAAAGGAGCTAGCAATTCAAAGCTCTGTCCTCAAACATTTCTGGTTATTTCAATACAACATGTTAAGCATATGTTACACCCACAGTGATGACTGTTGCCAATGCTTGCTTGGATTTGTTTCTCTGTAACCATCTTACTTATTACAATATTCTAGTGTAAGTAGAGATTGCTTGGAAGAGAATTTTCCTTGTATGACTAATGTTCTTAATAGCACTTTTCTCCCTTCCTTTTAAAATTTGAAGTCATTTGTACCTACACCAGATTACAAAATGTCTACATCTTTTGAATGTCTTCATTATAATTGAATTGACAACTATGCACTAATTTTATTCATAGTAGCTTCTCTCATCAAATTATCTTTCAACACCATTTCATGGCTAATAACTACTGAAAGATTAAGAGTTGAACAGAAAATAAAGGATTAGAAGGTAATGATCTCAGTCTGAATAAAAATGATGATAGGGAAATCACTTGAATATCATAAAATACAAAAATAGGTATTTGCTGACTGATACACATTCTATCACTGCCCGTAACAAATCACCACACATTTAGCAGCTTAAACAGCATAAATTTATCATCTCAGGAGTCCAGGCAGGGATTAACTGGATCTTCTGCTCAGGGTCTCACCAGACAGAAATCAATTTGTTGGTCAGACCCGTGGTCTCATTTGAGCCTCAGGCTTCTCTTCTAAGCTCATTAAAGTTGTTAGCTGAATTCAGTGCCTTGCAGATATGGGACAGAAATTTTGCAGTTGTTGTTGTAGTTTTGTGAGCTCTTGGGCAGGGCTGCTCTCAGCTCCTAGAACTTACCTTCAGGTCCTAGTCACAAGCCCCTCTCAAAACTTGGCAGCTTTTTTATTTTTTAAAGCTAGAAGGAGAATCTCATTTGCTTCAAATCTCTGCATTCAGTCTCCTAAATTGGAGTCTCAGATGAGGTAAGCTATTCAAGAGAGTGAAAATACCATAATATTCACAAGTTCTGCCATCACTCAAGGGAGGAGGATCTACAGGATGTGCACAAGGAAGTCTTAGGAGCCACGTTAGAAATTTGGCTGATAGAATTCAACAAACATGCCTGAATATCAACAATATTTCAGTAATTAAAAACCATATTAATACCCTGTTAATGGCCTTAGTAATTCTCAAACCTGATTTTTATTTGAATGAAATGTTAAGTTTTAAAATGTAGGAGTTAGGGCTTCCCTGGTGGCACAGTGGTTGAGAGTCCGCCTGCCGATGCAGGGGACACGGGTTCATGCCCTGGTCCGGGAAGATCCCACATGCCGCGGAGCGGCTGGGCCCGTGAGCCATGGCCGCTGAGCCTGCGTGTCCGGAGCCTGTGCTCTGCAACGGGAGAGGCCACAACAGTGAGAGGCCCGCGTACCGCAAAAAAATAAAATAAAGTAAAATAAAATATAGGAGTTATTAGGCTCCATTCCAGCCAATTAAATTAAAATTTCTGATAATGTGGCCAGACTACAATATTTTTAATATTTATTAAGAGATTCTAATATGCAGCCAGGGTCAAAAGCTATTTCTTTTCATAGAAAAAGCGCATGAAGGTTTGTGTCAATATAGCTTACATAGCCCCACAAATCTTAAGTTTGCTTTTACAGGCATACCTTGGAAATATTGCAGGTTTATTTCCAGACCACCCAAATAAAATGACTATTGCAACAAAGCAAGTCACACAAATTTTCTGGTTTACCAATGCAAATAAAAGTTATGTTTATACCATAATGTAGTCCATTGTGTGCAATAGCATTATGTCTAAAGAATTGTACACATCTTAATGAAAAAACTCTTAACTGCTAAAAAATGCTAACCATCATGTGACAATACCAGGTTTCTACAAACTTCAATTTGTAAAATACAGTGCCTGTTAAATGCAATAAAGTGAAGCATAATAAGACAAGGTATGCCTGTATTGAGTTTCTGCCTATCTGGAATTTAAAAGTGCTTTATTTAATGCAAATTATCCATTTTGATCAAAAATTCGCACAAAACCTGATATTCTTAAAGAATAAATTATATGCTTGTTGGATAAATAGCAAAGGAATATTGTTTAATTTACAGGAAGGTATTGGCATGTAGTACAAGCCAGTGGAATATGTAATAATAAGGGGATGAATAAGAGAGAGGAGGAAGAAAATTATTTAAATGTGTGTGCATGTGTGTGTTATAATATTGGGCACATCCAACATAAGGGAAAATCAAAAGAATTAAATGATTAATTACTAGCTTCAACAGGTGTGTACAACGAAATTTTCAGAAACTAAACATATTACTATGATCTTGCAACAAATAAAAAGTAGAAGGGTATTGAAACTGAAGTCTTTCCTATTGCAAAGCCCTTGGGTTTTGATGCTCACACGGGCCCTTCATTAACCTTACATTATATGGGGAATTCTTTTCTGGTTTTCCACAACCTTTATGTACAGTTTGTTCTTTACTGCCTTGTTTCTATCACTAGGTACAATTTTATAGAGAAAAAAAACAAAAACAAAAACAAAAACTAATTTTATTTTCTGCTGAAGACTTCATAGTATTAATGAAATGGTATGTTTGGAGCATGGATTTTAAAATGTCTGAGTCCATAAATGGAAGGCAGAAAACATGCATTTTTAATGTTTTAGAAAATATAACATTTTATATTTTCAGAAAATATTACATTTTATGTTTCAGGAAATATAGTATTTTATATTTCAGATCATGTAACAGGGAAATGAAAGTAGCTATAAAATCATCCACAGGTTGATACTTAACTTCCAGGAGACATTACTGCAGAATATATAAATTCAAATTCTACACAAACTGAACAAAATGATATCTCAATATGTATGGGTGTGGGAGGTGGTAATTGTTTTGCATTTATACATATCCTGTCTGCCTTTACTTTAGCTGACTGAATTTAGATTTGGGTATATTTCTTTATTGTCTCCAAAGAATCAGATCCTTAAATATTGCTGCCTCATAATAAAGGATATATAAGAATACTGTAGTAAGGAGTATGAAATACAATTCTGAAATGACTTTCCAAGTATGTCTTTTTGTTTCTAATGCATGAGAATAGGATGTAGTTTGAAGAATGAGGCATAGCCTCCAGTCTGAGAATGGCTTCTGTCAGTAATAGTAAATATACATGCTTGTTTTAGGGATTACCAATTATATAGAAAAGGTGTCTACCAAAATACCTGGAGCACAGTAGGAACTCCATAGATGAAAATAATTTTAATAATTTAAAATTTTACCCATCATAGGATATTTTAAGACTTTCAAGGTATTAATTTCATTCATCATATAATTTACACATTATTTTAATAATATTGAGGGGTAGTTGAAAATTGTTAAGAGACTTGAATGTGACTGGTAAATATAAAAAAGACATCAGTATAAAGAAAAATTGCATTGATTAATAGGTTATTTTTCCCAATTTACTAATGTTTTGCACCATTAAGTGATATTAGGTGGATGCAGAATACATTAAACAACCAAATTAAACAAGCAGCAGCAAAATACAGTCGTCTGTATATTCATTTATCTTGTATTTCTTATATTGTGGCCACACTGGCCTTGAGCTTTGTCTTAGAAGTGCTTATTGCATAAATCTACACAAATCTTTGTGAATTTTGTGCTTTTGTTCCTGATAATTCACTAAGCTCAAGTAGTTTCACCTGTTCTTTAAAGGTAAAGTCCTTTATGTATCTCAGTGTTTATTTATTTATTAGGAAATTAACATGTTAAAATATTTTTTTCTACTAATTTTATTAGGCTTGTTTTGTTTTACTTAGTGCCCTGGTTACAAACTAGCATCTATTCTTTAGTGGTCTTACCCTAAACCAAATTTTCCCCATAAACCCTCCTCTTTTTAGAGCAAATTGTGCTGAATGCAACATTTATAGAAATATTTACATTGCATTCCACCAGAAATGTTTTTAATTAATTTCCTATTATATATTAGATAAGGTAATTATCCATTAGAAAACATATTCTGGCATTATGATGGAGCAAATAGAAATAAAAAATGTGAACATTTATTATACATATGTGTTTGCAACTTTGCAATTAATCTAATTTACTTAATAAGTATTTGTCAAAGCTTAATTTGTGCCAGTCTCTGTATTATGTGGCAAGATTAAAATTTTGAAAAAGAGGTTAGGTTTAGTCCCTGCTCTTGTGAAATCTATATTTTAGCTGGGGAGAAAGATATAGAGATAGGATATTACAATACAATAAGGGAATCTCAGGTGTTGTGGAAAGTATTTGATGGGGTATAAGAGACTGATGCTATTATGATTTCTGAACTAAAGATAATAAACCCACACTAGCTAGTTTTATTAGGGAAGACATTTATTAAATGGTCATTAAGTCACTTGCAAATTTCCAAGGAAATCCAAAAGAATCAAGTTTGGCAGCTACACAGCCAGGAGTGTTGCCTAAATTTCATCACAAGACTATTACAGTGAAGACTCTTTAATGTTATTCTGAACACTGACATTCTTCAGAGTGGGCACTGAATATGATAACACTGCTGCTATGTTTTACAGAACAAAATTAATGGGACACTTGTTTCTTTATGACCCTAGTTTCCAAATAGAAGTTCTATGAAGAAGTACTAACTGAAGTATTTTCTATTATATGCCTCAGCCAGGGCTAAATACTAGAAAAGTACTATCCTTGTTTCTACTTCTGAGAGTCATAGAACCTCGTAAGTTAAACTTTGCCCAAACAGAGGAAAAGTGTATATAATTGTCGGTAAACCAATTATACTGACAGTTACTCAATACTGTCTACCCCTTAGCTTGCACAACATAACTCACCTAAACAGACACAGGACTTGCAGCCATGACAAGAAATCCATGAGAACAAGAGTTCTCAGGAGTTAACTGATCCTGAAAAAATGAAAGCATGCTTACATTGTGTCCAAAAGAGATACAGGAAAAGGTGGAAATCAAGAGAAATCAGTTTAAATACACAAATATATACATTGCACAGGAAAGTAAATAATACCTTTAATAAGTATCTCGGCATCTTTATCTTACAGAGCAGTGCACATTTCTACCTTTGTATAGTTTTACCTGCTTCCAATTCCTTTAACTTCTGCCTTTCAGTGGATTTGACAGTGCATGAAACATCCTCGGGATTCTAGGTTTCAAACACACAGTGATAACTCACACATATTGCCATCATCTTGATGTCTATATCTATATGTGTAAATTGTGCTGTGGTATGAATGTTTGTATCCCCCAAAATTCATATGTTGAAAGTCTAATGCCTGATGCGATGATATTAGGAGATGAAGACTTTGGGCGGTAATTAGATAATGAAGGTGGAGCCCTCATGAATGGAATTAGCCCCTTCTAAAAGAGATCCCAGAGAGCTTTCTAGTCCCTTCCATCCTTTGAGGATACAATGAGAAAGTGCCAGCTATGAACCAAGAAGAGGATCCTCAACAGAATGCAAGAATGCGATGTCTTGTTCTTAGACTTCCCAACCTTCAGAATAGTGGGAAATACATCTCTGTTTTTTTTATAAACCACTCAGTCTGCAGTATTTTGTTATATCAGTCTGAACAGGCTTAGATGATAGATAGATAGATAGATAATTAGCTGATTTTTTTTCAGTGGCATAAGATGCTGAAATGTCACTCTAAACTTTTTATTCAATAAAATGTTTTGCTATTCTTTTGGTTGAATTATTTCTTTTGAGGAAACCTATGATTTTCAATTCAGTACAGATTATAATGAAGCAAATGTGATGTAAAAAACGTCTTTTATTAAATATAATATTTGGGGGAACTATCCATATCTTCTGCCTGTCAGAGAAACAGGGACATATATTACTTCCTGGTTCAGAACATGTGCCTTATCATATAGGACTTGACCTCAAACTTACAAGGATTTTTTTTTTTTTTTTTTTTTTTTGCGGTACGCGGGCCTCTCACTGTTGTGGCCTCTCCCGTTGCGGAGCACAGGCTCCGGTCGCGCAGGCTCAGCGGCCATGGCTCACGGACCCAGCCACTCCGCGGCATGTGGGATCTTCCCGGACCGGGGCACGAACATATGTCCCCTGCATCGGCAGGCGGACTCTCAACCACTGCGCCACCAGGGAAGCCCAAGGATTTAAAAAATTTCTTCCTATTTCGTAAACCCAGCTTCACGTAGATGATCTAGTATATGCTAAGATCAGCATATATCAAGGAAATTACCTATTTCCATAATTCTCCACAACAAAATACATATTTAAGACGTAATAATAGTTATGCATAAAATGTGTAGTTATATGACATTTTGGTAGGTTAATGAATGATGTTATAGACAAATGTGTAGTCAGCAGGAAAGCAAAATCAAATTACAACACAATACAATGTGTCTGTTTTATCATCCATGAAGGACAAAGATGCAATGGAATCAACTGGCCTCCATTAGCTGTTGGTACTATGAGAGTGGCTAGTTTTGCTTTGGCTGTTGGCAATATTGAGCACTCAACCGGACTGGTAGCCAGATCGTTATTGCTAAAAAAGATTTATTGATGACCACATGATAGCAAGGTCGTCCAGTTTGCATATCCGTTTCAAAAGCATTAAAGATAGGGAAAGATACTGACTTTCACAGGATAGATTATCTTATTGATCTGATTTTTGAAAGTCTCATGTGCAATAAAAAGCTTTGGACAGACATTCAATCACACTTATTTTTAAATTTGACTTCCTATGCCATTTTTTTCTAAAAATGTCTTTTTAACTAATCCTATAATAGCTTGTGTTAAAAATTCCTAAATATTGACAAAACCACTGACCTTTCCCCATGACATTCCATAAATCTTTATCTCAGATTATCTTTTTTTTTTTTTTTTTTTGCCAAACAAAGAGAACAGGTAAGTTTTATCCAATAAAAAAAAAAATTATTCTCCCCCACTGTCTACTGCTCTGCAAGTGGAATTACTACTAGTGTAACTATAGCGTCCAAAAATTCACTTCTAGCTTTGTCACCAAATAATGCAGAACCATCTTGTACTTTTAACCATATTCAAAAAGTAATTTAACTCAGTTAAATTATTATGGAAAAATGCCAAAGAAGATAAATGTGTGAGCTTTGGCAGTAGGGATGTCCTGGCAGGAGTAAGTACATGAGAAATGTGAGCTACAAGTTCATGTAACTTAATTTTGCCTTCAGATTACTGTCTTTGCCCCCCATATATCACTTCAAATTGGTAATGAAATGCTGCTAATGATGCACTATTTTATAGCCTGATGGATAACACCAGGTTCATGATGGGAAACTCAGTTCAAATGGTTACCTGATGTTCTTTGTCAATCATTCGGTCCTTTCTATGGCTCAGTAGCAAGCCCAGAGCAGTTTCTCAAAAATAGAATATCTACTTTCTGTACAGAATATGGCCTTGCTTTAAAATAATAGGGTCCTTGTCTATGTCTTTCTAACTTGTTTAAGTAGAATATTCCAGTACAGAAAATCTAAAGAGAATAGTTGGTATCAAGAGCCTATATATCAAAGATGCCAAACCACTATAGAATTGTAAAGAGCACACACACACACTGCTTCCATATATCCTAGATGTGCATTACTTCTGGTTCAAAACCCCAGGAGCTTCCCTGGTAAAAGCTGAAACTGGTTCATGTACACGGAAGGCAAGTTGAAGCCAGAGAAAGAGAATGACCACTCCAGATTGGTAGGTGGCAGGTTTAATAAGCAAGAGAACTTACATATGAGGCTTGTCTTGGGTGGCTGCAAGATGAATAGATCTTTATACTTGCCCACCAGAATTGTAAGTTTATATAGAGTCTTTAATGGGACTCAGTCACCTATACCATCCAGATGGTCTCAACAACACGTTGTTCTCTTAAGACTGCATCCTTGAAAATTGATCCCATTGCAGGAAGAGTGGGCAGTGTACATTCCAAGGACAGGGGAAAGGGTGAAAAGCCTCCAATTGCCCAGTCCAGCTTAAAGATCAACCTTAATGACCCCTCAATGACCTCCTCTAACAATTATTTCTGCATTATATCAGCAGTGGCAAATGTTGTAGAGTGAATAAGCTTGGTAGATACAACCTCCTCCATTTCGCCCCTCATAACCAGATCTTACAATCTTTCATGCCCCTTTCTTGCACAAAGTTCCCAGAGTGGACAATAGGTTCTTTCATTATCATGGAAGTGGCTTGTTTGGTAACTATCTGGCTGTCATTGGAGGCAGATATCACACCAACAATATAGGCACCTGCAAGAGAAAACATGGATTACAATAATGATTCCCAAAATAGGCAAAAAAAAAAAAATTTCCACCAAAAGCCCCATGCTTTGAACCACCGATTTATTAAGTCCCCTAGGCTGGGGGCCAGATCCCCTCAGGGTATTCACTTGTGTTCTCATGTGATTTAATAATGATGATACATTAGCAGGTGCCTCCTTGCGAGGCAGTAATACTGTCCAAGGGATTCTATTTTAAAGTACAGCTGTTCTCATTAGAGACATCTTAGCATTCAGTAAAGACAGGCTTTGGTAGCTATCATTTGAGGCTTACTGGGTGAATTTAATAAGGGCTTCTATGTTTGCTATAATATCCTCCAGCCAATGGAGGGAAAAAAGATGGCAGCCAAATGATCATAACAATGGAAAACAGAATGTGCCCACCTTACCTTTAGGAGAAGAAGGTTGGCAGCTTTAGGAAGTTGACCTAGCTGTGCATACCATACATACTGGCCGGGGAGGCAGCACTGTCAGATGTGAGGAGGTGGACATTCCATTCAAGGTATAGTGAGTTTCAACAGGTTCCGTTTGCAGAAGGACAATGGGATCCCAGTGGAGATTGAGTAGCTCTCCCTCTCCCAGGGGTTCAAAGTAACTCACCCATCCCAATGGGATGTGTCATTGCAAATTCCAGCAGATAACGCCTTCCCCAAGCATTCTGGAGTTTGGTGTTCTCAGCAAGCAGCATAGCATGATGATCCATGATGAGAGTTGAGGCAATGGTTGTCTCGTAAGATCCGTAACTTTATGGTGTTGGGTATTTTGGCAGGGCTCCCCAGTCTGGCACATCTTGATCTTTGAAATGTGACCCTCCCCCAGTTCCTCTCTATTTGATGAGTGTATTCATGCATGGTACTCAGCTTCTCTAATCCCATAATGGTGGCAACATGGTTTACCGACAGGGCAAAGCCTGGATTAAGCCAGACATGGTGTCCACACAAAACAAGGCATACTTACAACCCTCATTGGAGGGAGAGGACCAATATAATCAATTTGCCAATCCCTCACTGATTGAGAGCTCTGGTGGATGCCCTCAGGTTTCTTTGGTATTTGTCTTGGGCATTGTTTAGAAACACACAGGACATGATTCACTGCATTAACAGAATCACTGTATTTCAAGAGCAATCCTACATCCTTGACAATACATCATCCCACCTGGGGGCTATAGTGGCTGCTTTTCCTATGACCCAATCTTCTGTATCTCCTGAAGGGTCAGTTGCTAGGGCTCATATGTTATGACATCAGCTTCCTGTTTTTCTCTGTGTGTGTGTGTGGGGGGGGTGTCAGTGCCTTAAGAGCCAGGATATGGAAGGTAGCGAGGATTGCCTCAGGCTCTTAAAAGAAAACCAAAACGTCTTTGCACATATCCCAACCCTACAAGGGCTTATTCATAATCATACATCCCTCGGCTTCCCATTACCCAAGTCATAGGTTTAATCACATTAGAGCAGCCCAACTGTCAGTGCCAAGGGGTAATGGCCAGGTCTCATGAGTTATCACCAACCAAACTGCTCTGGGTTTAGCTCACTAGCTGCTGGAGTTCCTTCCTGTTTTCATCCAGATGGTGGCAGTGTTGAGCCGAATAAGGACTGCAGTTCATGTGGATGGGTTGCCCTGAGTAGACCCACCTGTATACTAGGTTATCAGTGAAAATTTCCCCCACTCCCTCCCTACAAGCCACAGGGGCTGCCAAAGGAACAGGGGTGGGGCAATTTGGAGGGTCTACACATTCCTCCAGGCCTATATCTCTAGAGACAGTTGGCTGGTGGATAGGGTACTCCTCTGCTGCAAGGAGACATGTCACTTTGTCAAAGCAGGTGAGCCATTGCAGAAGTGGGCTCACTGAAAATATTCTCAACTTTCCCCTTGATAGGAAGGGACGTTCTTACTATGACATGCTGCTCCTTCCTTTTTCAACTACTATGATGTTTTGTGTCCCAGGTGATGAGCTTTTAACTCATGGGTTTTGTACAGTAATCTCCATAGGATTTAGATATTTTCTTTCTCCAATTAATTGTTTCCCTCAGGAATATCCTGACTGCATATTATCTATTAATAAGACATTCAGTTTTAACACTGTTGAAGGATATTGTCTCAAATATTCCCACTTCTCCCTTTTTCAATTGACTCGGGGTCTGAGAATTGAGTTGGGTCTGGAAAATGGAAGATCATTGTCTTTTTTAAGGCAACTCAAATCTGTGCCATAGTTGTTTTACTTAATCAACAGACCCAGTGTTACTTTGTGGGTTGCTTGTACATTTACAAACTAGGAAACTAGTGATCTATTATCCACCACAAATATAGCAGCAGTGGTCAACCTGAATATGGACTCCATGCTTACCTTGCCTCTGAAGTCTAACTGTTGTCACCTGGCCTCAACAGCTCAAAAATCCCTTATGTTTGCTGAAATAAGAATCCTTGTTCCAACTGCAACATATTTTACCTACAGAGAACAACCACAGTGGCATATTACAAAGATGCTGTCACTCCTCTCACCAATAAATTTATCAACTTTAAGGTTAAAATGGTACCTTCTGCACCTGTTTAAGAGATATATTAAGGGGTGAGGTCACATGGCTATTTCCTAAGTCTTTAGATTCTTTATTCTCCTCTCAGGATGTAGTTTCTGTCTTTCAAATTCATTTATAGGAAGCCACAGTTGAGTGGAGATTTCAGTTAATCAACCAAGCAAAGAATTAGAACATCTGTCTGTGTATTGTACTAGTGGATTGTAATCACAATCTTTGGTAAATTCAATTGTGTTAGGCCAGATGCTCTGGAAGCAGATTCTGAGATGGGAACTTATAAATATTTTATTTTTTAAAGGAATGTTCTTAGCAAAAATTGATAATGGAATGAGGTAAGAAGGACAAGAAAGGGGAAGAAGCTATGCTTCTATATAATATAAAAATGTAGTTTCAAATATAATTTAGAACAGTTCTGATGTAATCAACTTGCTAACAAGTGTCTTGTACATCTCTGTGAGTGTAGAGATGATTGGGGGCTCAGTTTCATTTTTGCTGACAGGTCAGATATTCAAAAGCATTAATGGCTGATTACACACTGATGATTATTAGCATAGATTTGACTTCTGCCACCTGTGTACTCCATTGCACAGTCTGTGAGGTGACTGAGAAAAGAGACTCATAAACCCTGGCCAAATCATTCTGTCTACTTGTTTTGTTTTTTGTTTTTGTGCCTTTTTTTTTCTACAGTAGACAGTTTCTGGCACATGTTAATGTGAAACACAAAAACACCTACAATCTGTACATTGTTCCACAGGTCTGTCTATATCATTATTTCCCAAACATCTGGTCCAGAATCTGGCTTCTTCCAGGTTCTTGACTGACCAGTGAAGCCATCTGTAAATTCACATGAATCCGTGTGCCTCCTAAACTCAGGACACTCTCTGTCCACATCAAGTGAATGACCAGGAATAGTGCCAAAAGCTCCAACCACTAGAGAATAATCTATTCCCAGTGGCTCTTAAGACCATATTTAAGTATGTCAGTAGCATAGCAGCAGACCCTTTTCAGTCCACACCAACCTACCAAGTTAGTTAATCTACAAACCAAGTCTACAATAAACCTTGTTTATTCCACCCTCAGCTTTTATAAGGAATGTTCCATGAGGCCATAATATGGCAACAGTGTTGGTATAACAGTGATGATTGACAAGAGTATTTGGACTACCTGTTTAGACAGCCTATATATGCCCCTTACCAAATGTGTGACTTTCATCTTATGAAGGATGCTGCCATACCTACTCAACAACTCGATGTAGTGAATCTGAAAGGATAAGGCAATGGAATGGGAAACTTGACTTGCAAGGTCATTTGCAACCCATGGCCAGAGGCTCAGGTCTACCAATGCTCACTAACATGACAGGAGCTATTTTTGAATATTGTATGGTTTTCTGTTGCAAATGTTAACAGAATCCTATAGCTTTGCACTAAAGCTTTTTTTGTGGCTTGCCAGAGACACTTTATGAAAAGTTTTCCTACCATGGATACCTCTGTTACTATGGTATCTGATAAATTCTGTGGCCAAAGTGACATTTTGCTTGTCCTTTCATTGGATTCCACTCAAAATCTACAGCCATTCATGTCACTTAATGAAACGATATGAGAGTATTTCCAAACATAGAATATACTATCTCCAAACCACAGAAGTTGATATGTTAGTACTTACTTTTTAGTGGTAAGAAGTTTAATAATTTGTACTTTACCTTGGAGCAGATATCCTAGTGCTCCCAAGAATACTGGAATGCTAAAATATTCACCAATATGGCAAGGGGCCAGGACTTCCTACCCAATCCACAATATGTCATTGGCTAAGGCCTGAGGGGTGGAGGATTGTAACTACCAAAAGACTCTAGACAGCATGGCTTGTATTGCCCAAGGGCAACATTTCAGAGAAGCGTGCACAATTTATTCGTCAACATAGGCTGTCTGCTGCAACATTAAAATCAATATTTAGTTTAATCTAAAATTAGGTTTTCTTTCTGATTAAGCTTACTGGGAATTCACACATTTCGTATATATGTTTCTTGGTATGATTTTAGCAAACACACACACAAACATACATATGAATAGAGATAAGGAAATCTTCCAATTATTCTTTTTGTGCATAAGCTGTCTTTTAGTGGGTTTGACTTTGCAATTAATCCCCAAGGGTAAGTTCTGGTCTTGTTCTTATTATAGTTTTATAAAAAGTGAGACATTAGGGGGAGGTAAAATTAAGATATTTGGATTCTCCTTTCAAGTTAGCTGCCTCAGGTGTGATGAGTTCAGCATTCTAAAGCAATGTAGAAATAATTTATCAAATGGCTAAAAGGGTGAACTTGCAGAACTGCTTTGGCTGGCAAAATATGAACAGTGGGGTTCCTGGATTTGAATCTCATCAATCTTTTCTTATGACACCTGTACAATGTTCAAGTTTCATCCTTACTGATAAGTGACTTCACTTTCATGTAGTAAATCCAATGAGGCTGGGAATTAAACTAATCTAATTTGGCAACCCCCAAAAGCAAACCCTTAGTGTGATTTTTGGCTGTTTGAACATTGTATCTGAAAGAGATAAGATTCTTTCAGGAGAGAGAATCTCTCTCCTGAAAGTAAACTTTGGTTTACTTTTAGAAATAATGTGATTTTTTTCAAATGCTGTATTTCTAAAAAAGCATGTTTATTTTACATGTGTTTGGCATCAAAAATAAGACCTTTAAAAATTAGTATCCTAAATGATTATATTTAAATAAGATGAAGTGTGGAGGATCCTACAGTTAATTTCTTGGGGCAGAATATATGACAAATTTGTACATGTTAATTAGTCTTCAGAAAAGTTTTATTTTAAAACTTTGAAGACTATAATGTATAAGCCTGAGGTGCATATTTTAATTTAGAAATTTCTTTTTCAGGAAACCAATAGAAAACATTTTTTTATGGCTGCAAACTATCTTCAGCTATTCAAATCTTCTTAAACTATAACTTCAATGGAATTTCTTTTTGCCATTGTGTTTTATCTGAGCAGGGGGGCAACATCTGAGTGAACTTGCTCCCCTCAAGCTCTCAGCTGACACACAAAGTTAGATGTCAGTTTACATAATTTAATTGGACCTAACTCTTCTTGTCCCAATTGCTTCTTTGTCCTCCAGCTTGGTTTTTTGTTTTGTTTTTGTGTTTGATTTTTTTCTCCTAATTTTTTTTTTAAACCTGACATACACTTAACTAAAGTCAGAAATAAAACATCCCTCTTATTCTGATAATAAGTCTTATCTATTTTTCTTAAACATGTTTTGCTCTTTAAACACCAGGCCTTAGGCAAGATGGTGATATTATACATAGTTTCTTTCCCCCATCTCATTCCAGGTGTCTGCAGCATGGCACATCTCAGTAGGGTCTAGCTATCTAGCTGGAAGGCTTGTCACTCCTAAGATGTTAGTTGATTCTACTTAAGATCTCCATACCCTCAGAAAGTGTACAAATTGAATGGGACACTAGTAATAAACAGAGTCTGAAGACCCAAAGGAAAGAATCATTAATGGTAAATAATCAGGGAAAATGACAAACAGTGATGCTACATAGTAGTATAGTAAAAGATCTTTTATTTGGGACTGGTAGAGAGTAATTTAATTTAAAAATTTAAATAAGGTGATATATAGCATATAGATGCTATATGCAAATAGATATAAAATAGCATATAGATATTTTTGTAAAAATTAATAAACAGAAACTTCAGTTAAATAGAATTGGGAGACCATAGGCGGAGCTCTCACTACCTGAAATATTAGCAGAGACCAGCAGGAAGTAGAAAGATTCCTCTTTCCTGACAAGGCCTCAGACAATGAAAAACCATAGACTCTTTGATACTATAGTCCTCCCAACTTCCTTTCCTTCTCTGTAAAAATATTCTCCTTCTCTTATCTTGCAAAGACTTGCATGTGGCTGAACCCAAGTTGACATTCTCTGCTGATCCTGAATAAACTCATTTGTGTGTGTGTGTTGTTTGTTGTTCTCTTCTTTTGCTGGAGAAATAATTAGCAGTCTATTTGTATTAGGTCAACATTTTGGTGGCCCATAAAAGGACCAGAAAAGACCTCCAAAGGCCCCAGGGCTGGTGAACAAATAGGTGCAGTACCCACAGTTGAACCCATTGACCTTACTGCTTTTCTCACTGAAAAAAGGTAAGTCCTGCTCCTGGATTCTAGCTTACACCCTCTTTGCATTTGAAGCTCTCCAGGCTTTATTCAGGATCTGCCTAAAGAATTTTTTCTTTCCAACTTTGTCCTGTGTATGAGTACTCATTTGGCACTTTGGTCTGATTTTGAGATCTGACTGTGTTAGCTGAAAATGGCTGAGGATCCTTTGGACCATTTCTTTGGGAACAGGGCTTTTTTCACTGAAAAGGTGCTGTTTTTCAGCCACTGGCCCATTCTTTTGGAATAAGGGCTGTACTATAGAAACTGGCTGAGAAGCCTTCACCCTATCTCCTCCCAGACCAAGCTGTTTCCTTAGAACTGGCTGGTATTAGACCTTCAGGCTGTCTGAGCATCAAGCTGTTTTGAGATGTTTGAACTGTTTAAGCTGTTTGAGCTGTAAGTTGTTTGAAAATTATTCTTTTATTCTAAAGTAAAACCTCTGAGCAATGGGATCTTAGTTATCTAAATATTTTGAAGGCACTTCCCCCCACACATAAGAACTCTGGTCAATTTTATGTTTAAAAACTGCAGTTCTACTGCATGCACATTTCTAACTATATGGACTATATTTTAGATATCAGTGGCTATTATGGGCTAATTTTTAAATCCTCAACTAATTTTTAAAAAAAATCTAACTGGACTACAATAGCCCTAAAATTTCCAGAAATAAATGGGAAGCCTATTATAGTTGGGATTTTGGAGGCTTCCAAATGTTATCCAAAGCTTAAAATAAAGGTGAGTTGTGAACCATAGTCAAAGATGTTTCCAAAGTAACTGATGATCCTCACAAATTTGCTGAGGAATTTAATATAGTCATTCAAACTTTTAACCTAGTTTATCTGACATATCAGGTAGTTCATATGCTTGTTGGTGAAGATCAGGCTCAGCATTGGATGAAAATCACTAATTGGGAAAATCTTGAAGGGTCTCTAGAATTACAACTGGGAGACCAACCCACTAAGTTTTTATATGATCAGGCTAGGACAATCATTAAGTGACTTCATTTCCTAGGGCTTTTCCAGAGCCCGCTGACTTGAAAAAAATTCAGGCTTGCACTCAAAAATCTGATGAACCTGTTCATGACTCTTACAATTAACTTCAGATTGTTTTTAAAGAACACTCTAGTCTTCCTTCATATGTTGATTCCAACTGAGTATCTTTAACTCTGTTTATTGATAGGCTGAAGATCATTTTCCTTCTAGTAAAAAGGACCAGGATGGAATGGGGAACAATTTCCACTCCAAATTGAGCTAATCTGGCAAACCAGCTTTCTCTCACTCAAGATGAGTCCCCTAAAAAGAAGACCGCTAATATCCTTAATCTTCAACTTCAGCAATCAAAGGCCCCTAAACAAAACCAAAGCCCTCCTGGTTTCTACTATTATGCAAAAAGCCAGGACATTGCAAAAGAGATTGTTACAAATTAAGTGCTTCAGGTGTCTTTAGCCTTCTAACCAGTCTTTCCGAGGTGTTCCTAACTCACAATGGCAGGGCCCTGAGGAACTACAGGGGATCTTCCCAATCCTCCCACTCAACTGGCTTGAGAAAATGTTTCACCAGATTGAGGATGAATCTCTCCCATGCCTAATTGACACTGGAGCCACACTTTTGATGTTCAACTCCTCTACTATAAAGAAGCCCCTGCATTAGAGTACTAAAACAGTTTAAATAGTGGGGATAAATAATGAACCTTAAGAGGAATTTTTTCTCTAGACTTATCTCCTTTTGTTTAGGCCCTTTGAGAGATACATATGTTTTCTACTTAGTTCCTCTACCCCTATCCACTTATTAGGTCAAGATTTCTTAGAAAAGTATATGCTGGAATTTATTTCTTTCAAAAGGGAGAAATAATTCTAGAATTTGACAGTAGTTATCAAAGCAGCCAACCAAGTGAATTAAATGAAACTTGACATCTTCTATCTGTTCCATCTCTGATGTTACTTGAGCTGATTCTGGAAACACTGATCAATTGTCCCTAATGAAAAAGTTACTGTCCTCCTTATGGGCAAAATCTGTAACTGATACTGGCAAAATTCACAGCACACCTCTTATCAAGAGTCGAATATCCCTTAAAACCTCTTTCTAGAATTAATCAATATCCTATCAGTAAAGAAGCCCTTCAAGGCATAAAGACCACAGTAGAAGATTACAAAGCTCAAGGCCTCATTATCCCTTGTACTAGTCCCTGTAATACTCCTATTTTGCTAGTGAGAAAACTTAAGAGCTGAGGGCGGAGTTTTATCCAGGACCTTGGAGCAATAAATAACATTGTTATTCCTCGACACTGTTTTTCCTAATTCTCACACATTACTAACATCCATTCCCACCAGAAGTAAATTATTTACGGTATTATGTAGTGCATTCTTTAGTAATCCAGTTGATAAAGCTAGCCAATACCTTTTTGCCTTCACTTGGGAAGAAAAACAATTCACCTGGACAGTAATGCCTCAGGTTTTACTGAGAATCCTTATTGTTTCTCTCAACCTGAAGACTGATCTGGATGATATAAATTTCTCTAGGGTTTCTACTTTGTTGCAGTATGTGGATGATTTGCTTCTTTGCTCTCCTTATCAAGCCTACTCACAGGAAGATAGCATCCACTTTCTAAAACTTTTAGCCTTAAAGGGACATAAGTTTGTGAAAGAAAAATTGCAGTTTGCCCAAATGCAGGTTCAATATTTAGGGAATCTGTTATCAGAACAAGGGCTACACCTAGATCCAGATAGGATTCATGGTGTCCTAACTTTCTCAAGTCCAAAACTAAGCACCAACTGCAAGGTTTTCTTGGGCTAGTTAGCTACTGCCAAAATTGGTTTCCAAATTTTTCTCTTATGACCAAATCTCTGTACGTTTTACTGAATAACAACACAATCCACTTCTATGGGAAGAACCAGACAACATACATTTTAAGGCCTTCAAAGAGTATTTCATGAACACCCTTGTCCGTGGGCTTCCCAATTATTGGATTCCCTTTTTCCTTTTTGTATATAAAAAGGAAGGAAATGCCCTTAGGGTATCACACAGAGACCACCATTGACCCATAGGGTATTACAGCCAGCACCTGGACCCTGTGACATGGGGACACCCACCTTGTCTTAGAGCCATAGCTACCATTGCCCTTTTGGTTAAGACCACTGAGAAAATCAGTGTAGGATCACTTTTAATCATTTTTGTACCTCATGGCATAGAAGCTCTCCTGAATTCTCATCACAAGTTTCTCATTTAACTTTTCTCAGTCAGCTGCCTCACCTCCTGTGAAGTCCTTCTGTTAACTGCTCCTCACGTAACTTTTTTATGTTAATAACCTTAACCCTGCTACTCTTCTCCCCTCTGTCACCTATGAAGTCCCTCACAACTGTTTAATGCTGACAGATTACCTCCTGACTCCTCATGAAAATCTAGATGAAACTCCTTTGAGCAATGCTAATTTCTCATGGTTCATTGATGGTTCCTATTTAAAAGGTGGCAATGGCAAATATTGTGCCAGGTATGCTATTCCAACTTCTTTTCATGTTGCTGAGGCAGCATCTTTACCTATGCCTACTTCATCCCGACAGGCAGAATTATATGTTCTTACACGGGCTTGTACTTTTTCAAAGGACAAAACTGTCAATATTTACACTGATAGTATATATGCTTTCAGAGTAGTTCATTATTTTGGAATGCTGTGGAAGCAATGGGTCTTCCTTACTTCCAGCAGAAATAAAGTTAAAAATGAACACTATGTTTAGGAATCATTGGATACAATACTTTTACTTGATGCTTTAGCTATTATTAAGATTCTGGGGCATTCTAAACTTGATTCTCTAGAAGCAAGGGGAAATCACCTTGCTGACATTTCCACAAGGAGTGTTTCCCTTAAAGAATCAACAACAGCCAAATGTCTGTCATAATCCAAAGGGATATTTCTCCAAATGATAATTTAGAAAAGCTGGCTAGAGAAGCCCAACTTTTGGCTTCACGAAAAGAAAAATAAGATTGGAAATTAAACAATAGCTGGTTTGATAAAAAGAAAAAGCTGTGGTTAGATCCAAATAACAACCCAGTCCTACTAGAGATTCCAAATTTCCCACTCCTCATCATAGTACATGCATTAAGCCATTGGTCTACTGACAAAATAATACAATTCCTGAAACAATATTGGTGGGGAAACGTTTAACAACAATAAGTACTTACTTTATTTGTCCCATTTGTCCAAATTACAACCCAGGGAAGCCTGTTTGTACTGCTCCTGGACATTTTAAACTGCCTGATGGATCATTCATAGTCTGGCAAGTGGATTTTATATAACATTCCATCTCATAGATGTAAACATGTTTTAGTCATGGTCTGTATTTTTTCAAACTATACTGAAGCTTTCCTTTGCAAGCAGGCTACTGCCTCTTCTGTGGCTCAAGTCCTTTTGGGAAAGACTATCCTTTTTTGGAAAACTCCTCTCAAACTTCATAGTGATTGTGGAACCCATTTTACAAGTCAGGTACTTTAACAAGTCTGTGCTGTTTGGCTTGTTTTAGACTTTCACTGTATGTATCCCCCTCAATCCTCTGGTTTAGTTGAATGCACTAATAGCATTATTAAGATTCAATGGCAAAATTTGTAGAGGACTTCCAAATACCTAGAACAAAAGCATTTCTGTTGGCCCTTCTCAATCTTAGATCCACCCCTATCAGAACTCAAACTCTCATTCTTTGAGGTAGTCACAGAAAGTCCAATGCATTTAACTCCTGTCTCTTTTGACCCACAACAGATAAAAGGAGAAAAACTCCAATATTGCAAAGACCTAATTACTTCTATCAAAAATAACCATGTCTTGTTAGAGTAGTCTTTCCACAGTGTGCTCTCGGAAGACAAAGACCTTAAGCATCACACGTTGTCAAGTGGAGATTTTTGTTTACTGGAAAAGACACCTAAGAAGAACTTACTTCAACCTCACAGGAAAGGCCCTTAACAGGTGCTGCTAGCAAATTCTTATGCTGAAAAATTATAGGGAATAAACACTTGGATTCATGTGACACAGAAACCACCAAACCACAATTGGACCTGCACATCATTAGGTGACCTGAAAGTATAAATTTCCTAAAATTGAAGGAGATGGCATCTGATAGGACAGTTTTCCAAGATATTAGGACCAAGCCTGTTGAAAGTTTGTCACCAAACCACTGATGATGACATAATGTTTTACATGATCTCTAATGCCTATAATCTTAATAATATATGGACTTTAGATAAATAGTGACTGAGACTTCTCCCTCTTACCCCTCCTTGATACTTGAATTTGATCTCAATAGGTTTCCAATCTTTGATGTGGAACCTATACCTGAGAAAAGCCCTTATTGGCACTGAGGGAAAAAATGTTTGGAAAGAGAAAAACTTGACTCTTGATCATCAATACTTTCAGAGAGCTATCTTGATCAAAAGGGGGAAATGCAAAAAAAAAAATTGATAAACAGAAACTTCAATTAAATATAGTTGGGAGACTTGAAAAAGGAGCTCTCATTCATTTGCAATGATATAAGAGAGCAGCAAGAAGAAGAAAGACTCCTTTTTCTTCCTGGCAAGGACTCAGATGATGAAAAAACATGGACTCTGTTTATTATAGTCCTCCCAACTTCCTTTTCACCTCTATAAAAGTGTTCCTCTTCCCTTTCATGCAGGAACTTGCACATGGCTTGCCATGGTTGCAAACCCTGAATTGAAATTGCAATCTTCTGCTGATCCTAAGTAAATCTGCCCTTTTATTTTTTTTCCTAGAGAAATAAATGGCAGTCTATTTGTCTTAGGTCAACACTTTAAACATTTTTTCTTAAACTTATAAATTTATTCAGTAACAATTTGGTATGGAGTCAAAGCACTTTCTCTGGAATACACTGTAAAATTTAAATAAAATAATTACAATAAAACGTATAAATGACATGAATAGGTGTGAGAATAGCACAACTGACTACTGGTAATCAAACAACTCAATTGGTGAAAACAAAAGTACGCCGATAGCTGTAGAAAGTAGTCTACAAGCCTCAAGTGTCCATTGTTCAATGGGTATTTATGAACATTATGATTTCTTTCTTTCTTTCTTTCTTTCTTTCTTTCTTTCTTTCTTTCTTTCTTTCTTTCTTTTTCTTGTAGCAAGAACTCTTATTATGAGATCTACCTTTTAACAAATTTTTAAGAGGACAATACAGTTTTGTTAACTATAGGTATAATGTTGTACAGCATATCTCTAGAACTTATTCATTTTGCATAACTGTAAATTTATACACATTGAATAGTGGTTCCCCATTAACAGTTACCCCAGCACCTGACAACCACTATTCTACTCTCTGATTCTACTCCATATAAATGGGATCATGCAGTATTTGTCTTTCTGTGACTGGTTTATTTCACTTAGCATAATGTCTTCCAGGTTTATCTAGGTTGTTGCATATGACAGGATTTCCTTCTTTTTTAGGTTAAATAATATTACATTGCACATATATACCACACTTTTTTAATCCATTGACAGACACTTAGGTGGTTTTTGTACTTTGGTTATTGTGAATAATGCTACAATTAAAACCAGGATCTCAAAGAGATATCTGCATTCCCATATGAGTGTTTTTCTAAGAGAATGGATGACAGTATTATTCCAGTTGACTAAGAGACAGTCTAAGAGAGCTATGCCAAAATATTCAAAATATACTGTTCAGTGCCAAGTGACCATTACACAGCTTATCCTAATAAAGAGTCTGCTGTACACAGTATTTCAACACATCTGACTTGATGAGATTTAAAATAAATTAAGCAGACAGAAGAATACTGCAGAAGAAACTACACACTTTAGATAGTTAAAAACAAACAACAACAAAAAATAAAATTAAATTAAGTTTTCTTAGAGTATAGTTGCTTTACACCCACTTTCATTTAGAATGAGTTATTCTGGTTTAATCAATTCTCACCAACACTTTATATAATATGAAAAACATAAGTGATTTAATAAACGGTGATTTGGGTCCATACATCCATTTTAGTATTGATCCAGAAACATCAGTGACATACATGGCTCCTATCAACTTCCTTCTACTCACTGTGCTATGGCTACATGGGCTTCCAGCCTATTCCTTATATAGGAAAGACACCTTTAATATTCGTTCTATGTGTCACTTCCCTCCCAACCCCATAATATGGCTAATCTTCATTATATATTTGGTCTTTGCTTTAATGGCTGAACCGTGTATTTACCTCCCCACTATCTTATAGATACTACTTATTTATGTTTAGGTTTCTTTTCTTTACTGTCTCCTTCTAATAGAAATTAAGCTCGATTACAGCAGTAGAGCTATATTCCCAGTGAACAAAACTCAGTACACAATAGACCATTGATAAATATTCCTTGAATGAATTAATTGTTGACTATCTTTCCTATTGTAGTCATATTTCTGAATAGAATGTTAGTTGATTATGTCTGATTTCTCACAATTAAAAAATATTTCACTCATAACTACATTGAGTATAATTATAATAATTATAATTATTATTCAATTTTAAATAATTATAAAAAGAGATGAAAAGAATTATCTCCTGCTTAATGTGTTCCAATAGTCCCCTTATTTGTTGAAATTGTTGAGTCAAAAGTACACAGTTCATTTTTCTACAATTTTCTAATCAAATAAGTCACTCAATTTTCTGAGGAGATAAAGTCCAGAAGTCTCTGCCTAATTAAATGGACTACATAGCAAGAAAACATGAAGAGTGGGCAACTAAATCTTTTAATTTTATCTCTTTTCTCTTGTCTTTAGAAATCTTCCATTTAGAATTTTTTTCCTCTCCAAACTTAGCTCATCAAAGGTTAAAAGGCATTGAATGAGGACACAATCCCGGTTTCTGGTATTTTAGTGGCTTTCTTGGAAGCTATATTTTAGCATAATCAATAGTCTTAAGGGATAAAGAGGGATAATTTATCACTATTAATTTCAGATCAGGAGACCCAGTAGAAAATTGGGCTTTTTAAATTTTGGAAGAAGCACATTCTACATCTGGGAACAATACTATAGTGCCTATACAAAACTACTTACCATTTGGCAAACTTAAATGAGGTTGTCTGCAATAAGAAGGTTTGAACACAGTTTAAGCAGCCAGAAAGCAATCCTTGAATTCGGGCTGCTTTCTCCTTCAGATGTTATGAAGAAACAGGTGTCTTCATACCAAGTGTGAAACCTTTGTCAGTAAGATTCTGCTAGTAATTTCCGGTCTCTGGGCTATGGACAAAGACTTTCTGAAGGTACCAAATTCCACAAACACAGTTAGCCACCATTTCTAGAACATTACTGACCCCTGGTGCAAACAGACTATCTCAACAAAGGGTACATTTGCCTGTTCAACTCAAAATGTATATCCTGCAATGAAATCATTTTCCCAAATTTTGGCAACACCCAGAAAATTCCATTGTGAAATAGGTTGTTTAATCAAGTGCAAAGCTCTGCTCCTAAGACCTTACTTAACATCACAAATGACCACGGCAACCCAACACTCTGGTCTCACCTGCTGTCTACCTAAACCACTGGCTCACTTTAGTCTCATTTGTAAGACTTACTATCAAGTAATGAAACACAGTTCATTCATGGCAAAGCCATCTTCCATAATGACAGTAAATTGTAAATGCTTATGCTATTGAAAATGAGGGCCATGGGTTAAAGAAGTCATATATTGTTTTTGTAGAGAGATAAATTTGTCTTAAATTGACTGAAATTCATCTTAGGTTCAGGAAGTGCTGGAAAGAGCCTAGATTTATTATGTTTATTGTGTCACCAATTACTAGAATATTAAAGATACACATATGGAACAACCTTCTATGAAAACAAGTACAATAACTGTATTTTACATTTATATATATATAATATATATATTATATATGTGTGTGTGTGTATATATATATATATATATATATATATATACACATATATAATATATATATGCATGCCCAATAACAAAGAGCCAAACATGGAAGAAATCTTCTGGAATGAAGCAGGTGATCAAGAATGCTTTGTCATCATTTCTTCTCTATCCTGCTGGATTCATGCTTGAACTTGCCTTAAAAATGAATATATCAGGAAGGAACAAGATTCAAGGATTTATTTTAAAGATCTATCCAAGAGCAGGGTCCATGGGCACTGAATTGTAATCATACACTCTGTCTCCACCTTCTGTGTCACAAGATTTTGCATGTAAATTTCATTTACTGAAGATTATGAATTATCAGAGTGTGATATAGCACACTGTTCTGGAAATTCATTGTCCATTTTCCACAGTTATTGCCTCCTGCTTGTAGCAGTTATAATATCCCAAACTGCTGTACTGTTTTTTAGTCATCTTTCTCTTTTTTTAAAAAAAATAATTAATTAATTAATTTTGGGCTGGGTTGGGTCTTCGTTGATGCTCACGGGCTTTCTCTACTCTTTGTTGTGGTGTGAGCAGGGGCTACTCTTCCTTGTGGTGCACAGGTTTCTCATTGCAGTGGTTTCTCTTTGTTGTGGAGCACCGGCTCTAGGTGCATGGGCTTCAGTAGTTGTGGCTCGGGGACTCTAGAGCGCAGGCTCAGTAGTTGTGGCGCACGGGCTTAGTTGCTCCACGGCATGTGGGATCTTCCCAGACCAGGGCTCGAACCCATGTCCCCTGCATTGGCAGGCGGATTCTTAACCACTGCGCCACCAGGGAAGTCCTGGTCATATTCCTCTTGATCTTCCTCTTTCTAGATGCTTCCTCTTACGTCCTTAAAAGTGGTATCAGCAGGCAACTTCATAGTTTTTATCACTTTATTTAAAAAAAACAAATTAACTTCTCCATGTTTATAACTCTCCCAATTATGCCATGCTCAAAGGAGTCTCACTAAGGTGTTGTGGGGTTTTGTTTGTTTCATTTTGTTTTCTGAATAAAGAAGCAGTTCTTTCCCTCAGGAGAATTATTTAAAATTTTTACAATGTTTTTCTCTTGACATTTGTATTCCAGGATAGGAATGGAACAATATTGATACGGAGGTTCATAATGATAAATTGTTGATTCACAAAGAACGTTGAAAAACCCTCTTTAAAACTATATTGCGGATACTGACTACGAGTTCTGGCAAACAAAATGGCAGGCTGTTTTAAGAATTCAGACCTTTCTCACAACTACTGTCAATAAACCTTGTTTATTGAAGTTGTTTAGTTTGAGTAGATTCCTTAAAATGTTAAACAATCACTCTCATTGGAGGTTATGAATGTGCTACTTACCTATTCTATGACTACAAATGAAATAACCAAGCTATTCATCAGTGATGTGATTAGACAGTCTCTAAAATGCTTGTAATTATCTTTAGAAAATATCAGACAATTTTCTTTACTGATGTAGAAGTTTTTCTGCTTATTTGTAACATTTGTAAGCTCATGGAATGGTAATAGTATGTGAGAAAGCTTCTATTCAAGTTGAATTTCATGGCAATATGGTTTCTCATGTTTAAGGTGAAATAAGAAGGAGGATCTGAGAGAAAGAAATGCAGAAAAGTGCCATAGAGTTTCTTTATGAGTGTCTTTAAAGCTGTAGGAAAGGGAGTTTTTATTTAGTTATTGTTTCCTTTTTCCTTTTCTTTTCTTTCCCTTCCTTATTCCTTATCACCCTTATATCTAAGGTGGCATTTAGGAAACACAAGAGAAATTGTCTTGTTGCTATTAAAGGAAAAGAGAGGCAGACATTTTACTAAAGTTCTGATTCACAAACACTCATAAACTTTAAGATGCAAGCACATATTTTAATTCATTTAAAATTCCAATCTTTGTACCTTTTCCACTGCTCATCCTGTAAATTAAAACATATATAGTTAATAATACAATATTTCAGTTTACAAAACTATCTTACCAATAAATTAATCCATCGATAAACATTTAAACCAAGAAGAGAGTTTTTTGGTTGTTGTTTTTCTGTTTTTTACATTGGGTGGAATGTATCAGAAATAAAACAATTTGCCCCAAATCTTATTTTTTTTTAATTGAATTAATCAATAAACTCAGACAACACCAGTTTGAGTTCCTACAGATCTTATGAAAATTGCTATTGCACTAGCAGGATGAGCCCATTTCAAGTAGTAAACCTTCAGCAAATGAAATATTTTCACTTGAGAAGCATAGTTAGCATTCTAACTGCCTGTTTGTTTTGCTACAGTAAAGAGATTTTTGTTACAGCAAAATATCGAACAGAGGAAAAACATCTGAAAGCAGAGTTAACTATGGAAATATTTATTGACTGTGGTCAGGAAATACTTCTGCCTGATAACGGAATAGTTGCTGTTTCTCCACCCAGACTAATAACCCAGGCTGCTCTTTTCTGTTATCAACTGCTGCAGGCATGCAGGTCAGGCCGCTCCTTCAGGTTTGTCTCTGTGGTTTGCAGCCATGGCTGGGACAACATACACCAGAATTCCAGGCCTCCTTTCTTGTTGCTGGTAAAGCCCACTGGTTTCCAGACTAGCTTTGGTTTTCTTTGTCCCTCTATGCAGGTCTTATTAACGCTGTCTCAATCTGGGACAAACTAGTATACACATGATACACTTTCTATGGATTTCCTGGTTCTTTGTTGTATTTTATAGGCTTTTGACTTTTGAATACTTTCTTTAAGCTGTTTTCTCCCAGTCCAAGCAGTGCTCTCTGCAAGCCTCCCACCCATTATTCTTGTGTTTAAAATCCCCTATCTTTGGTGGAGTTTTATCTTTGTGTGGACTAAGAATGCCACCTGCCATATGAGTAAACAAAGGATGTTGTAGCCATCAGCTACTACAGTTGCCCCCATTGAGGGAACTCCGGCTGGACACAGGATGCCCGCCATCAAATCGTCAGCCACTGCAAACACCCCTCCCCCCATGGTGCACCTTGAGGAAATTCAGGATGAGAAAGCACAGGATACTGGCCCAGATAGCTGAGGTGCATATCAAAGGAATGATGTCAGTGCAACCAGACTCTTGCATCTTTCCATGCAGAGAAAAGAGCTAAATTCCTCAACCTGAGATGTCCAGTTTTCTTTAATTAACAGTAATCTTTTGATGTCCCAACTACCTGGTCTTTGTTGCAAAAACTCCTATGTATCCTGGCTCCCGCCTTGCCTCTTCAGAGCAGTCTCTCAGAATTATCTGAGATGCTGTATTCTGGGCTTAAGTTCTCAGTTTTGTCCACTGAATAAAACATAGTTCTCAATTTTTAGGTTGTGCATTTTTTTCAATTGACACTTGCCATCCCCTTTGTACTGAACTGCTGCTACATCATATCTGGTGACTATTGCTTGATGAAATACTTAGAAGGAGATTTTATTTGGGCTGCTTTAATTGCAAATTTTTGTTTGCTTTTAACCTTGGATAATGATGACTCACATCTTTCTCATCACACTAGCCAAAACCCTGTCTTGACCGATCTCCCATACCCGTCAAGACAGACGCCCAATGCTTTAGCTTGTCCTTCAAGAGAACTGGAGTATGTTTTCTCTGTGCCACAGGCATTGCCTGAAATAATAAGGCACGTTCTCTTCATTATAGCCCACACTTACTGTTGCAACTGAATGGGGTGTATCTGAGAATGCTTATCTCCCAACTGATGGAGATAAGCCCAAAGGCTTTGATGCTGGGCTCTCCTGAGCCCCTGGGCACTATTGATAGTCTTATAGTGACCCTATTGTGTGTCTGTAACCCATTAATTGAGATGGAATTCACATACCATAAAATTCACCCATTTAGAGTATAAATTCAGTGGTTTTTCATATATTCATAGAATTGTGCAATCATTACCCCAAACAATTTTAAAACATTTTCCACAGACATACATTCCGTGCATGTATGGATCTGTGGCCTATGAGAGAAGCAGCATGTCACTCCAGGGTAGAGGTGAGCTAGGAAAAAAATGATTATTTTATGTAAAAGAAGAAATAAGATTTCTACTTCACATTATAGACAGAAATCAGTGTCATCAAGATTATGACTTAAATCTTAAAAACTGAACTTTCAGGGGCTTCCCTGGTGGTGCAGTGGTTGAGAATCCGCCTGCCGATGCAGGGGATACGGGTTTGTGCCCCGGTCCGGGAAGATTCCACATGCCGCGGAGCGGCTGGGCCCGTAAGCCATGGCCGCTGAGCCAGCGCGTCCGGAGCCTGTGCTCCGCAACGGGAGAGGCCACAACAGTGAGAGGCCCAAGTACCGCAAAAATAAACAAAAACAACAAAAACTGAACTTTCAAAATTTTGGTAGAAAATATGTACAAATTCTTCATATTTTGCTAAAGGGAAGGATGAGACACAAATATTATTTAGTATAAAAGAAATGACTAATTAAATTTGACTATATTCAAACTTGAAACTTTGTTCATTAAACCATAACTTAATGTAAATGGAAGAAAAGTGTCAATATGGAGGATATATTCATGATTAAAAAAACCCAACAAAGGATTAGCAGGTATGACACATAAAGAAATACAAGTTAATAAAAACCTACAAACTGTTCTGTAAATTAGGAGGTTTTCCACTCTGCTTGTTCCATTCTTTACTCTGAAGTTAGGGTTGCCAGATTTAGAAAACAAAAATACTCATTTATATGTGAATTTTAGATAAATGGTTAATATATATATATATTTTGCATATCTATCTCACAAATATTATATGGGGCATACTTACTCTTAAAGAAGTCATTGATCATCTAAAATTTGAATTTAACCGGGTGTTGTATGCTTTAACTGGAGGTTTTACTTTTCAAATTTGTATTGAGAGTAACAGAGACAGCCCACCCAAAGAGGAGTCTCTTCTCAAGGCCTAAGAAAACTGATTAAATTAATTAAATTAAATTATTTATTGTTAGTATATTGCTATCTAAATATAGATATTATAAAATAAAAAATATTATTCTTATATTACCTTGAATAGCTATGTGAATAGCCTTGAGAAGGTTAATAATCTTTTATAGAAATCTTAATATTCCCATTTATTAAGTGAAAGAATTATGTTATTATAAGAGCTCACCTACCTCGGAAGTGTGATTTCATGAAGCTCCAGTCTTGCTGATTTAAATGAAATCTGAAGATAAATAGTGTACACTGTATATACCCTGTAGTGATATAACAGTTTCATTTCACATCTTCCCATTTAAGCCCAGTGCCCCACGACTACTAGCTGCCACTATACTAATGCCCTTGAGGTAGCCCTTTTCCCTTAAAATAGTGACATATTAAAATGTATTGTACATTAGATCCTTGTCATATGAAATACCAAATCCAAAGAGGTAACATAAAATAAGATAGCTGCCTTATTCCCAATACCAAATTTGACTGCTCTGCATTCTAATAAAATGGGAAAGAATGACAAGTGGCCTGTCAGAGAATAGAGCTCATTTTACAGTTTGCAAATGAAGCAGAAGAATGTGAGAATGTACCTCATCAGCAAGTTATCGACCACTTGACTATTATCACCACTCTTCATATTTCAGTTGGAATTTTTAAACCATAAATAGAATTAAATTCAACTGACTAGAAGTAAAATATCCAAATGTACATTCTCCAGAACATATTCGATTTTAGTGTTTTATTTGTATTCAGGCAGATTAAAATGGAAATGAGGTGAGGCAAAGAATTAATCATTTATTTGTTTCAGTGACTCAGCCATTTATTCTGAAAGTCACCTGCAGTGCCCCTTCCTTATATTCTTTTTTTGCCTATAGATTTTTCACAGTTCTCCTGTGCTGTACCATAGAAGAGTGGACTGAACCAATCTGGCTGGCTTCCAGGAAGCTCTTTTAGTTTTTGCCAAAGGAATCAGATACGGACGTACAAAATAAGGACGACTGCATGTGTAAGAAAACATCTCTACATTTCTGTTTTTCTTTTCATCAGTGTTAAAAACAAACTCAGAAACTTTAAATTAAAGTGTCTAAATTAAATCTAAAATAACCTGCATTAGATCCATGAGAAAAGAGAATATGTTGAGTTAGGGAAGAAACAGTGATTAAATTAAACAATTATTTCAGTGTTTAAAGTGTTGTCTAAGAAGCCAGAAAATATAAAAGGCATTAAACTGAAACATGAACAATTTTGATAATTTACACACAGTTCACTTGAGACAATTAAATAATTGGTGTCACTAATTTTTAAGATATCTAAACTATTAACCCTTCCTCTCCTGACATTGAGGATGAAATAATAATTAAGAGGTTATTAAAGAATAGCAGACAGATGAGACTACAATTGTCTCAAAAGCTTATGTTTCATAATATTCAACTTATTTTATATGTGTTTAAAATACAAAATTTTAACACTTAAGTGAATATACCTGTACACCCATCATTTACCCAATCTGACATTAATCATCTCACTTTATGGATTTATACACACACACATGCATAGAAAATAAAAAGATATATAAAATTATAGCCCTTTTGTCAGCTCTCCCTGTTTCACTCCATTACTCTGTTCTCCAGGGGCAAACATTAGGATTCTGCTTTTAAATGTGCATTTATATATGTATTCGTATATGAAACATATAGTATTTATACATGAGTGATTCAATTTCCAATAGTTTTATTATCCACATATTTATTTTTTCTGTAGAATTCATCCTTATGTGCTTGAGTTATACCCTTGCTGATAATAGATATAGATAGATAGATAGATACATACATACATACATACATATGTATATACCTATATACATAAAGATGTAGGTGTAGATGTAGAGTTAGATGTAGACATAGATGTAGATGCACAAGCATGTTTTCCTTAATGGGTCCAATATTATAACATTTATTTATGATAAGCTTTCAGTATATTCATTACCCTCTTGATTTAAAGTTGCATTAATTTCAGTAATTTACATGTCAAACAAATATCTGCTCATACACACATACTAGTGTATTTGTTGAGTCATGGAGAGGCACCACGATGCAACGATTAAGGACATGGGCTCCTGATCCCAGTCAGAATTATTCAAATCCTAGTTCATAAACATAGATGAACTAATCTTAAGCAGATAAAGAAGTTAACAAATCCTAATGTTAGATATTTTAGGAATGCAATTTTCTTCACCAATAGGAAATCCTTCAATGCATTTTAATATGAGATAAAATATACTTTTCATAAATTCAAAAAGTAAATGTTATTCAGAATACTTCATGGTAATAACCTTTAACAAGCTTGGAATAGGATCAAACAATCCTTAACTTGATAAATTATACTTATCAGAAACTATGTCCAAAATAAATTGTAAAGATGAAATGTTAAATGCATATTCTTTAAATCAGGGAATGTGTCCAAGGAGTCAACTATTATCTCTACAACATTCTAATGGAAATATATGCCAGTGAGTGTGAAATTTACAACATAAATAAATAAAAGAAAAACTATTTGGAAAGGAAAAAAATTAAACATTCATTATTTGGAAGTTATTAGATTGGGTGTCTACATGTAAACCTAATAAGAGGGAGATCTTAAAGTTAACAAAATACATATTGTAAAATTAACAAAAATTATGTTTATCAGAGGTAGTAAGATAAATATTAAAAAGTCCATTGCATTTTTATAATCAACCAACAGATAGAAAACACACAGTGCCCAGGAATACATGTAACAATATTTTTCAGTCTTTTTTGTCATAAAATTATAAAACTTTAGTAAACAACATGAAAGAAGACAAGTGATTAGAAAGGCACTATGTGTTCTTGGATAGGAAAACTCAAATATCCTTTCATAATGCTTTAACAGCATACCATTTCCATCTGAGGATGATAGAGGAGACAATATTCTACTCTTGCTCAAAATCTCTTGCTACACATCCTACTCTCAGCTGTCAGGGAAGACTAATGATGAAGGTTTTCCAAGTGTACGAGGTCAAGAAAGAACAAAAGTGAAGAATAGCAAGAATAGGCTTTAATCAAAGATGTGTAGACAGACTTTTTATCTAAGAGCCCAGTCAGCTTCCATCAGATATAAAAACATAAGTTTTATTTCATTTAAAAAATAAAATTATAGATACAGATATAGATATAAATATTATCAGCCTGCATCAAGAAATATTTTTATAACAAGCAGCTTCATAGGCTACTAGTTATAAAACCATAAAATGTTTAAAAATTAACATAACGATAATGTAATATGAAAGCACTCGACAAATTCATTTGCCTTTATGCTTACTTTTTGTCCAAGTCGTACCATCATCATAACATATTTCTAAACACAGATTTTTTTTTAAGTTGCAGTTGCAGGCTTAAACACGACAAATTTAACATGACAGAGTCAGACTGGTCTGGTTATTTTAAGTTACTCAAATATTTTTACTCAGTCTTTACTTTTTGGCGTCAGATTAGTAGTGAGTCCTACCCATCACAGTATGTATCAAGTGCATCCTAATTCACTGACTCACAGAATGACATTAGATAGAGCACTAGGGACATTAAAGTAGTGTTAGAATTCATTATTCAATTTCACTTTCTGGTCTGACCAAATACACTGTTTTGTTTTGTTTTGTTGTTGTAGTTTTACAGGTTGACCTCTAAATCAAGTCACTCAACAAATTCACTTATATATATATATATCTCCAAGACTATGTCTGTGACATTGCCCCTCACAATTTACTCTCCCTCTGATGTTATCACTCCAGATTCATGTATAAAGTGTCATTTAAAACAAACTAACAAACAAAAATTAGAAATGTGTGAAAAAAAGTTAGCCTACAAATTTCAGACATGGAGTAATTTAAGAAGGAGACTTCTTAAAAATCAATTTCATATCCACATGCTGGGTGGCCCTGCATAAAGAGGGGCAACACGAAAACCATCAGACCATTCATGAATTTTAAGATTGTCATAAGGAGACCCAATAAATTAATCCAACACCAATCAGACCAATATGTCAAAATTAATTACACTGGCAGAAAAGGAGAAGCACTGATAATAGATACAGAGGGAATTCAAGGGTCAGATATTAAAGACCAACATTAATTATAGGAGCAACAAGAAAACAAAGTAAATGTTGCACAATGGCTTTTGGAATTTTATGGGCCACAGCATGAAGGGGATAGAAATACTGGCCATGTGCAAAAAATGTACTGCATTGCTTATGTTTCCTCTCATAACCACAAAGTCTTCACAGGAAAAGTTGCACAGGCAGGCATCAGACTGTGAAGCAGAGAAAATCCATAGTTGACTTTATTTGTATATCTTATGTTTGTTAGAAACAAAATAAAACAAAACAAGTTTCTGCACCTCTGGTTAGTTCTTTCTTTTAGTTCTTAGTCTTTTGGCTCTCTTTGACAACTCCGTAGAGACTTGGTCCTGATCTGTAACTCCTCCATAGAATCTTCAGTTTGGAGGGGACCTGGAAAGGTTATTTGATCCAGTTTCCTACGTGTTGGTGTTCATCCATCCTTCTCAAGTGTTTAGAGATTATGGGTCAGCTCTTGGGGAAGAAGGAAATTAAAAACCAACAAATGAACAAACAAACAAATAAATACCTAGACTTTGTTATTAGTCCAACTTAGGCTCTGTGTATGCACTTTATCAATTTAAGCCTTGCAACACTAGGCAAATAGCAATATCTAGCTTTAATTTCTTCACCTGTAAAGTAGGATATGAGTTACCTTTTGTAGTTCGAATAGGGGTTAAATAAACAAAAATGATGATTCCCTCTTTATTACTCTTAAGATTTTTATGGTATGGTAAAAATCTCATCCTATTAGCTTTTGCCATTCATTTTATTTTTCTCCTTCAAGGAAATATAGAATGGAAAAAGATACAAATAAATTCAGTTCATTGAAGAGAGCTGCCAGGTGTTCCTTAAGTTAAACTCCATCACAATTTCTTAAGCTAAATTTTCCATACTTTGGGCTGATTAACTGTTTGTAAGATTATTGGACATGGAATTAAGTATAACTTTGATTAATTATAGGGCCAAATTTTGTTTATGGCCTAATACTGGTTTTACCAGTGATTTAGAATAATGTTTTCTTTGCAAATTCATTTAATATACTTGACATATGTAGGTATGAAAACAATCAATATGGTACCCTTGTGACAAATTTTGGAAGCATTGCTTATATAATGTCTTTTACCCACTATCCTAGTCCATCCCTTACCAGAAAACAATTTTCTCATTGTAATCAATAGAATACAAAAGCAAAAATATCTATATAATAATCTATCATAATGTAAAAGATTTTAAAATTATAAGGAATCACACTTAGGATCCATTTTTTTTCCCAAAGAGGCTGAAACAATAAAAATAGACCCAAAATGTTACCAGGAATCTGTGGTTTTAGCAGCTAAAAAAAATAAAAGAAAGAAAGAAAGAAAAGAAAAAACCTTCCAGAAATGTGAAGAAAAATTGTAGCACAGTGTCAGTTAAGGGAAGAAAAGGTTCAAGTCAGAGGACATGGCTCTTTGTAACATGTCTTTTTTTTTGGACTTAACCTCTGCAGGAAAATATTCTTTCTGTACCTCTCCCATCAAATGCTATAATTCCCTTTCTGAACTGACAGTCTGACAGCAGTTTTCACAGCAGTAAAGCAAGATCCTAAGAATTGTTATTTTTACATGCATTTGTATAATCAATACAAGATAATACATAGTTGTCACAATTGATTCAATGTATTATTTTTGGATATGGCATTTCATTTTGCCACTAGGACTTAAAAGGAAGAGCTCTGGGTATCAGCAGAATATTCTGTACTAACTTCAGGTCTTACATATTGTTTCTTCACAGTCCTAGTCAGTCTTCAAATTTAAATATTCTCATCTGAATTCATATAACCTTTGTTATCTGTATGAGTTATGAATGCATATAACCTTAGTTATGTGTATAAGTTATATGTATAAGAGTTTTTTTTTCTTTCTAACTTGTTGGTTGTTACACTATTATTTTCTCCTGTATTTATATTGTTGAGGAAATTCTGATATGTAACTGCTTTTTCCTTCCTTGTATGTGATATGATTTAGATTTTTTTAGCTAACTGGAAATCTAATTTTGTAATTACCTTTGAGTTTCCATATTTTACAAGTATATGGCAGAGAAGAAAATAATTTCTAACCAAACGTTCTTGAAAAGCAACATTTTCTTCTTTCTGTATAATTTAGTTCAATTTTTTCTTTTCCTATCTAGGAACACTAGTTACCCTTTTCATCAATCATCTTTTATTCACAATTATATATCTATACATGTGTATACATATATACGTATATATAACACACGTATATATATTTATACATTGTCATATTTCTTTTTTAACAGAATTCATTTTATTTAAATCAAGCTTTAGGTCTGTGTCTGAAATTTGATTTTCTACCATATTCTGTTCCTTAAGGTTCCTAATTTTTTATGATATCTGGAATTAATGCTCTTGGCCACTGAACTTATTTCCTGAGGTCTGCTATCTACCATTTATGGCATTCTATTTACTGTTATCTCTCATTTATTGTCTATTTAATACTTTTTCTTATTAACTTGCTCCATACCTTGATGCTGCTGTGGGAAACTTCCTCCTGCTCTTCTGTTACATTTTCTTCTAGAATGAGTTTTTGTCTGTCTTTTGCATGTTTTATATGTATATATATATATATGTATGTATATATATGTGTGTGTGTATATATGTGTATATATATGTGTGTGTGTATATATATATATATATATATATATATATATATATATATATAGTTTGTTTTGTTTTATGTTTTGCAGACTCTGTGTAATCATTACCCCCGTTTTATATGTAATCTCACTCACTTCACTTTGCTTGTGGAGGCCTGCCACTTGCTTTGAAATTGTGCTGGTGACTCTTTGACATACTAGAAACCTGTTTATTTCACCGATAAAGTAGTGTATTTCCCTGACATCTTGACATGATACCCACTGTTTTCTTTTTTAGCTTCATGTGATATGGTGGTGAAAGGATGTGGAATTTCCCTGGGGCTGTAACTCATCTTTGTTACAAACACAACACTCTGACCTCACTTCTGTTTTGTGTGTGTATGAGTGTGTGTGTTTACACCAACTTGTTAGAATTTGTGAAAAATTCCTATGGAGATATGCTCTGGCTTTGAATATGTCTTAAAATTTCTCCTGTATCCCTGGAAACACAAATTTCCATAAAGTTGCTACTTTTTTATGCTGTTAGTTGTATTAGTTATTAGTTTCCAGAAATTATCATTTTATGCTCATCTCTAAGTATAAATCAGAAATACCTCAAGTAAAGTTAGGTTAGGTTTGCTGTCATTCCTTTTCCTCAAAATTTCTCCAATCATATCATTTGTATCATCCAATCCATCAACTTGTCTTAGCATGTTATTTTGGGAAGGAGGCAATCATTGTCATTTTGGAAATTTATAGTTTTACTAGTTAGCTTATTTGATCCATGAATACAATACACTTAAGCTAGATTGGCTGTACTAATTTATTTAATGAAAAATTCAATCAAAATCTCAAACCTTACATAAGAAAAGAGGCATTCTACAAAAGGACATTTTAAAGATATAAATCCATTAGTGAAAAATGTTTGTGCTGAACATATAGGTATGGCAATCATTAGTGAAATTTAATATTTCAACAGAAACTAAAATTTCTGGTGAGCAGTTCTTTAATTTGAATGTACTTATTGATGGTAAGTATACAATTTTTCCCATTACTGGTTGGTAAGATAATATTTTATTCTTCTTTTCCCCCCTTTATTATATTTGGGTTTATCTGTATAAAAGACACTGATGGAACAAGTAGTAGAAACAAATAGAAGTAGGTAGAGTCCATGGATTTTTAAAATTATGTAGACATGTTCTAAGGATAAATAAGTGTCAGAAAAAAAAAAACTCTAGGAATAGGGGTTCTGAAAATCCTTTGCAAAGATATTGATTTTTTTGCAAAGGTCTAAGATTATTCCAAGCACTAGTCCACTAGTAATAACCAATAAACTCTAATTAATTCCCCAATAAATATGTATAGAGATCAAAACCAAGTAAAGTTACACATTACTGACTGTTGCAGGGATGAAAAATAACACATACAAACCAATTGCCTCAACGTATGAACATAATAAATTTATTACTCTCATAGTTTATTTTATGTTTGTAAATGGTTCTACAACTCAGATCAGAAAGAAGGGCTGCTGAATATTTAACCAAAAGATACAAACAAAAATATACTGACAAGATAATTAAAGATACATCTTAAAATGTTGAAATATAAACTAAACAATGATTTTGCAGCAAAAGTGCAAAGAAAACAAAATATTGCTGTGAGCAAGAAATGGAATTTTACACATCAAAAATCATTCTCTATTAATCTGTGAATTTAATTTGACATACTATTGTATAAATTATATATTTACATGTATAATGTCTTGTTATAAAAATCATTGCAAGAACATAAAAGCTCTGAAAATAGAAACAGATTCACATGGAAAAATATGATTTCAAATCAGTAGAGATAAGATGATTTATATAATAAATGATTTGTAGCAAGCCTAACTAATCAAAAATAATAAAATAAAACATTGGAACCCTTTTTCATCTCTTGCACCCAAATAAGTTTCATTTGGACTAATATCTAAATGAATGCAATGAATAATAAGATTAGATAAAATAGAAGAAATATGCAATTGTCTTTAGAAATATTTTTAGAGTTGGGAAGGACTTTGTATATAAACATTCCAGAAGTCTTAAAAATAAGAATAGATAAACCTGCTATATAAATGCAAAATATTCTGCATGGCAAAATTCAAACTCATCACTAACAAGTCAAAAGAAAAGGTCAAACTAGGGAGAAATGTGTGCATTATATGGCATAGGAAAAAAAACTAATTAAAAATTTGTTTAAAAACTAATTAAGGGGCTTCCCTGGTGGGGCAGTGGTTGAGAGTCCGCCTGCCAATGCAGGGGACACGGGTTTGTGCCCCGGTCCGGGAAGATCCCACATGCCATGGAGTGGCTGGGCCTGTGAGCCGTGGCTGCTGAGCCTGTGCGTCCGGATCCTGTGCTCCGCAACGGGAGAGGCTGCAACAGTGAGAGGCCCGCGTACTGCAAAAAAAAAAAAAAAAGAAAGAAAAGAATGTCGCTAGCCGTCCAGCTCTGCAAGAATTAGGTCATTGGGCTTCCCTGGTGGCGCAGTGGTTGAGAGTCCGCCTGCAGATGCAGGGGACACGGGTTTGTGCCCCGGCTCGGGAAGATCTCCCATGCCGTGGAGCGGCTGGGCCCATGAGCCATGGCCGCTGAGCCTGCGCGTCCGGAGCCTGTGCTCCACAACGGGAGAGGCCACAACAGTGAGAGGCCCGCATACCGCAAAAAACAAAACAAAACAAAACAAAACAAAAAAACTAACTAAAATTTCTTTAAAGTGGAAATAGTACAAACAATAAAAAAATAACATATAATAGAAAAAGGGACGATAGGAGCAAACAATTAATTGAAAAAGGAAGTAAAATATCTCTTCAAACATAAGAAAAGATTCCCAATATCAAAGTAAAATAAACGTAAGGAATGTTGTTCACTATTTTGTAAAGGTCAAAAAGCACACTGTCCTGGTGAGGTGTTGAGAATATATATTTTCTCATGAGAGTATAAAATCTCTATCAATAAGCAATTTGATAATATGCATCTACTTAAATTGACTACTTTTAAACATAGCATTTCAATTTATATGAATTATCCTAGAGGTATACTCAGATATGTGAAGAAATACACTTAAGTACACAGAATTAATTTTAATGTCGTTGATGGTAACACTATTGGTTAAAATGGAAAGGTAAGTTGATAGGTGATTTTTCTAAATTATCATTTATCTGTGCAATGAAACACAATAGTCTTTTAGAAAGAATAAGGCAGAATCTTATCAAATGATAAGAAGTATTTGTCAGCCTTTATTGTAAATGGATTACAACAAGCAAGGAACAGGATAATATATATACGGTGTACAGCTCTTTATGCAAAAATCAAAAAGAGAGCTCGGGTCTCTTTCTTTTCTTATAAGGACACTAATCCCTTCATCGGGTTCCCACCTCCATGACATCATTTAAATCTAAGTAGCTCCCAAAGGCCCCATCTCCAAATAGCATCACAGTAGGGATAAGGGCTTCAACATATGAATTTGGGGTGGACACACTGAGTTCATGAGAGCCTATAGTACACTTGAAAGATACTCATAATACTTAATGGTGTTTCCTTTACAGCCAAGTGAACTTGGTGGATGGCAGTGGTCATGGGAGGGGAATGTATGCCATATATTCTTCCATATAATGGGAACTGTGTACAATGCATGTGCCATTATTACATAAAATATTATTACTGTTAAAATAATAATAACAATAATAATAAATGAAGTTCAAAATGACCTAAATTAAAAGAAGGATCAAAAGAAGACAAACTTCTCGAAGTTCATAAATGGAATAATTTTATAAAATATCATTCTAAATTCCCAGCCATCCCAGGTACAAGTTTTCTTTCTTACTCTAAGCACCTAATTCCAGGTAAATCATGTGGACACAGATGTTCTTTCAAAATGTTTAAAGAGGTATATTTTCCAATATTAATTTCGAAAAAACTGCAGTGATCAGAGAAAGGGGGGCAAATAGAGAAGAGAGAGATACAACTCAGATTCAGGGAGACAAATAGAAAGGAGAATGGTGAGTGAGCCTTGATGGCACTGCTGTCAGCATTTCATCCCCAGCCTCCAGTTCATTTACAGAGCAAGAGCCTTCCCAGCTCTGGTACTGAGACCCCTTCTGCCTGATGACAAATAACCTCCTCCTTTTAAAAAATTAGCTCCATATTACTTTTCCTACTTGCAAACAACAAATGCATTCCCAAGTAGTGTGGATTAATTATGCAAATGATTTTACTGCTGCTAGTATAAAATATTCATTATATGTAAGATATTGGAGAGAAATAAGGCAAATCAAAAGTTGAGATCCTAACAGAATAAGATATTGCACATATATTTATTTTTAAAAATCTTAGGACTGTTATCACCCTTCTATTTAATTATGGGTTTTTTTTAGTACCATGCCCTATCATACTTGCTAACTGATAAACTCCTTAGGTTCAAGATTCATATTCACTCTGTTTTTATGTAAAGTACATACTTATTAACATGGCATTGCATGGATAAACATATACTCATTTATATACATAAATTAATAAACATTTCCCTAATGTACTCATGTCATAAATTTAGATTGTTTATAGTGATGTAAGAAAAATAACAAGCAGCCTATGAGTAAGCAGAAATGCCTTCCTCTGTGAATTTGTGTGAATATATAATTTATTGATTATTATACTTTATGCTAACAGACCAATATATTTATACATTATTTTCCAGAAAATGTACCCACTCATATAATGTACAATTAGAAAATATGAATGTGTTATTTAATATTTATGAATCATTTTGAAATTACACATAAAAATAAAAATATACTTTCAAAACTTTTATAATTGCAAGATGATTAATATTAAATTGCTTCAGGGGAAAATGTGTTTCAGCCACAGCTTCATACCATAGTATGAACTTTCCAGCTTGGACTATTCTGGCTGCCTATTTCTCCCTTGGTGCACATGGTATGGTCTTTGCCTTTAAATGTGACAAGGAAACAAATTGTTCATCTGTCCCTGGTGTACTCATACAAGGCAATTTTTTCAAAAAAGGTTTTGCAAAATTTCCCAATCCTGAAATGTTCTATAAGAAATAAGACAAATGTAGCTGTAATGTGAGATGCTCTGGACAGGAATTAAGATCAAAGTCACCTCCAAAGATGTAAGGTTCAGGCTACTCAAAGAGCTGACAAAGGATTTCTTGGAGATTCGGCTGTATTTTTATCCATATAATGATCTTGTCACAGCCATAAATCTATCATTACTATCCCTTGACCTGTCCTAAGAATGAAATATTGCTTCTTATGATATAAAATGTCAATGTCACATTCGAATGTCTAAATGAAGCAGGAAAGGCACAAGTTGTATGGCACAACTTTTACAAAAATTGAAATTCCAGAGTAAAGTTTTTGCCATTTTTTAAACTGCTTTATTTCTTGTAAGTTATTTGTGTATATAAGAAACCCTGCAATGAATTGTATACCAATATATTACATGTAGAGATAATATACTAGATGGATAATATATTGTTAAATTAACTGAATCTAATCCTAATGATAACATTTGGTTGATCCTTAACATTGACATTTTTAGGTATATTAATATATCTGATGTTAAATTTATAATTTTTAGGTCATAAATGTCTATTTATTCAAATAAAACTCATATTATTGGCTATAGTAGACTATCTTAACAGGTTGCTTCATGGTAGTTTCATATTCATTGACTTTCTTTTAAAAAAGCTATAATGCTGTCATCATATTTTTCACACTATTGCTTTTATACAAAAAAAGAGGTCAAAAGTAAACTACAAAGAAATGTCTTTGGTGTTAACTTGCTCTTAAGGAGAAATAACCATGAGAATTTGACAGCTTTTTATGTAAATACATTTATAGTATGGTGTTGACCCATTAAAATGATGAATAATTATTTTTCTTAGTCATTTTAATGAACATTTTTATTTCAATAAATTCAGCTGTGCATTGTAATTATGAATGTGTAAAATGAAGTCTGTTTCCTCATACTAAAGTCACTGATTTTTGTTTCTATTTTTTGAGTATGTTTTTCTGTGTGTGTGTTTAGTTTTTTCCATGCCTTTCTAAAGGACTATTATTTTAGTAAAAAAGAAAAATAATATCATATAATGAGCAACACAAGAAAAATATGCACTATCAATTTTCATAGTTATGTGAATGAGAGTAACAAGATATATATTACAATCAAGAATGATATCATTCTGTTGATGGCTGCACATTTATTGTCAAATGCTGACATTCATCTGAGCCATAAATGTTTCCGTTTCAGAAGTTGCCTTCTCCCCTTACTCCTTTCCAAGAAATCCACAATCAGACAAACACCATGATAATATAGTAATATAGTAATCCTTCTAATGAGAAGTAAGGTATCTATCTTTAAAATAATTGAATAATAAAAATTGGAATCAAAAAAATAATTAACCTGAAGAAAATTTATTAGGAAAATATTTTAAATTTTATGAAACCATTTTTCTTTTTCTACTGTCAGGATGAAAAAGGTACCCTTTTCATCTCAATGGTTGAAACTGAATTGCTTTAAAATTAAAAGTATGACATTCTTGGAAAACACAATGTAGTGACATATACCAACTGTGAGGGAGGGGCCTGACATTACCTTTGAATAAGACCTCCAGGAAATTAGGATTCACAATAAAGGTAGAAAAATCACTTCTCCATTACATCATCTTCGTTTGGGTTGTCTACATAAAACTATCATAGTGTGGGCCATGGACCACAGGGATCAACATCACTTAGAGTCTGTTAGAAGTGGAAGTTCTCAGGCTCCTTCCAGACTTACTGAATCACGGGGCGGTGGGGCCCAGGTACTTGTGTTTAATTATTTCTCCAGGTGATTCTTATTCTCTAAAAGTAGACCCTGGGGTAAAGGTCCAGGTGCAAATGATTCTTTTTTAAGGAAGTTCCGCCAGGAGAAATCAGTAAGAGAGCATGGAAGACAGCACAGGGTAGAGGAAGAAAGAAACAAGACAAGAGAGCAGATTCAGGTGAAGTCTCAGCCTTAGCCTGGTCCTGGGAAGACCTCAAGTAGGAATTACACTTTAATGTTAGTCCCTCCAGGTGTCTTACAAGGTGCCACCCTCCACCTCTGCCCAGGTACCCTCTGCTCTATGAATTCCTGATGAAGCAGCTCCAGTAGCCCAGGAGCAGCCCTCTAATTAACCATGCGGGATGAAACTGCTGGAAGTAAAGCATCCAGAACTTGAGGTATGAGGGTGCAGAACTGGTGAAAGCCACCCAAGGGGACTATGGTGTAAGAACAGATGGGCTGGGCTTGGAAATACAGAAGTATGATTCAGATCCTCAGCGTGCCTTATGGTTTGCTTTTTATTTTAGACTTTTTTTTTTTTTTTTTTTTTTTGCGGTACGCAGGCCTCTCACCGTTGTGGCCTCTCCCGTTGCGGAGCACAGGCTCCGGACGCGCAGGCTCAGCGGCCATGGCCCACGGGCCCAGCCGCCCCGTGGCATGTGAGACCCTCCCGAACCGGGGCACGAACCCGCGTCCCCTGCAACGGCAGGCGGACTCTCAACCACTGCGCTACCTGGGAAGACCCTGCAGGGAAGTTTTAAATAGTGGAACTGAAATAGTTAAAATGTGTGTTTCCTTTGGCAGTCTCTAAACGATTTGCTTCTATTAACTCAGTATAACTTACCAGCAGCACTGCGAAGTGAGCTGGAAATACTTTCTCAAGTATCGAAGAGCCTAGTTAAGTCAATTTTTAAATGAAGACAATTCCTAATAATCCATGGTGTGAACCTCTCTGTATTTATTTATTGCAATAATGTATTTAAATTCTTGTTCTATGATCAATTAATAAACTTTCAAATTTGATTAAACTGTAGTTATAAAGAATATATTCTACTCAACATTTGCATTTTTGAGGTAACCACTATAAATAATAGCTCAACATCACAGGACTGTTTTTTCTTACTCTTCATAAAATATTTTTTGTTGTTATCCACATGAGAGAACATCATGAGATATGAACAGTAAAATCAATGTTTCATGAAAATAAATGCATTTTAGTTTCATCAAAGATGATTCTAATCCTTTGAGTATGCAAGAAAAATTGCATGTCTTGAAATTACTATTATGTAGCTACAATTTCATAGCTTTCATAGAAATATCAGATGTAGTGTTCTATTCATAGATAATAAAATACATCGTGTTTTAAAATTTGCTGGAAATCATGATATTTTATGATACGTGAAATAATGTGTCAGTTTGGAAGTTGTTTGATGGCTTTAAATACATTGTATTATGATAGAAGTCTTTAAAAAATAAGCAAAATAAAAGAAAAATCCCAAAGGAAAATCTTGTTACATTCTCGCTCTCCTCTTCTGCAAAGTGATAATCTAACATAGCCTATTTAACAAAATTAATATCTAACTTGATTCAATGTCACCACAGTCAAAAAATTAATCCATAGGCTATATGCAAGCTTACAAAGTAGATAATAATCAATATGTCATTTAATATCATATATCAACATAAGATTTAATATAATAATAAATTAAAAGAATATTTTTTAGCATTTATTTAGTCTAAAATATTTTGTACATTAAATCAATTCTAAGTGCAATTGGCCAAAAAGACTATAAAATTAGATTTTAGAAAAAGTAGCCAAGAATGTTTTTTAAATCAAACATTCATACATGTATATAGGCATCTGTGGTGCTGTTATCCATTTTGTGTTCCTAAGGACCCATTGCAAACACCAGTTTAGGATTTGTGCACACATTTATGTGGCACTTTTGAAAACTGACGTTCCTTGATACTCTAATAAGCAGCATAACTCAGAGCCATTCTTTGAAGACTAAGAATGAATTGGTAGATACTGACTCTGTCCCATACATTATTTAGCATTTTTCATCCTGGTGCATAAAGTCAGCATGCCTAAAGCAAATGAGCAGGACCTAATACTATTCTTTTAGAAGCACAGAGCTATGGATGTGTATATAATTTTTAAAAAATTCTTTAGTACACATATTCTGTTATTCTTCAGTATCAGTGTTAATATATAAATTCAAGTCTTTAAAGTTAGGATGATATAGATTTTATACCGAAGGAGGCTAGTACAGGATAAAAGTCTAATGTCAGCTCTTATTTTCTTCTACAACATGATTTTTCTACATTAAATTATATTTTCATGTACAGCATTAATTTTATTAGTGAATCTTATAAAGAATTAATGTGCCCCTTTAATTTGACAGTTCTTATGATTTAAAAAAGCCATAAAAATCAAAATTTCCTTTTACTTAATCCTGTATCCTCTAAGTCAAATTGTATTTGGGGGAATTTTATTTTTATGCATATATTGTTATTTAAGTTAAGCAATTTTAAACCATTGGCCTTCCTTTTTTATTAAGGAATCTGTCTTCCTTAATAGACTCTATAATTTGAGGTCACATTCCATAAAAATTCCCCTTTAATTTGAGATGTATTACAAGTAGAATATGTTGGCTTACTTCTTTATTTTCCCTTTTAGCTACTTTAGCAATTTGTACTTTTTGTTAAGAGACATCATTATTTATTACAATTGAAAAGTCACTTCTCCCTTCTCATTTCTGATATAATGATCACCTTAAAGATGAAGTGATCTGACTAGAACATACCTGAGTTAATGAGAAACTTTGGTGATGTGACTAGATTTAAAACAAATAGTCAAAAGTCATTCCCTATTCTCGACACTAGTAGTAATCAGAAAATTAAAAAGGGAAAATATTCCATTCACAGTAGCAACTAAACTATAAAATGTTCAGGAGCAAATTAAGAAGATAAAGGATATATATGGTAATCTGAAGCAAACGTCATGATTCTAGTAATGTAAATTGGTAGATAGATATTTGTACTGCATATATTTTCCCATACTTTTCTATTAAAATTTAAAACTTAGAGTATGTCAAGTTAATGGTTATTCTCTTGTGATGTTGCACAAGTTGTCTTTTACCAAGTTTACTGTTGGCTGACTTTACAACAATTTTAATGGTTGCAGTGCATTTAAAAAATAAATAAGTAAATAGATATGTTTACTGACCTGATGAGTGTTAATATCAAGATAAAGAAAGACACATATGATTTAGATTTACTCTGCCATAGTGGGGACTGGCTAGATGCCCACCTTTCTATTTCCTTTTCCTGGGTGTCCAGGAGGACTAGAGTTGGGTTGGTGTTGTGGAACTTGTTCTGGCTGATGAAATATGAGCCTAAGTGATACATGCTATTTTCCATATTGGATTCTCCCATAAAACCCTTGGCTCATGCTTTCTTTTTAAAATGTCAGCTGAATGCAGGATCCAGCAGAGGACACTGCGTAGGCCCTTGGGGGAGGTGGAGCCACCAATTGAAAAAGCCCCAGTTTCCTTAATCTCCACGTGGATGGCTACTCATCAGGCTATGTTAGAAGCAGAACTAAACCTTAATTTCTTAAGCTGCTAAATTTGGGGCAGTGTTTTCTTTGCTTGCTTTTATCACTGAAACAGAACCTATCCCATCCTGACTAGTACAGATATATGTAATATGTCTTATAATAAAGAGTTTTCATTACTTTTTCTTTTTTTTTAATGAGGATCTTTGGATTTTAGAAGAGGAATTAGTTGATGCCCTATATGCCCCATTCTCCTTTCTTCACATTCCACTTTCATCTCCGTAGGTGTGTTAGTCAACCATTTCAACCACTTAGCTTAAAAATATCTTAGAATAAAAAACTCACTCATCCAGATTTTTATAGCTATAAGTCGGTGGCTAATTTTGCCTGAATACTATTACATTATCATATGTCTCTAGTCTATGCAAGATCCCATATTCTGAATAATTAATCTTAAAATCTCCATTTTCCTCAAATTTCCACACCTTTCTCTTGCCTTCAGAATATTGAATTGCCCTATAATATCTTAAAAATTCCAAAGCCATTAACTCCCTCATTCTCCTTCTGCCAGAACTTATATGCTTGTCTGCCTACATCTGTGTGTGTATTTTCCTCATTGCCTCTTTGTGTTTCCACTTCTTTCCTGCCATGGTAATTGCTTGCTCTGATTTTCATTTCTTTTAAGTTTTCTGGGGACTGTTCACTTCACAGGATGTTGTCTCTTTTGTCTCTCCCTATTGTCCCTCCTGCTCATTCACTGTCATTAAGGTTTTGTGCTCCAGTGGTTTTTTGGTTTGTTTTTACCTGACTTATCCCCTAAAAACCACTAGCTCAACCCTAATTACTGACAAATTACTTCTCTACCTATCCCAATCTGCTATCTGTTTCTGTGACTTTAAATTTGTTCTCAGAAAAATTACAAACAATCACCATAGTAATTCATATAATATATTAAATTTATAATTTCTTTATCTCATAAGCAGCAATTCTTGATTTTGAACATTTACGTATAATGGCATCTATGAATACTAAATGCATTCAGTTTTTATTCCCTACCTGTGGACATCTCTTCCAAACTATTTTGTGGTTTCTCTTCATGTTCCTTACTCTTACCTACTGGGAATTTTTAGGATTCTATTTGAAGTCCTCTTCTTTTTACTTTCTACAACCTCTTCTTGGGATATCACATCCTTTCACAAGGCAATTTTCCATGATTTTGTTCTCATGTTACTCACATCTTTATTGGTAATTCAAACTTCTCTTAAAAAAAAAAACCTCACTAGAATATATGCTACATAATATGAGAGAATTTACCTGTTTTGTTCTCTATTAGGTCCTCAGTGCACATAATATAATTTAGCCTTAGTAAGTGTTCAATAAGTATGTGTTGAGTAAACAAAATATTTAATTAAACATATGTGTCTACTAAAAATTTCCCATTCAAAGTCAATATTGTTAAAACTGAACACACCAACTATTCATATTCTCCATTTTCACTGTCCATGATCAAGGTAAATGGCACAGCCATCCAAGTAAGTTGTTTCTGTTGAAAATCTAGTGGCATATGCCTTCCTCCATCATACAGCAAATCGATAATCAAGTCTTGTTAAATTTGTCTCAAACTTTCAAATCTTTCACTTGTCCCACGTATAGTGAAATCACTACAGTGTATTCTTCCTCACCTGGATTACTGCAATAGGCTCTAAGATATTCCCTTGTTGAATTGATTTACTATCTTTTTGAGCTGTAAATACATACAAATTGTTGAATAATCCCCATGAAAAAATAAGTTGAATATACTAATTTCATTTTAATATCATATTCTTGAATCTTGAATATTCTATTTACATTGCTTGGAAATATTATTGACTTTCAGTAGGAAACTTGTTCTTCTTCTAGACAAAAATTATATTTTTCTTCAAACTTCCTTTATCTTTTCATTTCTGCCCCCATACAAACAATTAATATGGTCAAAAAAGAGACAAAAAGGGCTTCCCTGGTGGTGCAGTGGTTGAGGGTCCGCCTGCTGATGCAGCGGACGTGGGTTCGTGCCCCGGTCCGGGAGGGTCCCACATGCTGCGGAGCGGCTGGGCCCATGAGCCATGGTCGCTGGGCCTGTGCTCCGCGGTGGGAGAGGCCACAGCGGTGAGAGACCCACGTACTGAAAAAAAAAAAAAAAAGAGAGAGACAAACAGAAAAAAGAAACAAGTAAAAATCCGTGAGGGCTTCCCTGGTGGCACAGTGGTTGAGAGTCCGCCTGCCAATGCAGGGGACACAGGTTCGTGCCCCAGTCTGGGAAGATCCCACATGCCGTGGAGCAGCTGGGCCCGTGAGCCATGGCCGCTGAGCCTGCGCGTCCGGAGCCTGTGCTCCACAACGGGAGAGGCCACAGCAGTGAGAGGCCCGCTTACTGCAAAAAAAAAAAAAAAAAAAAAGAATCCGTGAAACGTGTGTCATCTCTCCACCTCTAAACCCTCTGTAATTGCACTTGTCTTGTCCCTTAAGTTCTCTTATAACTGAAGCAATGTTCCTCCTCTCACAAAGAGGTAACCCCAGCTTTGTGTACTGGATTGCAATACTTCTTATCTTTTAAAGAAACTTAGCTTCTCGTATAATGCCTTTATTCTCCTGAATCTTAAACCACTCTCTTTAGCATAAATATACTCCAATCCTGAAAATTCCAAGTGACTCTTCATCCCTATAAAGCTGCTCTCCCATTTCTCAACAAAGCATTTTAGAAAATATTGTTTCCATACTCTATCTCCTCAACCCCACTCATTGTCTACCCTTCCAATCTGGTTCCCACTTTGACACTCAATCAAAACTGCTCTTGGATATTTCCCTTCCTTCATATTTTCCTTTCTTCCATTAGTACATGGCACTGTTGATTACTCTCTTTTTCTTGAAATAATCTTTGCATCTTCATGACTCAATGTTCTTCACTCTTCGTGTTCTCCTTCATGGTGATTTCTTCCTTAAAGGTTTTAATTACCATCTGTATGATGATGATATATAACACATACATTACCTGGCTAAAACCCTCCTCTAAGCTTCAGACTTATGAACTAAATTGATGGTTCACAAAACTGATAATTGCCCAGATACCTACAGAAACACATCTGTAATGAGAGAGTGTTAGGTTTATCAGCTTGCTTCAACAAGGGAAAGCACGCGCCATGGGAAACCATGAGGTCTCTCAAAAAAGGAGAGTTAGGAAAGAATACTCACGGGAACAGGATTACTGAAGTTTGGCACTGGATGATCCAAGCAAAGAATGGTCAGAATTTATAAACTGGAGTTGCTGGAACACTCAGCAATTTTATCTTTTGAGTCCATGAAGCGCTACTCTTCAAATAGTTTGTCAAAGGTCTTATCTTGGAAGGGATGGGCCTAAAAAAACAAAAAATTAATATTGAAAGTTTTATGGGGAGTCCCCTGGTGGTCTAGTGGTTAGGATTCGGTGCTTTCACTGCTGTGGCCTGGGATCAATCCCTGATCAGGGAACTGAGATCCTGCAAGCCACACAGTGGCATGGCCAAAATTTAAAAAAAAAAAAAGTGTTTGAATTTAAATAGTTTGTTATGCACATCATGGAGTGTCTGGAAGAGTTTAATCTCTCTTGTGAGTCACAAAACATATTGCAAATTGTGATTTCTGTTTTAATTTCAGTTTCCCCCCTCATAACCCACTTGCCAGTGGGACCAATTTTCAGTTTATTAGTTTAAATCTCATTTCACAAAGATATTTTATATTTAAATACTTTTCAAAAATAAAACAAATCGATAAACATAGAATCTTTTTCTACAACTTTGATATGCCCACTCTTTCCCTTCTTAGTAAATGATACTAAGCATTAGAAACATTTTCTAGCATTTTGATTATTTTCTTCATTCTCATGGGCATTTTATCAACAAGTCTTCATTTCTAACTCCAAAATACATCGCAAATTTTCCAGCTTTCAAATTGCCACTTTCTCTACCCTATTCCAAGTCTGATTTTCATCTCCATGCATAGCAGAGGCAAATTAAACCAGAAAGTTAAGCATGTCACGGTCATACTTAACCTATTCAACGCTTTCATTTTACCGAAAATAAAACCAACATTCCTTCATTAGACCAGGATGCTCTGATTACCTGGGGTCCAACTACCTGTGCAACCTCACCTTAGGCACCCTCCATATTCACCTCTATACTTTTGCCTTTATGGTCCTGCTTTCAATTATTTGAAAATGACAATCTTTTAGTAGTGGCTACATTTTTCTATGTCATTCCCCAGCTTGATCTTCTCTAGAAGCCCTCTTTATTCATCTGCACAAACTTTCTAATAGTTGATCTCTTTGCCTTTTCAGATTTCTCAGAAAAATCTTCCATGAACACTTTTTCATGAGTCAAGCTCCACTGGTAAGTCTTGAACATGTATTCAAATAGCAAATACTTACATGTTTAAGTATTTGCTATGGAGAGGGGTGGGGTGGCAGGGGAAGGTTATAATCTCCTCTAAATATTAACATAATAAATCAAGTGACATGTTATTTTACTAAGTACTGTGAATACTGTACTGAGTATAGTATTTGTCACTAAGTATGTTTTTGGTAAATGTTAGTGGTATCTATAAGTACACTAGTAATAATTATTATTAGTAGTATAGATATAACAAATTAATAATACTGGTTTATGAAGCTAATAAACAACATGACTAGGATCCTACCTTAAGTTCCTAAGTCCATGACTAATGGTATTTCTATTTTAACACATTGCCTCTCTTCAAATCACTGATTTTCCAAATGACCACAGTTAATTTATTCCACTTGTATGTCAGTTTCCTTCTTAGGTTTGCTTAAAAAGAGATATTTCTAATAAGATTCTTCAACAGTATGTTCAGTTATTTAACCTCAATTTCTCTAGCTCCTTTTATTTTCTAGTACTCCACATGTAATTTACTTTAGTCAAATGTGTAGAGGTTTGTTTTATACCCCCTGAATGTTTTAGGGAATTTTAGAAACCACACTGTGGTTCCTTGCAGAATACATTTATGATCATTTTGATACAACAAAGTATCCTGCTCACTTTTATCATTCTCTGCTCCAAAAAAGAAATGGAATTGGGTCATTTGTAGAGATGTGGATGGACCTAGAATCTGTCATACACAGTGAAGTAAGTCAGAAAGAGAAAAACAAATATTGTATATTAATGCATATATTTGGAATCTAGAAAAATGGTACAGATGAACCTATTTGCAGGGCAGGAATAGAAACGCAGACAAAGAGAATGGATGTGTGGACACAGGGGAGGAAGGGGAGGGTGGGATGAATTGGGAGATTAGGTTTGACATAAATGCACTACCATGTGTAAAATAGATAGCTAGTGGGACCTGCTGCATAGCATAGGGAGCTCAGTCCGGTGCTCTGTGATGACCTAGATGGGTGAGATGGGGGTGGGAGAGGAAGGTCTAAGAGGGAGGAGATATAAGTATATGTATAGCTGATTCACTTCATTGTACAGCAGAAACTAACACAACATTGTAAAGCAATTATACTCCAATTAAAAAAATATGTGAAAATATTATAAAATATTTTATGCATATAAAATATATAATGACTATTGAAACCAACATAAGTATTTGCCACATCTAAAGAAATAAAATATTACATTACAATTGAAGCTCAATCTACACCACTCTAGGTTTGCATCTCTTAAGACTTCCCACTCCAAGTAGCAAAGAATCTTAATGTATTGTTTATTTTCCTTCCCATATTTAAGAAAATATTTTACTACATGTGTTTGTACCTTCCAAACAGACAAATTCCTGTCAGTTTAATCTTTCACCAGTTGGAAATGAGAAATATTTATAATTGTAGACATTTCAGGCTTCTCTTGATGTCCTTTCATTCTTGCTTACATATTGACTGATATTTTTGTGAGCCAATGACAGTCTCTTGAGACAATTATAAACAGTAACAACCAAGGCACACTAGTTACATTCAGTTTCAGAACAAGTTGCTTAAAGGCAGGATTCCTGTGGTATATGCCTTCCACACTATGGCAGCCATATTTTGTCAAAGGTTTCACTGCCCTATAACATAAGTAACCCCCTTTTCAACTTCACTACCCAGCCCTGGAATTAATGTCATATATTTGTGTTTGTGGTACCCAATCTGCACATATAATTCCCAATTTCTTTTACTTTAGTAAAAAAATGACACTTAACAAATATTTATTTCTTTTCATGGGGCTAGATTGGGACAGACTCTGTAAGAAAAAACACAAATATTTGAAAAATAATGCAATTTTCTTACCACAACAAAATTTGTGTATAAGTCTTTTTCAAGAACTTGGCTTTGACTGTTGACTTTTTAAAATATGATTTTCTTTTCTATTTCTCTAATTTCTGCTGTTTATATGTTTTTTTCTTAAAAATATAGTTTATTTGTTTAATTTCTTCAGAATCAACAATCATTAATTTTCAACATTATTTTCTAATTTCAACATTTAAAATTATACATTTCTATTTAATTATACTCAACCATTTTTAGGCATTATATTTTTATCATTATTTAAGTGTTAATATTTCCTAATTCTATTGTGAGTTCTTCTTTGATTCATAACTTATTTAGAACTGTGTTGAATAATTTCCAAGCAGACTTGGACACAGACTCTATTCTTTTTAGTTTTCTCTGTGTTACTGATATCTAAGTTAATTTTATTGAGTAGAGGTCAACTGTATGTCTATTTATCTTCAGTCACCGTACACCATTAATAGAATATTATTGACTGTATTCCCCATGTTGTGCATTACATCCCCATGATTTACTTATTTTACAACTGGAAGTTTGTGCCTCTTGATCCCTTACACCCATTTTACTCCTCACCAACCCCTCTCCCTTCTGGCAACCACCAATCTGTTCTTTGTATCTGAGTCTGAGTTTTGCTTTGTTTTGTTTATTTGTTTTGTTTTTTAGATTCCACATGTAAGTGGAACCGTGTGGTATCAGTCTTTATCTGTCTTTGAAGTCTATTCTTAATAAGATTGTCCTTTTGGCTCTATGGCTCCTGTGGTAGACTTTTTTCCCCCAAATTCTAACTTTGTTCAAGCCCATGCCTTCTCTCATTCTCCTGGGCTAGTCTTCAAAAACGCTACGTTCTAGTCTACTGAAACTAGTAAATTCCTCTAGCAGTTCAAATTTTTATTTCAGTTTGTAAGTCTAGTTTCCATGTCCCTCTTTGTTTTTCAATCTTGGTTGTTGATCTTTTTAATATCAGAAAATTATTGAAATACTTTTGTATTTAATGTGCTTTTCTACTTATTTTTATGGTGAGAGTTTTTGTTTTGTTTGCTTGGTTTTGGGGTTTTTTTTTAGGATACTGTTTCTGTTTTCCAGAAACAGAAATTTCACTATTAATTTTCTAGTATAGAATATTGAAATACATTATAAAATATCAGTAAGAGTCAAAATATCCTCAAATATTAACTGGAATATATATATATATATTAGTGCTAGAGTTCATTTTATAACGCCTCTGCCAGATAATTATCTTTCATTTGTTTAGATACCATGAGAGACCTCCTGTCCCATGGCAGAATATAAATGTTTCAACTGTTTTCCATATGTTAAGGCTTAATCTTTGTCCCAGTAAGTTGTCCTTTGAGCCTCTTACTGTCTGTTTTCATATATATGAAATTCCCTCAAATGTGAAGTCAGCTTTCATGCCCACAATCCTATTCTGGCAAAACAAGTCATAGACATGTATGTGTCTTTTTTCTTGAGTCGGAAACATTAGCAGCAAATCACAAAAATTATGAGGTATTGTTTTGAGCTTATCACCAAATCTTTCTTGGGGACCAGGGACAATGACAAAATTGTTGACTCAAAGAATACTGTAAAAAGCAATGATCAGCGTTCTAGAATCATGTTTTAAACATTTTAAAGGCACTTTAATATAGATCTTACAAAATAGAGCCTCTTAAGAAAAACTCAGTTAAAAAGAACACGAGTCTTGTATATTTTGCGAAGATAAGCAAACCAAGGCTCAGATGGAGCAATGAGATTGAGGAACTCCTTGAAAATGGATGTTCTCCAAGGAAAATTCCTGCAGATAGAAATAAAGAATTGTCAGTAGGAGACTCAAGACTGATCTTAACTGACATTTTAGAGCACAGAAAAAGCTGATTTCTAGAATAACCTTAAGAAAGGCATAGAAACACAAAATAATACATACATGTTTCTCTGAACAGAAGAGAATAATAAAAAAAAGGCTGTGTCATTTGAACTGTATGTAATATATGTATTTAGACATTCATAAAGCAAAATTAGTCCTGCATGTAAAGGGGGGCAAAGATGAAGAAAAAAAAAAACAAGGAAAGGGGTTTCGCTGGTGGCACAGTGGTTGAGAATCCGCCTACCGATGCAGGGGACACGGGTTCGTGCCCCAGTCCGGGAAGATCCCACATGCCGCAGAGCAGCTGGGCCCGTGAGCCATGGCCGCTGAGCCTGCACGTCTGGAGCCTGTGCTCCGCAACGGGAGAGGTCACAACAGTGAAAGGCCTGCGTACCGCAAAAAAAAAAAAAAAAGAAAAAAAAAAAAGGAAAATATTTTAAAAGGTGGAGTTTTCTGTGACTTTAATATTCAGACTCAGCCTTGCCTGTGGATATTTATGGAGTATGTGTTGGCCGTCATTCAAGGTCCTGCTCTTAGTTCCTCTAGGATCAATTCACTTCAAAATAAATTTAAAAGATGGTTCACACAGTATTTTAAAACATCTGTCAATATAGAAGTTGAATTTTTCAGATGTCTTATAAGATGCTGAGTATGGTACAATACATTCACAGTGATTTTGTTTTTATCATCTCTTGTACTCATTTTCATTGATTTACAAAAATATTTATATAGAATGCATTCTTCAAGCACCAGATGCATATTTAATTTTTCTCTCTCCCCCTCCCACCTATGTAATAAAGATAGGCTATCCTATAAAATGGCAAACATATTTTAAATCTCATTGTGAGAAAATAAATGCATATACAATTTAATGGGTTGATCTGCAGCCATATTTCCAAGGCATTTTTTTTTTAAATTCAGCTTGTAATCAAAGAATGTATGTCCCTTGAAAGTACCTTCTCTTTAATGACATCTGCAATATCTGAAATAATCCTCTAGTCCTTTCTGGTTTAAATTGCTATAAAGGAATATAACATTAAAGATCAGTTAAAATCATCAAGGATCAAAATTATGGGTTTCATATTGAACTATTCATACTATAATGTAAATGAGACTTCATTATTGCTATAGACTTTATCTCCTAGCTACTATATCCCTTTATTCTAATTTTCCTTTTTGTTTTCCCTCTAGAAGACAGTATATCAGCATGGGTTTATACATCATTAAATGAGCATTTGTGACTGACAGTATCTACTAATTATTTTTATTTATTAATTAAAATAAATTAATTAACAGATTGTTTTGATAGTCCATGTTAATTTATTAGCCAGTCTATGTTTCTTTGTAAGTTGATACCAAGTGAGAACTTAGTATTAGATATCCCGTGATCATATAAGTTTAGGAAAATATTCTTTCTTCCTTGGAGATTCATCATGCATTTTTTTTACATTAAGACAATGAGAACCTTTATCATAAAGATATATATATTTAAAAACTTGTTTAATCCACTGTTTCCTTAATTTATTTGCAATGAAAAACAGATTACTTGGTCCTCTAAAGTTTTCCAAACAAACTTGGGAAATGTTGACACATTATAACTAATAAAAACATAAATTTAAGAAACTATTCATTAAATTAATACCTGTATATAATGCATAAAATGCATATATGTAAATATATATACATTTATAAATATAGATATTTTAATTAGTGTGTTATAAGTTAATTCATATGTATAGTGGATTAAGTCACCAGGAAAGAGAAGTATATGTACACAGAAGAGAAAGGAAGACAGCAAATATGGATAAATCTGTAAGGTGAAAACTTACTTTAGCTAACGTTTTTAGGTAATACATTTTCACATGAAAGGCAATGTTCTATAGCTAACAGTGAAATATTATATATATATATATATATATATATAGGGTATAAGGTAACTTGAGTTTATCAAGGTGCATATAATGGGGCTAGTACACAGATAGAGAGGTGTTGAAGACACCAAAGAAAGGACAATTCTCAGGCAATGTTCTTGGTAAGGAAGGCTGTGATCAGATTTACAATGCAGGTGGAGGTTCTGGGAAGGAAGAACGTAATTGTGAATGTAGATTGATTTATAAAACTGGTGGTGGAAACCTGCAGAAATTTTCATTTGAGCTTCTGTTTTTTTCTATGAGTAAGGAGTTAAATTAATTGACTTCATTAAGGGGATTAGGGAAGGTGGAGCCACGTAGAGTTCTGAGGAGACTCTGGTAGATTTTAGATCATTCTTGTATATGATGAAGAAGTAAGTTGTCTAGAGAAGGAGAGTGAGCCCATAGAGCAAAAGTGGGGTGCCAAGCAAGGTTTCCACCATGAATAATAAAGATTTTAATCGGTTCCCTTGTTTTTTTGCTACTGCTCTTCGCAATTTTGGTGAAAGCTTATGCCTCTATCACTTGAAGGGTAGACTCTTCTGTAAGTGTTGCTGGTTTCTGTTTCTGGTTTACTTATAAGGTGTTGATCAAATTTGTCCTTTGAAATAAAATAACTTTATACTTAGTTAGAAATTGAGGTGAAGTGGGTTGTTTACCGAATTCTCCCACAGTTTTAAATATCGACTAGGAAAATTTCTATTTTCTGAATAAGCATGTCTATTCATAATGGATATTTATAAATTTAAAAGTTTGTGGGCTTGAAATTAACTTCACAGGCCAGTTTTATTTACGCTTGGTGCAAAAAGGGAATCAGCCACCTCCAAATTGGTAAAAATCTACCTGAGCATGGCCAGAAAACATTTGAGGAAATAACTATAATTCAAATATCTTTGAAATGTTTAAGATTTATTACTGTATTTATGCATTCACATCCACTATAAAGGTAGTCAACTGAAAGGAAGTTTCCTTTAATCTTTAAAATGTGTCAGATAATTTTGAATAGGTTGCACTTAAGCTATTTTGGTAAAAATGAGTTTTGGGTCAAAAACTTTCAGAATTTTCTTGATGGTAATGATTGACCCCAATAATCATGCAAAGTTAGTTCCTTGATAAATCTGCTACCAAAGGAGTTTTGCCAGATAAAATAGAGGATCCACTGTTAAATTTGCATTTCAGATAAGTAATGAATGAAATTTTACTTTTCAGATAAGTAATGAATGTATAAATATGTCTCATACCATATTTGGACCATATTTATACTAAAGCAAGATACACTGTTCATCTGAAATGCAAATTTAACTGAGTGTCCTGTATTTTTATTGTGGTAAATTTGTGAACACTTTCCAAAGCCATACACATTATACTATAGATAATTTGTAATTGGATTTCAATAGATAAGCGTACTTGTGCACGCACACACACACACACACACACACACACACACACACACACATGCACACGCACGTTGCAACTCTTCTTTTATGTGAATAGTCAATTTACTCACTCTGAGTTCTATGCAGCAAACACCGCCAATACCCCACCTACATGCCCTCAACATACCCCACTGCATGACAAAGCTTTTTCCTTCAAGCACTCAGGATTCTCTGCCAGAGGGCTTTTATATATGATCATAGTAAGCCTCTTTGTACAGTGTAAGCCACAGATGTATATACTTGAGTGTGTGTGAGAGAGAGTGTTTTTATGTTAGTGATGGCCCTGGAGAGAGCCCTTAATCAACGATGGACAGAGAGTTGGTAGATCAGTAACCCAGCCTCCTTGGTCCAGTTGTCCAGAGTGGCCACTGCACCCACCATTGTATTTTTCTCCCCTTCTTTTACTGATCTAATTCTTTAACCCCTACCTAAGTGATGTTCTCTGAACTTTCAAGAACAAATAACCTTACTCAAAGGTTTGCTCTCAAATCCTTATCTCAGGATTTTTTTCTGTGAAAACCTATACAAAATATTATAATTTTTTAAAATCCTTATGGTTAGTTTTGAACTCCGCCACTGAGCAGTCTTCCAGAATAATGGCTCCCATCTTGCCTGATATCCAGTACCTCGGAAACTTGTTAAAGGACAAGATTTCTGTTCTTGTGTTAGATTTGCTGAATTAGAACCACTGTAGGTGGGACTCAGAACAGAAACTCATATGCATAAGATCCCCTCCCAGCTCTAAATAACTATTATGTGGTTAACCCAGCATCAGGATTTATAGCCACTGTTCTAAGACCTGTTGTCATTGGGATGAAAGAGTTTCTATTTATATTTCTATTAATTAGCTTGTGCAGAAAGTAACCTAACAGTGGGAAATCACTGGTCTCAAGAACAGGATTCTAGCTTTGACTTTGACACTTGCTGTGCAATCTTATGTAAATGTATAAACTCTTTAGGGCTATATTTTCTTATGTATAAAATTTATAGTGTACTCACGCTGTACAATTTCCCTAAGTCACTATTTTATTTAAACTGTCTTTATGCTCAAATTTTCCCTTTGTATTATAATCATAGCTGGGTGGGTTTAAGGGACAGAGAAAAGGAATAATTAATCATCCCCCCTTTCAGAATAGACAATTTTGTATTCTGAGTATTTTATATTAATCAGAGATCTAACCTTAGGAAAAATTACCATCCATTTGATTATACTTTCTATTCTGAATTATTCCTCAATCCTGCCATGATTTTTCTTTTTTCTTAAACCTTGATCTTAAGGTTTTTAAATTATATATATTTATATTCATACTTATATACACACATATATATGTGTGTGTAATGAATAGTGTGAGTTGATTACATTATTTAATTTCATCAATTATGGCTCATATTATGCACATAAAATCATCAATAATAACAAGACCTACTGACACGTTGTATTATTTATATTTTTATACTTCTATTTGAAGCTAATCCTTCACGATCACATTTTCATTCTATTAATATTGATTGACATTCATATGGATATCAAAATAGTTTTTTTCAGTTTGTGTTCATCTGCTTTTCTGATGCTTTTCCTTATAAGGTAAGACCAAAGAAAATAGAAGTTTCATATGCCTCTTACGTTTAACAAATTCTAACAGGCACTCCAGTAAATGTAATATGATCTTTCAGCTTGCAGATTATTTTAGAAAATAATTAAATCTTTAGTGCCAAATTCTTCCCCAGATGTGCATCATTGAAATTATCATTACCAAGGGAACTCTATGTAATGTGCTTGCTTATTACAGAAGTATGTAAATCAGATTACAGGTAGAAGATTTTAAAATATTTCTATATTATAATTTATTAAAGAAATTGTAATTTAATTACAATTTATTTAAATATGACAGAGGTAGTTCTTTACAATATTTCAAGAGCAGTAAAAGAAAACAAATATAACTTTCTTTGTATTTATTGAAAATATTCGAGTTCTTTAAAAATTCAAAATTGTTAAAGGATGTGTCTTTACCATCAATCTGATGTTAAAATTTAAAATGTGTAGAAATTAAATAAATCATTTAAAAGCAGCTTTCTCCCTTTTTTTTCAACAGGTTTCTCTAGGGATTTACATTGTTAAAAATCATACTACCTTTTGTAAAAATGAAAATCTGTGACTTAAGAAAGCATCAAACAAAATGGTTAGAAAACATGATTCTTAGTAACTCTGAGCTTTATTTCTTTTTTCCTCAATTGATTTTGTACATTTCTTTGAAGTGCCATGTAATTGTATGCTAATTTTAGTAATCGTTATTCAGCAGTGTGATTTTTAATTCCCATCGTGCAAAACTGAGAGCAAATTCATAAAGGACAAGCATAAGCTTACGAGTCTCTCAGGATGACTCTAATATTTTTCACACATGGGAGGAGCAACTTCAGTTTTATTAACTTTTCTGTCACTTTCTGACCTTAAGCATATCATGTAAAGCCAGCATCTTCTGATTCATGATTTATTTTGCCATCTGCCGACCCACGATACCACTCCCCTCCAGCCCAATGGAGTATTAAGCATTTCTTGAGAAACATGAACTATAAGCCTATTACACAGATAGGAAAAGTAAGGTCTAGGAAAGCTAAGTTTTTTCCTCAGTGTTAAAAAAGAGTATCAATTTACAGAATTAAGGAAATGATTGGAATTATGTATATCCTTTCCATTACTTTTTCCAGTGTTATCAGTAAAATAGAAGGAGTTTAAGATTTTATGAAGTTCCTTGGGAATAAAGCCTATTTAAGCAGTAATGTGAGTTCATGTTTTTGCTCAGTAATTAAACTCACCATGAACTTTAGGAAACAGATATTACAGCATCATTTCCCAAGAAGCTGCTTCACAGAGCATAATGGTCCCCAAATCAGAATACAAATAACTTGAGTTCTGTTCTTAACTCCTTTTTTATTAATAAATTAAACTTTGTAATTTAATAATGCCCTACCTACACCTCACAGGGGCTATGCCTATCAGAACAAATCATATGCTTGGGAATCTACTGAAAGTTTTGAATTATTTATTTAAATGTTTATATTAATTGCACTTTACAATTTTTTCTTTGTAGTGTTTTTAGCTTTTTGTTTGTTTCTTCTAATTAGTTGTTGAGATGATAACAAATAAAGGCGTATTCCAATGCTGAAAGAAATGAACACTTTTCCAGTTGATACCAGAAGAGGTTCCAGAAATCTCACAGCTCCACAAGAAAAAAAATATGCATCATTCATTTTGTTGTATTGTACATATAAATTAACCCTTTTCCTGAACAGATATTAGAGATCATTACTGTATTAATCAGAGGAGGAAGAAGAGAAGAACAAGAAGCAGAAGGATCTGATGGCACATAGGTACATTAGAACCTTCAACTCTGAAAACTGTCTTAGCATGTGAACTTGATGTTCCTGAGCATGTGTGAGTAAAGAACGTACAGTGAAGTTCAAAAGCAGAGGACTAGGTGTTTGTTAAAATACTATCCCTGCAAATGTACAACATTGCCAAAATGCAGAGTATTTTAAATACAGAGTTTAAGCATTATCCAAAATGAATTTATGAGAGTGACATCATAGAGCAGAGTATTTGATGTAATGTACATGAGATAAGTGTGTTGACTAAAAAAGTGGAAGGAGGGTTGGGAAAGAAAGAATCGAATCATCTAACATATACTTGAATAAATGTGTGCATAATGGAAGAAAGAAAAAAAGTTTCTTTCTTCTAGAGTATTTACTTTCTAGGGTATTACTATTTATCAGGAGAGTTGTAAGCAGCACTGAAGACTTTAAATAGACAAGAAACCTGAAAATGTTGCCTAACACAAGTTGAGGTGCATGAGAACACAGTAATGAATTTTAAAAAGTATATAAGCTTTGGCTCTCATGGTCGGCCAGTAACACTCTGATGTAACCTTAGGTTAAATCATACTCTCTCCTGTGGGCTTGAAAGAATGATGAAAAGAAATAGTTTCACTTCAGCTCTCCAAGAGGAGTGGTTTGCATTTTGCTCCTTTAGTGTATGGTCTAATGATGGGCTGGGAGAATGGAAAGAGATTTACTGCTAAATCACTTTAGTGAGTTTTGCTTTCTAGCTGCCCCAGAATAAATATGAGGAAGAGAGTAATGCTCCAAGCTACTCTGTCACAGACTTTCTTGAATTTGCAACAGGCTATAGATTACCTTAATCTCTACTAAGCTGGCAGAGAAGCAATAGATTATCAATCATATCTTATCAAAGATATTATTATTATTATTTCTATAAACCTTGCTTTTGCACATATCTTATCCCATTCTTTGAGATAACTAATTGTATTCAAAACACCTGTTCTTACCCAGTTGACTAAGTGTAGCAATTTATGGCATTATATTCTAGTTCCTGATCATCTGTAATCCAATTTAACAACATATTTTAAGAAATCACCTGGGAAAAAATATTTTAATTAGTCCTATGTATGTATGTGTGTTTGTAAATAAAACGAAAGAAATAGCTCTATCAATATTATACATTCTGTTTGATTAGAAAGGCCTGAACCCATGGTGATTTTTGAAAAATCTGAAATTTTAGGAAAACTAAAGGATTTTTTTCCTTTGGTAGTCAATGGTATTTTTAATGGATTGTGTTCAATTAGCCTGATTTTATTGCTTTTTATTTAAAATTATCATGGCTTATTACTAGAAGTGGAGACATATAAAATAATTAAATCAATAAAATTTTATTTAAGTCCTGCCTTTGGAGATAGAGTATTTCTAAACCCATATAAAATTGTCTTTATTTCAATTTGTCTTAGATGAACTGCTCAGGGGAAATGCTTTGGCCTAAGACTTCAGTTCCAAAATATTGCCCTCATCCAACCATTCCATATTTGTAAAATATGAGATAAGAAATCATATCACAAATACTTTGAAGATTAATTGAGATTATTTACATACAGGAGATGGTGTTGATACCCTACATTAAATTCCAATAAATGAATAATTATTGTATGAAATATCTGAATATTAACTCATAAGTGATTGAAGTAAGTGTGGACTTATTCTTACAGCACTTTCACATTAAGTTTTATGCAAGTGTTAAAGATGCTGAAGGACTAAAATGTTTCCACTGACCCCAGCAGGATTCTTGGTTCTTAAATCTTCCTTCTTACCACTCTTGCTAAACCCAGTTTGACCAACTAGCTCATGCTAAAACCACAGCCTTGGTATAGCAGACCCTGTACAAGGAACACCCCAGTTCTCTGCTCCTTTTGAAACCTGAACAATTAAAACTGAATTTTAGCTTCCCCAGTCTACCATATATGTGCTTTGGGTTTTCTGAACTATCATTTTGAACTCTTCTTATGCTGCGATATTTCTAATAAAGCCTTGAATGAATGACTTCCACAGATGTTAGAGTCCACTTTTGTCACATTTCCCAGGACAGCATTCTTCTAATTATCTAGTTGTAATTTTTCTGGGGTAACAGACTTGAGAAACTCAAGTCACATCAGAAAGACCCATAACTCCCTTACTATATGGTCGGCCAACCACATACTTCTGAAAAATGCAGTGAGGAAAAGTGAATCTATTACTTTAGATGTTGATAGATTGAAACTCCTTGATTCCTTAGTCATTCTCTGAATGATAGAGACACCCTTCATATATACAGACACTGCGCTATCCCCTGGAATAGTGGTTCTCAAACGTTAGCACACATCTAAATCGGCTGGAGTGATTCTCAACATCCCCAGAACTTGTGGTTCAGCATTTCTAGGGTTGAACCTGAGAATTTACATTCATAACAAGTTCCCAGGTGATGTTGATGCTGTTGTTACAGGGAACACATTCACAACCACTGCCCTCAAGTAGATTTTACTCCAAAGGAATGCTGAACTAAACTAGAGGAATTTTAGAATTTTCTCCTTTCTGTATTTTTCCTTAACTACTTTATTGGGGGTATGATCAACAAACAAAAGCCTGTACACATTTAATGTAAATACCTGGATGAATTTGAAGATAAGTATACACCTTACCATCAACACAATCTACGCCATAAACATCTATCACTTCCAAAATTTCTTCCCACCCTCTTTATTTCTTCTTCCTCCTCCTCCTCCTCCTCCTCCTCCTCCTCCTCCTCCTTCTTCTTCTTCTTCTTGTTCTTCTTCTTCTTCTTCTTCTTCTTCTTCTTCTTCTTCTTCTTCTTCTTCCTCCTCCTCCTCCTTCTCCTCCCCCTCCCCCTCCTCCTTCTTCTTCTTCTTCTTTCTCCCTCCTCCTTCCCCTTCTTCTTTTTTTCTTTTTTACTGTAGAGCACAGAAAACCATATTCTATATCCTGTGATAAATCGTAATGGAAAAGAATATAAAAAAGAACTTATACATGTGTATAACTTATTTTGCTGTACAGCAGAAACTAACACAACATTGTAAGTCAACTGTACTTCAATTTTTTAAAAAAAGTTAAAAAAGAGTTTATTCAAAGAAACCTTTAAGATAGATATAGATATAGATATAGATATATACATCTTTATTGGAGTATAATTGCTTTACAGTGCTGTGTTAGTTTCTGCTTTATAACAAAGTGAATCAGTTACACATATGTTCCCATATCTCTTCCCTCTTGTGTCTCCCTCCCTCCCACCCTCCCTATCCCACCTCTCTATGTGGTCACAAAGCACCGAGCTGATCTACCTGTGCTATGCGGCTGCTTCCCACTAGCTATCTATTTTACATCTGGTAGTGTATATATGTCCATGCCACTCTCACTTAGTCACAGCTTACCCTTCCCCCCACCTTACCACAAATAACTCAATTTCGTTTCTTTTCATGTCTGAGTAATATTCCATTGTATATATATGCCACATCTTCTTTATCCATTCATCTGGCGATGGAAAATTAGGTTGCTTCCATGTCCTGGCTATTGTAAATAGAGCTGAAATGAACATTGTGGTACATGACTCTTTTTGAATTATGGTTTCCTCAGGGTATATGCCCAGTAGTGGTATTGCTGGGTCATATGGCAGTTCTGTTTTTAGTTTTTTCAGGAACCTCCATTCTGTTCTCCATAGTCACTGTATCAATTTACATTCCCACCAACAGTGCAAGAGGGTTCACTTTTCTCCACACTTCCTCCAGCATTTATTCTTTGTAGATTTTTTGAAGATGGCCATTCTAACCAGTGTGAGATGATATCTCACTGTAGTTTTGATTTGCATTTCTCTAATGATTAATGATGCTGAGCATTCTTTCATGTGCTTGTTGGCAATCTGTATATCTTCTTTGGAGAAATGTCTATTTACGTCATCTGCCCATTTTTGGATTGGGTTTTTTGTTTTCCTGATATTGAGCTGCATGATCTGCTTGCAAATTTTGGAGATTAATCCTTTGTCAGTTGCTTCATTTGCAAATATTTTCTCCAGTTCTGAATGTTGGCTTTTGGTATTGTTTATGGTTTCCTTTGCTGTGCAAAAGCTTTTAAGTTTCATTAGATCCCATTTGTTTATTTTTGTTTTTATTTCCATTTCTCTAGGAAGTTGGTCAAAAAGGATCTTGCTGTGATTTATGTCATAGAGTGTTCTGCCTATGTTTTCCTCTAAGAGTTTCATAGTGTCTGGCCTTACATGCAGGTCTTTAATCCATTTTGAGTCTATTTTTGTGTATGGTGTTAGGGTATGTTCTAATTTCATTCTTTTACATGTAGCTGTCCAGTTTTCCCATCACCATTTACTGAAGAGGCTGTCTGATCTCCACTGTATATTCTTGCCTCCTTTATCAAAGATAAGGTGACCATATGTGCGTGGGTTTATCTCTGTGTTTTCTATCCTGTTCCATTGATCAATCTTTCTGTTTTTGTGCCAGTAGCATACTGTCTTGATTATTGTAGCTTTGTAGTATAGTCTGAAGTCAGGGAGCCTGCTTCCTCCAGCTCCGTTTTTCTTTCTCAAGATTGCTTTGGCTATTCGGGGTCTTATGCGTTTCCATACAAATTGTGAAATTTTTTGTTCTAGTTCTGTGAAAAATGCCATTGGTAGTTTGATAGGGATTGCATTGAATCTGTAGATTGCTTTAGGTACTAGAGTCATTTTCACAATGTTGATTCTTCCAATCCAAGAACATGGTATATCTCTCCATCTAATTGTATCATCTTTAATTTCTTTCATCAGTGTCTTATAATTTTCTGCATACAGGTCTTTTGTCTCCTTAGATAGGTTTATTCCTAGATATTTTATTCTTTTTGTTGCAATGGTAAATGGGAGTGTTTTCTTAATTTCACTTTCAGATTTTTCATCATTAATGTATATGAATGCTAGAGATTTCTGTGCATTAATTTTGTATCCTGCTACTTTACCAAATTCATTGATTAGCTCTAGTAGTTTTCTGGTAGCGTCTTTAGGATTCTCTGTGTATAGTATCATGTCATCTGCAAACAGTGACAGCTTTACTTCTTCTTTTCCGATTTGGATTCCGTTTATTTCTGTTTCTTCTCTGATTGCTGTGGCTAAAACTTCCAAAACTATTCTGAATAATAGTGATGAGAGTGGGCAACCTTGTCTTGTTCCTGATCTTAGTGGAAATGGTTTCAGTTTTACACCATTGAGGACGATGTTGGCTGTGGGTTTGTCATATATGGCCTTTATTATGTTGAGGAAAGTTCCCTCTATGCCTACTTTCTGCAGGGTTTTTATCATAAATGGGTGTTGAATATTGTCGAATGCTTTCTCTGTGTCGATTGAGACAATCATATGGTTTTTGTCTTTCAATTTGTTAATATGGTGTATCACATTGATTGATTTGTGTATATTGAAGAATCCTTGCATTCTGAGATAAACCCCACTTGATCATAGTGTATGATCCTTTTAATGTGCTGTTGGATTCTGTTGGCTAGTATTTTGTTGAGGATTTTTGCATCTATGTTCATCAGTGATATTGGCCTGTAGTTTTCTTTCTTTGTTACATCTTTGTCTTGTTTTGGTTTCAGGGTGATGGTGGCCTTGTAGAATGAGTTTGGGAGTGTTCCTCTCTCTGCTATATTTTGGAAGAGTTTGAGAAGGATAGGTGTTAGCTCTTCTCTAAATGTTTGATAGAATTCGCCTGTGGATCCATCTGGTCCTTGGCTTTTGTTTGTTGGAAGATTTTTAATCACAGTTTCAATTTCAGTGCTTGTGATTGGTCCGTTCATATTTTCTATTTCTTCCTGATTCAGTCTCAGAAGGTTGTGCATTTGTAAGAATTTGTCCATTTCTTCCAGGTTGTCCATTTTATTGGCATAGAGTTTCTTGTAGTAATCTCTCATGATCCTTTGTATTTCTGCAGTGTCAGTTGTTACTTCTCCTTTATTTCTAATTCTATTAATTTGAATCTTCCCCCTTTTTTTCTTGATGAGTCTGGCTAATGTTTATCAATTTTGTTTATCTTCTCAAAGAACCAGCTTTTAGTTTTATTGATCTTTGCTATCATTTCCTTCATTTCTTTTTCATTTATTTCTGATCTGATCTTTATGATTTCTTTCCTTCTGCTAACTTTGGATTTTTTTTTTTTTTGGTTCTTCTTTCTCTAATTGCTTTAGGTGTAAGGTTAGGGTGTTTATTTGAGATGTTTCTTGTTTCTTAAGGTAGTATTGTATTGCTATAAACTTCCATCTTAGAAGTGCTTTTGCTGCATCCCATAGGTTTTGGGTCATGTTTTCATTGCCGTTTGTTTGTAGGTATTTTTTGTTTTCCTCTTTGATTTCTTCAGTGATCTCTTGGTTATTAAGTAGTGTATTGTTTAGCCTCCATGTGCTTGTATTTTTTACATATTTTTTTTCCTGTAATTGATATCTAGTTTCATAGTGTTATGGTCAGAAAAGGTGCTTGATATGATTTCAGTTTTCTTAAATTTACCAAGGCTTGACTTGTGACCCAAGATATGATCTATCCTGGAGAACATTCAATGAGCACATGAGAAGAATGTGTATTTTGTTGTTTTCGGATGGAATGTCCTATAAATATCAATTAAGTCCATCTTGTTTAATGTATCATTTAAAGCTTAGCTTCCTTATTTATTTCCATTTTGGATGATCTGTCCATTGGTGAAAGTGGGGTGTTAAAGTCCCCTACTATGAATGTGTTACTGTCGATTTCCCCATTTATGGCTGTTAGTATTTGCCTTATGTATTGAGGTGCTCCTATGTTGGGTGCATAAATATTTACAACTTTTATATATTCTTCTTGTATTGATCCCTTGATCATTATGTAGTGTCCTTCTTTGTCTCTTGTAATTGTCTTTATTTTAAAGTCTATTTTGTCTGATATGAGAATTGCTACTCCAGCTTTCTTTTAATTTCCATTTGCATGCAATATCTTTTTCCGTCCCCTCATTTTCAGTGTGTATGTGTCCCTAGGTCTGAAGTGGGTCTCTTTTAGACAGCATTTTGTTTTTGTATCCATTCAGCCAGTCTATGTCTTTTTGTTGGAGCATTTAATGCATTTACATTCAAGGTTATTATCAATATGTATGTTCCTATTCCATTTTCTTAATTGTTTTGGGTTTGTTGTTGTAGGTCTTTTCCTTCTCTTGTGTTTCCTGCCTAGAGAAGTTCCTTTAGCATTTGTTGTAAAGCTGGTCTGGTGATGCTGAATTCTCTCAGCTTTTGCTTGTCTGCAAAGGTTTTAATTTCTCCATCAAATCTGAATGAGATCCTTACTGGGTAGAGTAATCTTGGTTGTAGGTTTTCTCCTTCATCACTTTAAATATATCCTGCCACTCCCTTTTGGCCTGCAGAGCTTCTGCTGAATGATCAGCTGTTAACCTTATGGGATTTCCCTTGTGTGTTATTTGTTGTTTTTCCCTTGTAGCTTTTAATATGTTTTCTTTGTATTTAATTTTTGACAGTTTGATTGATATGTGTCTTGGCATGGTTCTCCTTGGATTTATCCTGTATGGGACTTTCTGTGCTTCCTGGACTTGATTAACTCTTTCCTTTCACATATTAGGGACGTTTTCACCTATAATCTCCTCCAATATTTTCTTAATCACTTTCTTTTCCTCTTCTTCTTCTGGGACCCCTACAATCGAATGTTGGTGCATTTAATGTTGTCCCAGAGGTCTCTGAGACTGTCCTCAGTTCTTTTCATTCTTTTTTCTTTATTCTGCTCTGCAGTAGTTATTTCCACTATTTTATCTTCCAGGTCACTTATCCGTTATTCTGTCTAGCTATTCTGCTATTGATCCCTTCTAGAGAATTTTTAATGTCATTTATTGTGTTGTTCCTTACTGTTTGTTTGCTCTTTAGTTCTTCTAGGTCCTTGTTAAACATTTCTTTTATTTTCTCTATTGTATTTCCAAGATTTTGGATCATCTTTACTATCATTACTCTGAATTCTTTTTCAGGTAGACTGCCTATTTCCTCTTTGTTTGGTCTGGTGGATTTTTACCTTGCTCCTTCATCTGCTGTGTGTTTTTCTGTCTTGTTATTTTGCTTAACTTACTGTGTTTGTGTTCTCCTTTGCGCAGGCTGCAGGTTCATAGTTCCCGTTGTTTTTGGTGTCTGTCCGCAGTGGCCAAGGTTGGTTCAGTGGGTTGTGTAGGCTTCCTGGTGGAGGGGACTAGTGCCTGTGTTCTGGTGGATGAGGTTGGGTCTTGTCTTTCTGGTGGGCAAGACTGCGTCTGGTGGTGTGTTTTGGGGTGTCTGTTGCCTTATTATGATTTTAGGCAGCCTGTCTGCTAACGGGTGGGGTTGTGTTCCTGTCTTGCTAGTTGTCTGACATAGGGTGTCCAGCACTGTAGCTTGCTCTTCATTGAGTGAAGCTGGTGTTGAGATGGAAATCTCTGGGAGATTTTTGCCACATGATATTACGTGGAGCTGGGAGGTCTCTTGTGGACCAGTGTCCTGAATTTGGCTCTCCCACCTCAGAGGCACAGCCTTGATGTCTGGCTGGAGCACCAAGAGCCTTTCATACACATGGCTCAGAATAAAAGGGAAAAAAATTAGAAAGAAAGAAGATAAAATAAAATAAATTAATTAAATAAAATTGTCATTAAAATTTAAAAAATATTAAGATTAAAATTTTAAAGAGTAAAAAATAGTGATGGACAGAACCATAGGACAAATGGTAAAAGCAAAGCTATACAGTCAAAATCACACACAGAAGCATACACAGGCTCACAAAAAGAGAAAAAATATATATATACATCGTTGCTCCCAAAGTCCACCTCCTCAATTTGGGATGATTTGTTGTGTATTCAGGTGTTCCACAGATGCATGGTACATCAAGTTGATTGTGGAACTTTAATCCGTTGCTTCTGAGGCTGCTGCGAGAGATTTCCCTTTCTCTTCTTTGTTCACGCAGCTCCCAGGGCTCAGCTTTGGATTTGGCCCCGCCTGTGCGTGTAGGTCGCTGGAGGGCGTCTGTTCTTCGCTCAGACAGGACGGGGTTAAAGGAGCCGCTGATTCGGGGACTCTGGCTCACTCAGGTTGGGGGAAGGAAGGGTACGGATGAGGGGCGAGCCTGCAGCAGCAGAGGCTGCCGTGACGTTGCAGGAGCCTGAGGCGCCGTGTGTTCTCCAGGGGAAGTTGTTCCTGGATCCCGGGACCCTGGCAGTGGCGGGCTGCACAGTCTCCCGGGAGGGGAGGTGTAGAGAGTGACCTGTGCTCGCACACAAGCTTCTTGGTGGCGGCAACAGAAGTCTTAGCATCTCATGCCCGTTTCTGGGGTCCGCGCTGTTGGCCGTGGCTTGTGCCCGTCTCTGGAGCTCCTTTAAGCAGCGCTCTTAATCCCCTCTCCTCGCGCACCAGGAAACAAAGAGGGAAGAAAGTCTCTTGTCTCTTCGGTAGGTCCAGACTTTTCCCCGGACTCCCTCCTGGCTAGCCGTGGTGAACTAACCCCTTCAGGCTGTGTTCACGCCGCCAACCCCAGTCCTCTCCCTGCGCTCTGACCAAAGCCCGAGCCTCAGCTCCCAGCCCCGCCCGCCCCGGCGGGTGAGCAGACAAGCCTTTCGGGCTGGTGAGTGATGGTGGGCACTGATCCTCTGTGCGGGAATCTCTCAGCTTTGTCCTCACCTCCCCTGTTGCTGTGCTCTCCTCCGTGGCTCCGAAGCCTTCCCTCTCCGGCACCCGCAGTCTCCGCCCGAGAAGGGGCTTCCTAGTGTATGGAAACCTTTCCTCCTTCACAGCTCCCTCCCACTGGTGCAGGTCCCATCCCTATCCTTTTGTCTCTGTTTATTCTTTTTTTTCTTTTGCCCTACCCAAGTACGTGGGGAGTTTCTTGCCTTTTGGGAGTCTGAGGTCTTCTGCCAGCGTTCAGTCAGTGTTCTGTAGTAGTTGTTCCACGTGTAGATGTATTTCTGATGTATTTGTGGGGAGGAAGGTGATCTCCGCGTCTTACTCTTCTGCCATCTTGAAGCTCCTCTCTTTCCTCTTCTTCTTCTTCTTCTTCCACTTAATAAAAGATCTACCCTCATAGTAAATTTTTAAGTATACAATATAATAAAATTTAAACTATAGGCATTATGCTTCACAGTAGATCTCTAGGACTTATTCTTTCTGCATAACTGAAACTTTGTACCATTTTTGCTGTTTTTCAGGAAGCTTAGTTCAATGAAAAGTTTGCATTATGCTCCCATTCTACATTAAGGCAATAGTTAAATGAACAATACTTATACAGGTTATCTGTGCATCCAAAGGATGAAACACAAATATTTTCACTTAATTACTTAATTACCTACCTTACTATAAAATCATGAAGACAGTTTTTAAATTATTTGATAATAATTGTTTTGTGATGTGGTTTTACATAAAAGTATCTTAATTTTATGTATGAACTCATTTTTTAGCTAGAAAGCCCACTACATTTTTCAAAATCAAAATCAGGTAAATGCTGGCAGTTTTCAAAATAAACTATGTTATTTTTCAGAGAGCAAACTAATGCTGATTTTATCATGTAAAAGTAAAGCATGTTGAATAAATTAGCTTTTTAAATATAATCAAACCCTAAAATAAGTAAGTAGTATATAAGATGTGGAGTCATTTTCTTGATATTTAAATCATTTCTGGGTCCCTTAAGATAATTTGTGTTATAATACATTTTTGTGTATCAGTTCTTTTAAATAACCTCTTTGAAAATGAATTTATTTTATTTTATATGAAATATGCAGACATAGCTATCATTAGCTAATTGAGGCTAAGTTTCTCTCACCTTGTGAGTATGTAGCTACATATTCTTAGTGAAAATTTAGTCATGTATTTTGCATGAGCTTGAGGAACTGTTGCCCATTCCTTACACACCCTGCTTTATTCTTAAAGATGAATAAATAGCCTTTATTCTCATGAACATTTTATAAGACAAGCATCTACAAGTACATTATTTATTTAAGTTCTCTTGCCCTGTTATACACATATGAATATTCTATCTCCTAATGGATTTCATGTCAACCTTTCTGTCAGGTTATGCATGGAAGTTCTCAAACTATTCAACAGTGAAAATTAACACAATACTTTTTTTCTCAAAATATTATAAATGGACTGCTCTCCAAGGCCTTCTTATTTTACAAATTAAAAGAAAAACACAGACACACACACACGCACACACACACACACACACACACACACACAAGCTGCAGAGAGTTTAAGTTAAGGATTTACTCAAGCACACAGCATGGTAATAGTTATACCAGACCCTAATGCTCCTGCCTCAGGCTTTTTCCCACTTCACTCCACAGTCTACGATGGAACATTATGTACATTATGTGTTTTTTCTAGAAGTTCAAATATTCCTCATGTAACCTAGTGTATAAATCTAAATTCATTATAGTACATTGGTAGCAATGCCTCTTTTGAATGGCAGCCTTGATGTCTCTTTGTCTTTAATATTAAGAATCACTGCAGTATATCTGGGCAGTGTATGATGGAAATAAATGCAGACGACCCTAGTGAGAACAAGCAAAGGCTATTTGTTCAGAGCTTGCTATAGCAAGGGAGTTGGCCATCACTATTTGCATTTGTCAGAGACACAAAGCGGGAAGAGGAATTGGAGAATTTTATTGTGGAAAAAAAGGGAAGGCTTCAGGTGTGCCATGATTGGAGGCTGTTAGTATGGGGAAAGGGGAGGCTTGTTAACTAGAAGTGGGGAAGCTTATGGGATGGGTTGGGGGAACACATTTGGCTTTCTCTGGTTGGTCCTAAATTGCAAGTGGGGGTAGGGAGTAGATTAGGGAAGCTGACAGTTATTGACCAAGTCTTGAGCATTTGGGGCTGATTGATGCTCACTAGATTTATTTTGTAAATTCAAATTCATCCCTCCATGTCCCTTCAGCTCTCTTTTGTATCTGATCATCATTTTCTCCTTTTTGTTAACCTCATTCTTTGTAAGTATTTCTAAGTTCCTTTTTCTGGTTCACTAATTCCTTCTCCAGCTCTATCAGACTTGCTGCTTAATCTGCCCATTGAGTTTTCATGTCAATCACTATATTTTTGTATTGGTAAAATTGCTATTTGGCAAGTTTTGTTTTATTTTTCACTTTTCATGGTGTTATTTTCTTTCCTCTTAATTTTAATCTTTCTTTTGTCATTTCACACATTATAACAAACCAACTTATAGTTTATATCAACCTGTTCTAATATCCAAATTCCTAGGTTAGTGAGTCTCTTCTTTTGAACTTTATTATCTTTTTCGGGTAGATTATTTCTTTTAAGATTTCATAACTTTTATTGTAATCTCCTCATTGGGTAAATGGATTATATTTGGTTCCTGGTGGCATTCTCTTGCTGGTTGAAATATGGATATATTCCTGAAGATCAATTTTGGCATTTACTTTGGTTCCAAATGCTTCACTGAATGGTGAATAGTTGTATGTTCATTTCTGTTGTTGTTAGTTTAATTTCATCTTATACACAGTGATAAGAAAATATTTCCTATAAATCAACTTTATTTTTCATGGCACAGGCTGGTTTGTGAAGTTTCACAATTAGCCCTTATTAGGAATACCAAGCCCTTCTGGCAATCCAACTTAGGCTAGGCTCTCAATTCCAACCCCCTCCTTGGTGTTGGTAGAAGACCATATCTCCTTTCCTGTGCAGCCATGAAATCCAGTTCTGCAACCTTCAGAGACTATATTTGGCTATGATATATTCGTGGCTATCTTAACAACTGGATATGTGTTAGGTGGATTTATTGTTCTGCCTGTATATTTTTTTCTCCATTTTTATCAGCTGTTGGTTGTTTTCCTTATGTTTAGTTTATTTATAATTATGTGTGTGCACATGTGTGTGTGATTCACTCAGTTACCACTACAGATATGTCCACATCAATCTGTGACTAATTTCACTTAAATACTTTACCTAAATCCCAGATCCCTTTCTGCACTGACTTTGTGTTTAATTCTCATCAAGTATTTGGGCCTTCTTTCCATACTGTAAGTTTCTGCTGGGAATTGGCTGTGTAGGCAATGACTACATTTCCAAAACATCGTGACATCTAAGTGAGGCCAAGGGATAGAATATGGGACAATATAATGTGACAGAAATTATGCAGTTTTTTCTTGATTGGCTATATAAAATATTATTTGTAATATTCCATTTATCTCTTCCCTTATCTACTCACTGGATGTAGAGATTTGTTATGATTCAGATAAAAGTAGATTCATAACACAGAAGAACCTGGGTTCCTGAATATCCACATGGAATACTTTGGGTTAGAAACTTCTCCATGAAGCTTTGTGAGAGAAACATATTTTTATATTAAAATATTAAGAATCCAAGGCTTATATTGCAGATTTTTATACAACTTTAAATATTTTAAATTATTTGACCCTGTGATGACAGTTTCAAATTTTTAGTTCTCATGGGATTCTGGAGAATAAACAGGAATTTTCACATTTCATGTCATTGATTATCTGTATTAATTCTCTAGTTCTATTATCCTGATTCTTCTTTTCCTGTATTTTTGTTAATGTTGATTGTTGCCCACCACTGACTTATCTACTTCCTACATAAAGTGTGACTCAAGACTCAGGGCCTTGGCTCTTAGATCATTCTGTTCTTTTTTCATGATAGTAACTACCATTAGAGATGTTGCTTCTAAACTGATTGTTTCAAAATTTAAATCTCTATTTTCAGCTATGTAATATTTTCAACTAAATAATTCAATTTGAATGCTGCAAATTTGCACAGTTAGAAAACTTTCTTAAAATCAACATTTAGTATTTACTCACCAAATCACTTTGCCTTAGAAATCCCCAATTCTCTCAGGAATACCATAACTATTATAATAACTCAGGCTAGCAATCTCAAATTTAGCATTTAAAAATATTCAATTAGAATATAAACAAATATTAATTCCATAATAATACTATGGTTTCAATCTGAGATTCAATCTCCATTATCACTTTAGTGGTTCAAATAAATTCCAAATTCAATACATACAAAGTGAATTCACCCTTTGAATCATTATTCCTCCCCTCTGTCTTCTATTAATATAAATAGAGCCATGGTATGAGCAGTTTCCAAGTCGGAAGCCAATGAGTCACTATGAACATTTTTTCTCATTAATATGGAAAATCCAACCAATCATTGGAACTCTACATTCTATTTTTGAGTGTATTTTGAATCTATCCACTTGACTCCATCCCCATCTGTGCAATGTACTTTATCACTATATTCATCATGCAGTATTGTAATGTTCATTTAATGGGTGTATTCTTTGTGACTGTGTAAGTTTTTCAGGGTAAAGGCCATGACTACTATCAAAAAAATTCTATCACCGGAACTTATCACATTGTCTCAAATACAATAGATCAGTAACTGTTTCTTAAATTAATGCTATTCACCAGTGCTATCCTTTTAAAGGGCTACCTCTGTTTTGGAGGAGTGTTCTAGGAGATACAAGGGTCTACAGATAGCCATTAACACATCCTAGGAAAGACATATTGGCCATGTAATTTATCAGTGAAATTGAACATAAGTACCACTGTCACACTCTAACAGAGTCTGTAAGAGGAGTGTGTGACAGAGTTTTCTCTCTGTCTCCATATTAGCCATGTTCCAGGTAGAAGCTGCTTCGTCAGCTTGAAAGTGGAAAAAAAAAAAAAATACGGGGCAGATCCATGATGAAAATGGAGCATGGGAGAAATAAATTGTCATAAGCCATTGTAATTTAGGGAATCCTTTGTAGCCTTACCATGGCTAGTCTAAGCTGACAGACACTGGCTAATCTGTTAACTATTTCTTCTCACTTTGTTCTTATTTTATTCCCATTCTAGTTTAATCTCTCTCTATCTTTCTCTCTCTAAACATACATATATACACACACACAAAGTTTAATGCCTTCTGTTCTAGTCTATACACTCTGTATCAGAATAGTGTTTTATCCTATATATTTATAAAATAAAATATATAGGATAAAATGTAACTAATGATATTGATGTACAATTATTAAAATATAAGAAACATTTATTTTATATATTTGTACATTACACATACATACATATATATACACATACATATATATATACACATACATATACATAATCTATACATGTAATTCTTTGATGTGCCATTGTCACCAACAAGAATGATAAATGTTTCTCTTATATTACTTGCAGATATCATTACATGAAAATTATAGTAGTTATTAGACCTGTGATCAAATTTTATTATTCCATACAGATTACCACTAAGGATTTTACCTATGTTCTTACTTAAAAGAAAATGCTACTTCTTAGTTAGAGGTCAGTAAAACCAAGGAAAAACATTTTTCTCACCCAAGTTTGAAGGAACTTTGAGTTCTATCTATCATACCCAAGCAGATCTGTGTCCTAAAAATAAATTACTCATGATATAATAGAAATTACACTATCAAGGAAAGCACAATGTAGAGGCCATAACCATAACTCTGAGAGTCTTTTTAGAATAGGAATCTGAAAAGACTGGTTGTGATTTATTTTTCTTTATAATTATGCATAAATTATAAAATGTCCATTATATAAAAACATTTTAATAATATTAAAAATAATGACAAGCTATCTTAAAACTCATTAAAATAATTTTCAGAACTTTTGAAACGTTGCCAAATTAAGATGATAAAGTAGGTTTAATATTTAAAACTTAAGAAAAAAATAAAAATAGGGAATGAACATAACATTAATTTTTAAAAGTGAGCATATGTTCCTGAGACAGATTCAGTGCTGAGCTCCTGTCTATTTCACAGCAGCATATTATTCATTAGCTCTTGAAAGCACTAACCCTGCCATTGACTTATCACATCTAATATATTAAGGATATTGAATTGAGTCTGTATTCAGCTTGAGAGCACACAGGTGTACATGCGTGGACAGTGGATAATGTGTTGGAAATAAATTCAAAAGCACTCCCTTTACTATATGTACTTAAAAAGTATTAAAATCTCACTCAGTTTTCTTTCACATACATGTGGGAATGAAAAGCTTATGTTTCATATACAATGAAATCTATTATTCTTTGATGATTTTTCTTAAAATGGTTTACCATAGTTTTCTACCCTGAAACATTGTTATTTTCATTTTCTATTTCAAAAATGTCTGCTTTTTACCATTGAGTATGATCTTAGCTCTAGGTTTGTCATTTATTATGTTGACGTATGTTCCCTCTATGTCCACTTTCTGGAGAGCTTTTATCATTAATGGGTATGGAATTTTGTCAAAAGCTTTTCCTGCATCTATTGAGATGATCATATGGGTTTTTCTATTCTTAAATTTGTTGATGTGGTGTGTCACACTGATTGATTTGAGGATACTGAAAAATCCTTGCGTCACTGGGATAAATCTCACTTGATCCTGGTATATGATCCCTTTAATGTATTGTTGTATTTGGATTGCTAGTATTTTGTTTCAGGATTTTTGAATCTATGTTCATTAGTGATAATGGCAGGTAATTTTCTTTTTTTGTGGTATCTTTGTCTGGCTTTCATATCAGGGAGATGGTGACCTCATAGAAAGAGTCTGGGAGTATTTATTTCTCTGCAATTTTTTGGAATAGTTTCAGAAGGATGGATGTTAACTCTTCTCTAAATGTTTGATAGATTTCACCTGTGAGACATCTGGTCCTAGACTTTTGTTTGTTGGGAGGTTTTTTTTTTTTTCTTATCACAGTTTCAATTTCATTACTTGTGATTGGTCTGTTTATATTTTCTATTTCTTCCTCGTTCAGTCTTGGAAGGTTGCACCTTTCTAAAAGTTTGTCCATTTCTTCCAGGTTGTCCATTTTCTTGACATATAGTTGCTTGTAGTAGTCTCTTATGACCCTCTGTATTTCTTTTATGTCCATTGTAACTTTTCTTTTTTCATTTCTAATTTTGATTTGAGCCATTTCCCTTTTTCTCTTGATGAGTCTAGCTAAAAGTTTATCAATTTTATCTTTTCAAAGAAACAGCTTTTAGTTTCATTGTTCTTTTCTATTGTTTTCTTGGACCCTGTGCCATTTATTTCTGCTCTGATCTTTATGATTTATTTCCTTCTGCTAACTTTGGGTTTTGTTTGTTCTTCTTTCTCTAGTTGCTTTAGGTGTAAGGTTAGGTTGTTTATTTGTGATTTCTCTTATTTTTTGAGGTAAGATTGTATTGCTATAAATTTCCCTCTTAGAACTGTTTTTGCTGCATCCCATAGGTTTTGGATCATTTTGCTTTCATTTTAATTTGTCTCTAGGTATTTTTTGATTTCTTCAGTGACTCATTCATTTTTTAGTAGAAATAAAAACAAAAATAAACAAATGAGACCTAAACTCAAAAGCTTTTGCACAGCAAATGAAACCACAAACAAAATGAAAAGACAACCCAGAGAATGGGAGAAAATATTAGCAAATGATGTAACCAACAAGAGATGTCTCCAAAATTTACAAAGAGCCTCATGTGTCTCAATATCCGAAGAACAAACAACCCAATCGAAAAATGGGCAGAAGACCTAAATAGACATTTCTCCAAAGAAGACATACAGATGGCCAAGAGGCACATGAAAAGATGCTCAACATAGCTAATTATTAAAGAAATGCAAATCAAAGCTCCAATGAGATAGCACCTCACACCAGTCAGAATGGCCATCATCAAAAAACCTACAAAAAATAAATGCTGGAGAAGGTGTGGAGAAGGTAGGAACCCTCCTACCCTGTTGGTGGGAATGTAAATTGGTACAGCCACTATGGAGAACAGTATAGAGGTTCCTTAAAAAACTAAAAATAGAGCTGCCATATGATCCTGCAATCTCACTCCTGGGCATATATCCAAAGGAAAACATGGTTCAAAAGGATACATGCACCCCAATGTTCATTGCAGCACTGTTTACAATAGCCAAGACATGGAAGCAACCTAAATGTCCATGGACAGAGGAATATATAAAGAAGATGGGGTACATATATACAATGGAATATTACTCAGCCATTAAAAAGAGTTAAATAATGCTATTTGCAGCAACATGGGTGGACAAGGAGATTATCATACTAAATGAAGTAAGTCATACAGAGAAGGACAAATATATTATATCACTTATACAGAGAATCTTAAAAAAAATGTACAAATGAGCTCATTTACAAAACAGAAACAGACTCATGGACTTAGAGAATAAACTTGTGGTTACCAGTGGGGGAAGGTTGGGAGAGAGGGATAGATTGGAAGTTTGGGATTGACATGGATGCACAGATGTATTTAAAATAGATAACTAACAAGGACCTACTGTTAAAAAAGAAATTCCAAAAAACAAGCATGATAGGAAATTTATTCTTAAATAAACTAAGCCAACTACAATCTGAGAAACTAAAACTGAATTTAAGTTTGTATATATGTATTTCTAAACACTGAATATATGTATATATATATATATATGAATATATATGTGTATACACATATATATGTCTGCAATGCCAATGTATGATTTTGTATGTCGTATATTATGTATATATGTATGTTATATATTTTTAAATATATATAGTGTTTTTTTGTGTGTATCTATGTATTAGATTAAAAGTATCTAATTTTCAGTGGCAACTGCGCTCTTAGAAACAGACTTGAATTTGGAGAGTCATTAGGGAGAATGTTGAAGTTCTTCATAATTTTTCCTCATTTTTATTTTACATTTTTTTACTTTGAATGTCATACTTTACAAAATATGATAACATCACTGTAAATTGCACCACTTTTTCTTATACCTCTAATAAAGAAAACATATTAACAGTTAAAATATGACACAATGTTTTTCTTCAGTTATCTTTCCAGCCCATCATTGTTGTGAATTGCACGGATATGAAAGATCTTGCAATTTCCTATGCCCTCAGTTGCATTTCACATCATGTGACAAGCAATCCTTTTGTAACCCAGCTTCATTTATATGTTTGTATTTTCCATTCATAGGTTCCACAAAACACTCAATTTATACTTTGCAAGGAAATAAGAAATTGCAGTCTTTCCTACAACGATAAATATTGTTTTCAATATTGTCAAATTTGTGCCACTCTCTTTATTTCCAATGTAATGATTCTCTCTTCTAGTTTCCTTCTAGAGATATATAAAAGTCGCTTTTGTTTTCAAACTATATTGTAATCTTTGGAAGACATTTAGAGGTAATCAATTCCAAACATGTAGTGTCAATAATGTAAATGAATTAACTGTAAATACGACTACTTGGACAGCTATGACCCCATCTCTATATGACCAGGAAATGACATGTTTGTCATGATTGCTTCATGGCTAACAGCAATGATAGTTCCATGAAAATTCAACTTCCTTAAGAATCTGAGAGCCTACTTTTAAAAGAGAAACAAAACATCCTTCTGAGACTATGCCAAACAGAGAACTAGGGTTATTACCACTTTTAATGTTTCCTTAGTTAGATACTAAGTTGAAACACAAGTACCCCAAAGGGAAAATGGTATATCTGTTTTTAGTACATACCTATTATCCTTTGACAGTAGCACATTTTGGAATAGGAAATAAATATGTAGAAAATGGCTAAAATGATCCCTCTGACCATTCAGATAGCATTCAAAAGATTGCATATCAAAAGCAGTTCCAGTTGCTATAGTTCCTACTGATTATTTAACTACTTAAAGGAGGAATGTTTGAACCAATAATCCTTAAACGCAGCAGGAGTGTTAGCTTTTGTAGTTGTCTTTTTAAAAGCCTAACAAGAAAATAAATACATTTAAGAGTTTAAAATAGAATATGTGTGTTCTATAATCTAATTAAGCAGCAACTCTCCACCTTTACTCCTTTGGAATTTGTAAGCTGTTTACATCCCCCAAATACTCTAGAAACAGGAGATTTAGAGCTCAGTAGGGGAAGAACGGATCCCCTGAGGAAAGAATTTCTACCAGAAGGGGTAATGGGGCTATTAAGGCAGAAATAGTAGGTCTCTACTAGACCTTAACAAATACTGCAAAATGTTTACTCAATTCTCTGCTGATGAATAATTTTTATTTTCTTATTTCTTCCTATTATACACAATCATCTTTGGGTACTTGTGGGTTTTTGTTTGTGCTTTGTTTTTTTGTATTATTTCCAAAAGTAAAGTTGCTATGTCAATGAGAGTTAGGGTTTTTTAATGGATTTTTAAGGGTTTTTATGAATATTATCAAAATTCTTTTCACAAACGGTGAAATATTTTCTCATCATTTCAAAAGTGTGTTGCCATGGGTTCTGTTATTTTTATTTGTTAGAGTTCAGTGTAAGATGATATAGTAAAAAAGTTTCCAAAATGTCATAGCTTAACTGAGGGTGAGTTATTTTTCTCTCATATGAGACGTGAACAGAGAGTCCATGGTTGACAAGGTGGTGCTTCGTTTCCACAAATATGGCCTCATCTTCGAGTTTAGGACACTGTTCCATTTCTTTTCATTTCCCAGGAATCAGGAAGAAAGAGGAAGTAAACAGGAAAACACAAACCTATGAAATCATGATCCATAGGCATCACTTTTGCTTGTTTTAATTGTCCAGATATTAGTTATATTTTCACACCCAGCAGTAAGGGGTGCAAAAAATATAGACTCCAGCTGTGTCCATGCACTGAGCTAAAACTGATGGGGCATAATCTTAAACACCTTCTAATTCAAATGTTTACTGTTTCTCATACAGGTTTTGCTGTTAATACTATAATTTAGTTGAATATTATATGTATGTATTTATGAATGTATTTAGTCTTTGTGCATGTCTTTAGAATTCATACTTAGAAATTCTACATCTTCTTCAATGTCCTAAAGATGTTCAGTTACTTCCCTTTTAGAATTTCTGTGTGTTGAAATTTTTGTTTTTAAATATTTGACTCAAAGGATTAGTTTTAATCAATTAAAAAATTAAGGACATAGTTTTTTTTTCTTTTAAAACACTAATCCATTTGACCTAACAAGACACAAAAACTGCCCATGCTGATATAAATTGGCTAAATAGATATATCTTAATAGATAGATAGATAGATTGATAGATAGAAGAGAGATCAATAGATAGATAGATAATACATACAGATTAGATTTTTAAATCTATTGTTATAACAAAAAGATATAACACAAATTACCCTTTTAAAATTGAGTTTTTCACATGGTTGTTATTCCACATGAATTTTAGATTCAGATTACTAAATTCAAATTAACAAAAGTACAATTTAGTTTGTGTTCATGTTTCCTAAGTATACATTTAACATGGGAGGAAAGATGATATTTAGTATTAACAAACCTTCCTACTTAGGAAAATACCACGTCCACCATTTATTCTTGGCTTCTTTTATATCTTATAGTAGAACTATTCTTGCAAAGTAAGACCTCTAAATTATTAAGTGGGGAATTTTAATATTGAAATAAAAGGAATTCCAGAAAGTGATAGAGTAATATACAAATTGACATTAGTTAACGTTATTCTAATCTGTGTGTCTACAGATTTAAAAGTGCAGTTTTTTCCTATTATTTCTATGTTGCTATTCTCAGTAAATAATCAACTGATCAAAAGCCACTAACAGTATTTCTGTGGAATACATTGGCTTAGGCTCACCAATAGAACTCTCTCTATATCTTCTATATTTCTGCTAGTGTGATTCATGTATTCCACTAATATCCAATTTGTGGAGATAACACTTCATCTATGGTTGCAGCCCCCTCATGTACTCATAACTTAAGGTTCTTATACAGATGATTCAGGACAGGAATCCCTTGGAAGGGAGACTCACATACTCTTCTTTGGAGGAAGGAGAAGCCAGCAAATCTGGACTCTTACTGACCAGGGCCAGTGATCCTGCCTCAGACCCCTGCCTGGCTTACCAGCCTACCACCATCTGGGAGACTCAGCAAATATCCCTACACAGCTGCCCAGGAATCTAATTGCCTTATATGGGACTGGTCGATCTGGGTATATTCTGAGTCATGCTGGCAAATAGTAAATTATTCCCAGACAATTAATATGATTCAGGAATTTGAAGGAAATAGAACAAAAGATAAAAATATCAGAATATGTGCCTACTTACTTCTTGTGTAGACCTAATAGTGAAAACAAACAGAAGAGAATAGAATACATGTACATAATACACAGTTTAATGCACTTGAAAAATTTAAAGAAGAAATAATATGTGAATAAGAAAAGTGTCATGTAATTAAAACAATCAAAAAAGAGTTAAATATAAGTAATTTGGCAAGTAGTGAAAAATAGAATAGATACTGCTAAAAGAAGATTAGTAATCTAGACTATAAACCCTTGGAACTGTATCAGATCTTATGGCAAATGAGTAAAAAATCAAAAATTAAATTATATCGATAAATCTAAGAGACATGGGTTATAGGGTCAGGAATTTTAACATTGAAATAAAAGGAATCTTAGAATAAGACAGAGCAGCAGTCAGAGAAGAAATAAATTATAAAAAATGCATTTCTCACAAATGAAGAAGGCACGTTTTAAAATTGAATGTGCTTACTGAAGGCTGGGTAGAATCAATGGAAGAAATATAAGGAAGACTGGCTTCTGGCTGCTGTCGAGATGGCAACCAGCACTAGGTGCTAATTTCAATCCTGGGGAAACTACCTAGCAAAGGAAAGGCATTGATCTAAGGAATTAATGAGAAACTATGTTTTGGAAGAAAATAAATGATTAAAAAAAATCACCAGTGTGTATGCATACCCTGAAACATACCACATGGCTTGGGAGATCTGAGATAAGTGAGAAGATTAGCAAGAGAAGTGATTTTATTTTTCACTTTTTCCAATCCGTCTTACCTAAAGTCTCTTTCAACAAATAGCTGGACTGAATGGTTTGCCTGAATTACAATGAGTAAAATAAATAAATAGAACCTGTGTGGAACTTATAATTTATACCAGAAGAAAAAAAAAGAGAGAAAGAAAAAAATAAGAAAAGCAAAATCATAGCCAAAAGAAAGAAAATCTACACAGAAATAAGCAGGACATATATACAATAAAGAAGAAAGCAACATATAAGATATCTAGATCAAGAGATAAAACAGACACAAGACATGTAAGAGATTAGTTAATAAGACATTAGAAAACAGAAAAGAGATGATAGTGATAAATAAAAATAAATAAATAAATTCAGTTATGTTAGAAAAAGAAAATAAAAGCAGACAGATGAAAAACATTCAGACACATTTAAGGATATATTTAAGGGGAAAAAAATGAGGAAAAGCAAGATGCAAAGAAGAGCAAAAATCTACAAGCAAAACAGAAAATTAAAAAATGTAGATGGTAGACAAAAGTTCAAAGTATTTTGTATTTCTGTGAAACATAATAGAAAAAATACAGCCCAAGATCTAATAGATGAGAATTTGTTAAAGTAAGACATAAATCAACAAAAAAAGTACAATGTAGAACCCAGGGAAATTTGCTACCTAACATGCAGGGTCATAACTAAATCTAAGTGTCTATTAAAAAATAATGAAGAGGGGGCTTCCCTGTTGACGCAGTGGTTGAGAGTCCGCCTGCCGATGCAGGGGACACGGTTTTGTGCCCCGGTCCAGGAAGATCTCACATGCCTCGGAGTGGCTGGGCCCGTGAACTATGGCCGCTAAGCCTGCACATCTGGAGCTTGTGCTCTGCAACGGGGGAGACCACAACAGTGAAAGGCCTGCGTACCGCAAAAAAATAAATAAATAAAAAATTAAAAAAAACACACTAGCAGTTACATTTTGAATTATCCAAAAATAATAACATGATTGGAACTACAATAATAGATACAAAAGAAAGTAAAATAAGGAAATACTTTTCTCAATCACATGCAAATAATTTTGACCACCTGGACAAGTTGACTAAAATTTTTTAAGAAAGGTTATAAAAGTAATAATAATAACTGTGATTCAGGATTACTACATAGATGTAGGCACGTCAAATCTTACACAAATGTTGCAGCCTGAGCACCTTCACTTCTCTCATCAAGGGTTCCCACACCTCCCAGGAAGGAGAGTCTGTTTTTGCAAAAGAATGGAACATCATCTAGCTTCAGCCATTTTAACTCTGGGGGGGTTCTAAAATTGGAGCAATCAACTCCCATAGAATAAGTGTAAAATAACCTGAAAATTGAAAGAAGAGTGGGTAGAATAACCACTGACAACTGGATAACAGCCAAAATTTAAAGACATTTTAAAACTTAGAATCATGTAAAAATGTAATGGTATTTGTAGTTTAAATCACAGAAAGAAATGTCTATACTATATACTTACAATCAATTTTAGGATGCTGACCTGTTGAAGTCTTATCAGTTTTGATAATAGAGATGATAATATCAATTGAAAAATGTAAGTACAATGATTTAAAAAAATATTTTAGAACAGAGTAAATAAAGTTATGTTAAAAGTAGCTGTGCATGAATTCATCAGAAATTTGGGTAAATTAAAACATATATCAATATATAGATTTCTCTAGTTCTCTAGATTAGGGATCAGAAACTGTTTAAAGAACTAGATAGTAAATACTTTCAACTTTGTGGGCCATATGATCTGTGTCAGCTTCTTGATTTTGTGTGAAAGCAGCCATAGAAAATTAACAACAAACAAACAAATGAGCGTGGCTGTGTTCCCATAAACTTCATTTACAAAAACAGTGAGTTAGAGAAGGCTCCTAGGCAGTTTTCTGAACCGGGGTCTAGATCATATATGAGGCTGTAGGAGGAAAATGTGCTGATTAAAAAAAAAAAAAAAAAAACACAAAACCTAAACTAAAATTCATAAAATTGACCAAAATTTTTTAAAGACACTGTTAAATTTTTAACCTGTACTTTGTTTAATTCTCAATAACATTTTAAGATGTATATTATAAGATGGAAAAACATTCCATTCCATTCCATTTTTATTTTCATTTTACAAATAAAGATCCTTATTGGTTATGGCAATTTCCTCCAGGCCACAGTGTCATAAATGATGGGTCTATATTTGGAATAAAATTGTCTGACTCCATTATAGCAGGTAAATAATGTTAAATAATTAAAACCATTGAACACAACCCCAATTTACCTATGCAGGACAGTTTCAGAAATGAAAAGGAGATACTGAACTTTACCTCAAAATATGTATCACCACTTAAATGCAAATTTCATTAAAATAAAATTATTCATGCTAAAATTGTCACTTGATAAAAATTTTTGAGAAGAGGAAGTTCATTTTCCCAAGCAATAGATGTTAATAAGAAGCTGATTTTTTTTCATGTTTGATAAGCTCCTTTAGGATTTTAGGGCTTAGGAAAGATCAAATATTAGGAAACTACCACTGACATAACCTGGAGTTTACATAGCTTTTCTCTCTCAAGAAATATATTCACGAATGTGTATGAAATAATTGAATTTACTAACGATTATTGAAAAAGGGAAAAGTGATTTTCAACAAAGATAAATATTCTCTTTATTTGCTCTATAATACAATTTTAGTCTATGCACATGGAACAAGGTTGATTGCTCTTGAGTTAGACTTCCTTTACAGTTCTAATGTGTTATTAAATATTGACAAACTTTAAAGATATTAACTAGTATTCCTTGCCTTGCTTTAGGCTGGATAATTAATGCCTACATTTTATTTCCACTTAAATTTATTAAACACTATTGGTGATGCTCACTTAGCCTATGTGTTTTAAAATTGTGCTACTTATAACATTTAAATAGAAGTTCAAGTCAGTAGTTTTATTATCTCAAAGGGAAATCTGTACAATATGGTATACAAGAAGTGCAGGGATGAGGGCAAATCACTGATTGCTTTAGGCCTGAAGATAATTATAAGGTTGAAAATTAAATAACTTCAAGTTTGAAGTTGTTCTTAAAGATTTTCTACTCTAATGACTATTAAGTACTTTTAAAAGAGCTTGCCTAACAGGCATTCAGGCTACCCTAGTATACAACTGGTAAAAGAAAACCATTTCTGTATGAAGTCATGGCATTTTCAGAAAGCTCTCATTTTCCTTATTTTGAGCTGTATTTGTCTTCTAGAAATGTGTTAACTTGTTGCCATGTCTATCAGTTTAGATTATGTAAAATAATTTACTCTTCATATTTTTAAATGCTGTTCACACGAGCTCCTAAATCTTGGTTTCTTGTCAATAATTCAGTGTCCCTTAGTTGTTCCTCATATAGCAAATAGATTTTCCTTAGAAACACTATAGTTTTTTTTTTCTTTTTTATACTAATCTTTTAAAATAAGTGACCTCTACACAATTGACCATATTATTTTCAATAGTGCCAAGGTAGCACAAATTAGTTCTCATATCTCTCAAAAACATACAGAAACTAATTACCTTTCCAATTTTTAAAGCTTTTCTCCCATCATGTTTAAAATAAATCATTGTCATTAATGGGCATGAGGAATTAAAAGAAATAACAGGTTTAAAAATTTCTCAATGTCAACAGTATCCCCAATTTCTGTTAATTTATAAAAAAATAAATTCTGGTACCTGCTCCAACATAGGACCTACAAAAACAATGTTGCTAATCTCTGATTTGACAGGTTAAAGCACGGAAATTTCTTTACAACAAACGGCCCTGAAGCTCAAGCTATTATGCTGAGGAACAGCATTGATGCTTGTGTGTGCCATCAAAAAGGTAAGAGTGAAAAATAGGTGAGAAAGCTAGCAGGGAGATATATTGTGAATGACCTATGGGGACTTGATTAAAATTTTGGCCTCTGCTACAGTAAAATGGGAAGCCATCAAAGAATTTCAAGCAAGTGAATGACCTAAGTTATTTAAAAGAATCCATCTGGCATTTAAGTGTGTCCAGGGTAGAAAACAGAGACCAGTTGAACATGATTACAGAAATCCAGATGACAGAATTTTGTCTCTGGGACTAGGATCAAAGCAGTGGAGAAAATAAACACTTGATAGCTTTTAATATTTGAAATGACAAAATCTGTAAAGCATCAAAAACTTTTTAAAGGAGTTTACCTTAAAAACGATCTGAGACATGGGGTAGTAGCTATAATATAGAATTAATGTGTTTGTTCTGTATTTTTTGGTTAAAATGAGTTATAGTGTAACATGGGTGTATGCAGATGATGATGATGATCAGTAGAAAGGGCAATATTAATGATGTAAAAGAGAAATAGAAAAAATGCTGGAAACAATTTTTCCAGCAATTGTTTCCAGTTGGAAACAATTCCTAACATTGGAAAGGATATTAAGAGCCTACCAGATTCTGGGAAGTATTCTAGACAGTGAAGACATATCAGTGAAAGGACAAAGGTCCCACTCCCCTATAGCTCACATTTTAATGGGATGGCAAACTGGAGATAAGGTTCAATAAAAATCAACAACTAAACATTATAAATATAAATTACATTGGTTTAAAGCACTATAAGAAATGCAGAGGAAATACTTTAAAATTGTACAAGGTTGTTAATTTATATAAGGTCCTCAGGAAAGGTATCACTGCTTAAGTAGAAGAGGAGATAGGATCCAATGGGGGTGTCTTTACATAGGGTATGGGTAGTCCATGCACTGAAACATAAGAAAAAAGACAGAATAAAGGTAAAGACACCAGTGGGCTAGCAGTTTCAATGGTGGGAGTGATATAGAAGTTTTCTTCTAATTGTTTTTGTTATTTTGATAAAATGAGGATCAGTGTTAAAAACAGTTTGAGATGTAAAACCCTTGTAAGTGGAGAGGGACACAAATCCATCAAGGGTAGGTTAAGCCTTGGGAAGAAAATCTGAGGCCTAAATACAAGAACACATTTGTTCTTTTTCAAAATTGTTCTGACTTTTCTGGGCCTTTGAATTGCATATAAATTTTATAATCATCTTTCAATTTCTACATGCATACACCTCATGCTAGGATTTTTAATGGGATTATACCGATTCTATAGGTTAATCTGGGGAGAATTGACTTAATATTGTCTTCTGAATCATTCACATGGAGTCTCTCCATTTATTTAAACCTTTGGTTACTTTCATCAATTTTTATAGTTTTGATTGTAAAATGCTTGCACTTTCTTTGTGTATTTATTCCTATTTTATTCTTTTTGATGCTGTTGTGAATGCAATCTTTCTTAACTGTATTTTTAGATTATTTAGTGCTAGCATATGGAGATAAAACTGATGTTTTTATATTGACCTTGTATTCCATGATCTTGTAAAACTCATAAGTTTTATATTTTCCTTAGAATTTTTCTATATAGATGCTTATAGATTGTGTCCTCTGTGAATAACCAGAGTTTTACTTTCCCCTTGTGATCTGGGTGAGTTTTATTTCTTTTTATTGACTTATTGCACAGAATAAAGACTCCAGTACAAGGTCTAAGTGGAGAAACTAATGGTCCTAGCTTTTCTTTCAGTTTTGGAGAGAAAGCATTCAGTAGTCACCATCAAGTATGGTCTTAGGTGCTGCATTTTGGTGATACCATTTATAAGGTAAAATGTGCTCCCTGATATTTGTACTTTGCTTAGAGATTTCCTAATGAATGAATGTTGAATATTGTCAAATGTATGTTCTTCTTGTGTTAAGATGACCATGTGCTTATTTATAATAATGTTATATGACTTATTCTAAAATGATTAATTACACTGCTTTACTTTCAATTGATAAATCAACTTTGCATTCATTACCTGAATAAACTCCACATGGTCACAATGCATCATCCTTTTTATGTATTGTTGCATACTTTTTATTGGGGTATAGTTGCTTTACAATGTTGGGTTAGTTTCTGCTGTACAGCGAAGTGAATCAGCTATCTGTACATATATCCCCTCATTTTTGGATTTCCTTCCCATTTATGTCACCACAGAGCATTGAGTAGAGTTCCCTGTGCTATACAACAGGTTTTCATTAGTTATCTATTTTATACATGTTAGTGGTATTGTTACATTTTATATTCTAAAATTTTCTTAGAGAATTTTGTGTCTGTGTTGATTAGAAATATTGGTCCATATTTTTCCATGTGAAGACTGGTTTTAGAATCAGTGTAATCTTTTTTTTAATTAAAAAACTGAATATAATAATTTAATTTCTAAATATTGAAAGAAAACTCTTGATGACTTTGTATGACATAAACCCTCTAGGACAATATTCATACATCTAACAATTTAATATGTGCTCCAGATAACTTGGCTCACCATTCACCCCAGCCCATCTCCAGATTTAAAAAAAAAAAATATTAGAGTATAGTTGATTTACAATGTTGTGTTAGTTTCAGGTGTACAGCAAAGTGAATCAGTTATACATATACATTTATCCACTCATTTTTAGATTATTTTCCCATATAGACCATTACAGAGTATTGAGTGGATTTCCCTGTGCTATACAGCAGATTCTTATTAATTATTTTATATATAGTAGTGTGTATAAGTCAATCCCCATCTGCCAATGTATCCTTCCTCTCCTTATCCCCTGGTAACCATAAATTACCATTAAATAACAAGTAGCAAAGGATAATGATTCCTGGGAGAAGGAAAACACATGGGATGGACTCCAGCAGTACCCAGTTCACTGCCTGCAAAAGTTTTCAGGATGCAATGAAAGCAAAGGAAGGTTCCCAATCAGACCAGATGTATTGCTGAATTGAGGAGGTAGAGTTTGGAGATCAGAGAGGTCAAAGTGGTTAGAATAGGTGGGGCAGATTACTGGGGAAGTGGAAACTGTGCACAGAGAGAGAGAGAGAGAGAGAGTGCTAGAGAGCTACAGAGAGATTCCCTGTGTCTTTAGCAATGGATTTAGGTTCAGTGACAAGAGGAAAGAAAAGCACCTAAGTTAGATTATACTTTCTTCTAGTTACTGAGTAAAAGAGAGTATCATTAATCAGAAAAATAAATACTGGAAGATGAATGAATTCAGGAGAGGAGAATGAGTGAAGCAGTGGCTACATCACATAATAACTGAAAATCCTAAGGAACGTGTGGGTTAAAGACAGTGTAGAAACCAGGAAAGAGATCTGAATTAGAAAATATGATCATGACAATTTGGAAGGGTATAAGAACTTCAAGGGGCATTAAGTTAGAGTGAGAAGAAAGAAGAAAAGCAAGAAAAATGTACAAGAATAGGGCACTCTGATTACATCTGTAAAACAAACACCAACCTTGTAAGTTTTTAAATATTTCTTCCTGATTTGCAGACTATCAGGTTTTTAAGAGGAGAAAAAAATAGTTTTCCTCAATAGAGTTTTTCTTCAAAATGATGTAAGTTCATCTTAAATAAATCTATAAAATTTAGCAATGTAAAGTCATGATAACTTTCCAGGGATTAAACTGTTCAGTATTTCTCTTCAGTTTACTCATAGGCTTTAGTGCATTTCCCTTATTAAATATTGCTTTTAAATTTCACTTTCAAAGTTATTTTTGCATATGCTTGAGTGATACCAGTTGTATGGCTTTGTATAAGCTACTCTCCTACTCATAGACACAGCGGAGCATAATTAAAACCTATTAAGTTCTCATATTTAATGTGTCAAACACTGGTAAACAGTGAGCCTGGAGTGAGCTAGTGGGATGCTAACTTTTCATAAGAGACTATCCTTCAGAAGTAGAAGTTTTTAAAGAAACACTGCTAGGACAATGTCTGCCCATTTGGGGGCCATGTTAATTTCCTTTTAAATTTTAAAATAAAAGAATAGAGCAAAATGGTGGTATAGGAATTTCAGGTGCCCATCCCCTCCCAGAAACATCAATTTGAATAATTAACGGCTTGTGAAGATGTCTTCACAAGATCTAAGGATTCCAGGTGAAGGGTTATAGGACCTGAATGAAGCATAAAAATAAGATGCATTGAGGAGGGTAGGAAAGATAGATTCATATTCCATCTGTCACTCCTCAACCAAGCCCAAGCAGCCTAGCTCTGAGACACCTGCCTAGTGGGAGAAGGAGACTGAAGTGAGAACCCAGCTTCACCCTAGACTCCAACACTTGTCCTACTTCCCCTGCCCTAGGTGGTTCCTGGAGGGTTCCTATGAACAGTGGCCCCTCTCACTCCCAACTGCTTGCTGGCTTCCAAAGCCCGAGGCAGCTCCTGTGACACCAGACTCTTGGCTCACCCCAGCACTAGCCAACTCTCATGGCCCCAGGTAACATATGGTCCCAGGGTCCTAGCAGGCTCCAGGACACCAAGCTCAAAGCCAGCAGAAGGCTGACTACCCTACAATCAGGCTTTTCATGTATTTCAGCACCAAGCTGGCTCCTGTGGGCCCAGGTCCCTGGTAAATTCCCTGCATCCTCAGCCTCTTGCCTGGATCCCATTGTTTCATCCCACTGCCAGACCCAACCTTGAGTCTGGCCACTGAGGTCCCATTTTACAGGCTGATTACCACAGCCCCAGTGCCAGGCCACCCCAATGGCCCCAGCCTTGAGGCCAAATCCAGGGAAGCCAGGCTCCAGCCTGCCTCAGTACCAGACCAGTCTCCACAGACTCAAATACCAGGCCCATCCAAGTTATGCATTTTATTGTATAACTGTTTGCCATGCATGTGATTTACTTTGTGCTTATGTTTATAATATTTTAATATATAAAGAAAACTAAATACTGATTGATATCCAATAAAAGAAGAAACCTAGCTACGTTTATTCTTTGTCCATTTCAGTTTATTTTTTTAAAAACTCTCTTTATATTTAATTAATATAATAAATATCCTTTGTTTAATACTATGGTTGAGTTTCATGTCTTGACTTTAAATCCTAAAATCCCAGATCCCTTAAAACATTTTTGTACCCTGAGGTTGTTTCAGAATAAGTTTTAACATATTTGCAGTGAGTTGAATGATGGCTCCCCAAGAGATATGTTTACATCCTAATCACTGGAGGCTATGAATGTGACCTTGTTTAGATAAATACCTTTTGCAGATATAACTAAATTAAGGACCTTGAGATGAATTTATCCTGCATTACATGGGTGGGTCCTATATCCAATGACAAGCATCCTCAAAACAGACAGAAGAGGAAAACACACCAACCACAAAGGAGGCCATGTGAAGATGGAGCCAGAGATTGGAATTACTTAGCCACAAGCTAGGGAACACTTCAAACCACCAGAGCCTGGGAGAAGTAAGAAAGGATCCTGCCTTAGAGATTTTGGAAGAAATATGACCCTGTCAGCACCTTGATTTCCAACTACTGGCCTCTAGAATTTTAAGAGAAAAACATTTATATGGTTTTAAACCACAGTTTTTTGCAAACTCTTACAGCAATCCTAGGAAACAAATACAATATTGAAAAAAATAAACGTTTTCATCCTGTCTTTCATGCCTTCTACTTGATTGAAAATTACCTCAAATTTTTACTTCTGGTAATATTGGATTAGGGAATGCAGAAGAACAAATCTCCTGAGATCAATTTGAAAAGTAATGATGAATTACAGGACCAAGATCTCTTGAGAGGAGGAATTACAAAAATTAGCCCAACATTTGGGATAGCTTATCCCAGGGAACATGGGTGGATTAGAGAAAGAAGTACCTGAGAGAGTACATCAATGGGTACAACCTTTTAGTGTGTCATACCTAGGGACAAAATGATTGGAGTTCAGATATTGCCAGATAAGAGAAATCCTAATAAATACCACATATTTTTAAATTGGGACTCTGAATGATACCCTCTAGGATAAGATATTTGGAAATAATAAAGCCTTCATAGGAACTAAAGCCAAGATTCAAAATATCTAAATTTCTCCAATTAGATTGAAGTGATCAGGGATTGCTAAAATCTCTTATCTCCTGCCAGAAACAACCATAAATATTTTCTGGAGAAAATAGCATGATCCTGAGCTAAATTTTTCTTGCATTTTTTCATATAATCTGTGATAAGTCAAAATAATCAGGAATATGAAAACCTAAGATGACGGAAGAAGAAAACAAACAAAAAAAAGAGTAAAGACTAAAATTGATTTCAAAATAAATTTTGACAATGAAGTTATCTGAATTTTTAAAAACTCTATTGTAGTCCAAAAAAATGATTATCTACACAGTACCCCAATAAAAATTAATTTAAAAAAGAATATCTGCACATAAAATAAGAACCAAAATAAAATTCTAGAATTTAAAAACATAATGATCTAATTAAAAGTCTAATAGATATGTTTAATAATTGACCAATCTCTACATGAACTGTAATTTAGGTCATATTAAAGAGTGACCTAAAGTGGTTTAGGTCACTGAGAGTGGTTACATGAACTGTAATTTAGGTCACATTAAAATATCCGAATGGTCGAAAGTCATTTTATGTATTCCAAATTTCCTTTGATGTGTGAATCATGATAGTTTTCATCACTATCAGGACAGATTCATTTTCTGACCAAGATAAAGTTGGGGGAGTAAACAGGTGGGAAACTAAGGGCTTCAAGAATGTTAGAAATGGTCTATGTGGTCGTTATAGTTTTGTTTTACTAATTCCTTTTATATATCGTTATTTAGCATACTATTCCCCATATGTGTGATGATTCAGTTACAAAATTAAACTAGTCTTTAAAAATTCAATTTCCCTCCTTCCTCTTTATTTTAATAGCACCATCCACATTTCCCTGTGCTCTCTAGAAACTCCTCTAAATCTCATGAACCTTAAGGCAAACAGGATGAACTATATCAAAATTAAAATAAGAGTTCATGCCTAACTCAGGATGGCTTTGAACCACTTAAACAACCAAGTCCAATGAAATAAATTTGCTGTCACTTCAAGTCACTGAATAATTACTTCAGCTAGACACCACGAATCCTTCCATCAGTATTTCCTTTCCTACAAATACAAAAACAAATAAACTCAAAATGTCTAGAGCTGTGAAGACAGTGAGATTTTACCCTACTAATGAGCTAACAGATCATTTTGCCACCGTTTCATAGATACTGGCAGAAGACATGATAACCCTGGTTCAGAAACAATAGTTATTACAGCACAGCTGGAAGCCTGCCATCATGTTTGCCTCCCTTTGCTTTACTCCCCAGTTCCCATAGGAATGTTTCCCACGGAGCATCCTATGTGGATTTTGCGCAAATAGGTTTGAACCACATCTGAGGAATCTTAAGCTCAGAAAAAACAAACAAACAAACAAAAATCTTGTAAGAGGGCAATTAGTAATCCTTCTGAACTTTTTCCCTGAAGGTATGTATTATCTTTGTTATCTTGGTCAGAAAATGAATCTGTCCTCTGCCCTGGAAGGATACCCTACCTTCATTTTCCAAGGCTGTTTGCTATTCAAATATCCTTGAAAATCTGGAAGAAAGCCTCTTAAAAGATGTATAGAAATCCCATGGAGTATTATCCTTCAACATAAATACACAGTATTCCTCCTTATCTTTTTTTTTCTCTTTAGTCTCATGCATTTGAGAACAAATCTGACATAAAAATTGTTTGCAAACAATATTTTAAAAATATATTTACACAAGTGTATCTTAATTATTTATAAATATAACTTATGAACATAGGTTAAGTATCAATCTTACATGTCTAAGAAAAAGCAGCTGTCCAAATCTTCTAGGCATAATACTTACCAACATTTTTTTTAAATTCTTTTTGGCAATTTGGCAAAAATTCTTTTGGCAATCAATATATTCAGTAATTTAAAAAAATTCTTTAATATTAATAATTTATTTAATTAATAATTCAATAACTGAAAGAAATAAATTATTAACTGCCTATTTGTGTGATTAAAGATTTAGCTCTTAATCTTCTTCAATAAACATATTATTTTTAGCTCATTTCCTCTGAATGAGTTGTTTCATAAATTTAGTTAATACAATAGGAATTATTACCAAAAAACAAAAAGCAACAGTACAGAGCACTGTTCTAAGCATGTTATATCTATAAACTCACTTAATGGTAAAGGTGCTATTAATGTACATATAAAGAAACCAAGACACATGACTTACAAATTGCAGAGTAGATTCAATCCCAAGTCCTCTAGTTCCATTGCTTGTGCTCATATGTACAGTGATATACTGCCTCTACATAAACATTTGTTCAGTGCTGAGCCAAGTAATACTGTTAACTTTTTTTACTCTTAGACTTAATTTTGCTGAAGTTAATACTTCCCTTGAATTTTCCATTTTGTTAGTGTTCTATGTACCTATTCCTATATTAATTTCATATTATGCTGTAATAGATTTCTTGAAAATCTACTTAATGTATTATTATTTTTCTTGTAGACTTCCTTCTCACAGCCCCACCACTTTCTGATTTTATCTGAACTCTTGACTTCTTGGTTGAGTGTAAATTTAACTTCATAGTACTTTCCATGACTGCTCTGCTGAGCTAAACTTCTTTATTCTCTTAATATATCCACCATTTCTTTTGTAGTTTCATCATTTTGTGGGAGCACATCCTTGATGCTCTCCCTAAATAAAAATGATATCTGATATTATGAGATATTAGTTTGCTTTATAAATAAGACTTTGTGGAGTATATTTCAAAGATCCCTTATGTATCTTTTATGTGGCCAAACCTCTGTTCCGTGATCATTTTTAATTTCTATTTTTAGTTTCTAAAAATAAATATGAATCATATATATATCTTATTATTCTCCACCAAATATTTAACAATTAAGTAAACAAAATTTCACAGGAAAACAGAGTGTAGATTTGAAATATCTAGATGTCTTTCTGTTGAAGAATTATGAATTAAGGTTTCAGAAGAAAATATATTTTATTGTGTGCTTTTATTTGGATTTTTACCCACTCACTGATTCATCCCTTGTGACAATAGTATCATGGAATCATAGAGAAATGAGAAAGTACTTAATGCACTTCTGGTACTTTGTAAGAGACATTAAGCCACCAGAGAAATGGAGCTATGTGAAGGTCAGAACAAACATCTTTCAATTTGATAATCTATTAATACTTACAGTGCTGGAAGAAACCATTAAATAAGGATATAAAAGTTTTTGAAAATGTCATTTAGTTTAGATGGAATTGCACTGACATATACTTTCAAATGATGTATGGACTCTTCTTCAAAAGATTTTCATGAATGAGTTGTGAAATGTCATCATTTGCACACAAAGTTCTGTGCAATCTTTCAAGTATTCAACTTTCCCATTAAAATTAATTAGAATATGCAAACTTCACTTCCTGTCGTGGCAATATTTGATGTGTTATAGTTTTTTTACTTACTTCTTAGTTGATAAAAACTGTTCTTTGACTTATTTTTATTTTAGTTTCAAACTACTAAGTCAGTTTCAGTCTATGGGAATAGCATTTGAGAAGTGGTTTTATTTTTGGTACTTTAGAAAATGATATGTCTGTAGCGTAGACATTAAATTTGAATTGTCTTGTAACCAATTAGTTTCTTAGAAAATATAATATATGAAATGTTTTGAATGCCATTAAGTCTTTTTTTATTGAAGGTTCATCTTTCTCTAAATAGGATATAAAAACAATACTTTTCAGTGTCTTCCTTAAGCAAATGCTTTATAAATATTGTAGTTTAATCTTCACTACAACCCTTGCCAATATGTATTATTGCCATTATTAAAAATATAAGAACACTGACATTCAGACAAGGTAAGTAATTTACCAAATTCAAAGACCAGGTAAGACAAGGAGGGAAAATTTTAAACATCGTCTCTAAATCCAACCCTATGTTGCTTTCACAACTTCACATGATTATAACAGTATGTACTTTGAATGTCTCAAAAGATTGCATTTTTCAATATTTAGCACAATGCTGTGACACGGTTTCATTAAATGCATTCTGATTGAATATCTGTCTTAAGAAGCGATTATTATGAGATCTTAAGTGATTTAATGATATTCAGTACTTATAATCCGGGTACTGTTGTTATTTAATCCTTTTTATATTTAATTCTTACATCAACACTTGAAAGTTAGACTGTCTCATTTTACATTTGCATGAAGGAAAGTCTGGAAATTTTAAATAATTTACTCCATAAACAATATAAGTTCTAGATATTATGCTAAGACCCAGGAATGTATTTGGAAAAATGGTATATTTTCTGCATGTGAATCCTGCAGTCAAATGGAGAAGGGCTGTATTTTTAGTTATATGAATAAATTTAAAATGACTTATAGGCCTTTGAAGGAATGCCAAATGTGGTTTGAATGTTAGTAATAAGAGATCTAACCTGGTTTAGGTATACCACACATACTAGAACTTCTGGTGGGTTGGTTTGTGACTTTTTCCTGATTGTCCAACTTCCTTTTCTGGACCCTTTTGTCCCTGGTTCCTTCTCAAAATGCACAATGTCTGATTCCTAGAATAAATTGCTTATTCCTTAAAACTGTTTCCCTGATTGGATCTTGATACAAACATGCCACCCAAATATCCCTGCAAGTTACTGTCTAACATCAAAGGAAAAAGTTTACTTCTCTCACTGAAATGATAATGTCAATCTTATTTCTTTTTTGTTGTTGTTTGTGTTTTCCTTTTTATTTACAAATGATTTTAGACATTCAGAACAGTTGTAAAAATAATATGGAGAACTGTATACTCTTCACCCAGGTTCCCCTAATGTTTACATCTTACATAGCTATATTAAAATGATCAAAACCAGGAAATTAAAATTTGTACAATACAAATAACTGAACTGCAGAAATTATTCAAATATCACTACTTTTCCCCAAAGTCATTTTTTTTCTGTTCAATAATCCAATCTGGGATCCATTTGGATGTCTTATCACCTTGGTCTCCTCCATTGTGTGATGGACCCTCGCTCTTTCTTTGACTTTTGTGACGTTGATACTTTGAAGAGTACTGATGAGTTATTTTGAGAATGTCCTTCAGTTTGGGTTTGCTGATGTTTTCTCATGTCAATCTCATTTCTTCTTCAGTGTGTCATACTTCTCACTCACTAACTTGACTCTAGCTACATGGTACTCTCTCCTTCTCTCTGCTCTCTTTCTAAGACCTCAAGTACTTTTCTGGCACTGGTATGCTGAATTTACTCTTCTGCTCCCTAGAATATTTCCCTTGAGACTCTTCAAATATCTGGCTCTTTTCATCTGTCAGGTCTCACTGGAGATGCTGACCTATAAAGAGAGTCTCTCCTTCACTCCTATATCCAACATTTGCCTCCCCCACCCCCGTTACTCCACATTACACTGAAGGTTCATTTCCTTTCACAAACATTACAATTAACAGTCATTCTATTTGGTTATGAGGCATTTCATCTTGTAAAGAAAAAAATACTTTGACCCATTCAAATGATAAGGGAGACTATTCAAGGCTATTACAGAAGATTGTGAAAAGAAGAAATCAAAGTGATGCCGTCTGGCCTTGAAGAAACTAACTAACTTCCATACTACAAACTATGGAGGACAAAAAAATCTCCAGGGAACCTATAACCTGATAGCATCCCTGGCTTCCTTACAGATAGTAAGAAAGCAAGGACTTCAGTGCTACAAAAGCAATAACTGAATTCTGTCAATGGTCTAAATGATCCTGAAAGAAGGCCTCAAACCTCAGATGAGAATTAACAACTGAGCTGATATCTCGATTGCAGTCTTTTAAGATCTAAGCTGAGAACCCACAGAAGCTGTGACCAAACTCCTGACCTATGGAAACTGTGAGACAATAAATGGGTATTATTTGAAGTCACTAAATCTGTTTAGTGTGAGTCAAATTCTCATATTCAATCAACTTTGGGGCACTGAAAAAATTTACTCAATTTTCAAGGCAGAAGGTTTAATCCCATACTGTGTCAAATTGACTAAATTTAATGCTGTCTTGCAGAGCTTCTTCCTGGCCACTAATGTCAGATGATACCTCCTTCTGGAAAAATATTTGTCTTTCAAAGAGCTGATGACTAAGATTCCTGAGGAAAGTATCTATGTCTCATTTAGTTTTCTATTACTGTTTCCCTTAGCAGAGAAGAATATTCTTGCATGCAACAAAATCTGTTTGAATTAGTAACTGAACTGATCAATTAGTTTAAATAGTTGAGTATTTTTTAAGAACTAGATTTTTTTTTTTTTTTTTTTTTTTTGGCGGTACGTGGGCCTCTCACTGCTGCGGCCTCTCCCGTTGCGGAGCACAGGCTCCGAACGCACAGGCTCAGCGGCCACGGCTCACGGGCCCAGCCGCTCCGCGGCACGTGGGATCCTCCCGGACCGGGGCACGAACCCGCGTCCCCCGCATCGGGAGGCAGACTCCCAACCACTGCGCCACCAGGGAAGCCCCTAAGAACTAGATTTTAACCAAAAAAAAAAAAAAAAAGAGTCCCGTAAGATTGGAGTTAGCAAATATATATATTTTACTCAGTAACCATATCTTCACATTTTGATAGGATCTTGGTTCCTGTTAGTTAAGTATCTGAAGAATCGTAGAGTTCTATATGTGTGCCTGAGGATTTTATTTTATTTACGTACAATATCATTATTGTTAAATACATTTGCTTTGTATTTATTTGTAGAACATATTTTCATGTTTTCTAATCCTAATTTTAAAAGCTTGAAAATATGTGAAATTATCATCTTACCTGATAACAATTATAAAATTTAAAGCCTCCCTACTTGCTGTTATTTTGTATCAGCTACTAAAAATAATGCTGAATTATCCTGTTGAACCAACGGTAACATTAAGATAGAAAACGTTCATTAAGAGCCAGCCTCATTTAACTAACCAGGTAGTGTTCTATGTAAAGGACCAGAGATAAATGGATAATTACAGATCCCTTTCAAAATGAGAGAAAGAGAGAGAGAGAGAGAGGAATTGTATATGATTGTGAATGGTGGTAAGCAATATGATGAAATTGAAAAAAATAAGAATTGTGGAAATGTGGAAAGAGAAAGCCTGGAGGGTGTGATTTTCAATAGAGAGGTCAGGCACCTCAGTGAGAAGGTGACATTTGAGAAAGGCTTCAAAGAGATGGGGGAGGGGGAAGTGCATCATGTGGATATTTGATGAAGAATATTCCCAGAAAAAGGCACAAAAAAGGTAGGTACCTATACTGTGACTGACGAGCCAGGTGAGGACTGTGGGAAAGGAGATCCCAAAGGTAACAGGAGCTAAATAGCATAGGATTTTGTAGGTTATTGAAAACTCATAGACATTTTACTATGCAGAGGTGGGAGTCATTGGTTTCCATGGCAGAAATGAACTGACATGACCAAGTTTTAAAGTAAACACTGTGTCTACTCTGTGAAGAATATCCTGGAAGGGGTTAGGCAGCACCAGGAAAGCTATTGCAACTACCCTGGAAAGAAAGAGATGGTGGCTTTTGAACCAGGACATTTGCATTAAAACCTTTTGAATTCTGATTATTTCAATGCAGAATCAACAATTTTGCTGATACATTGAATACAGGATGAAAAAAAAAAGAATGGCTTAGAAATTACTATATTTGATTCTAACTACTGAAAGGATCAGTGTGCTATTTTTCTAACAATGTGGGAGAACCAGAGTTTGGTGGCTGGAGAGATGAAGAATTTAGTTTGGGTTATTACGTTTGAAATAATGGTTATATATCCTTATGAGAGCACTAAGAAGGAATTCAGTGGAAAATCGTCAGATAGAAATACACATAAGAGAGTGGTCAATCTAGAGAAGGCATTTAAATTCAAAAGAATGGATGAAATCAGCTATGGAGGAAGTACAATACATATGGAAGATTTGACCCTAGACAGATGCACACAGTGTGTGTTCGGTAAAAGGAAGGCTGGCAGTTTATGGGCACAGATGTAGCTTATTGAATGGATGGGACAATGGCTGGTCTTGGAAGTTCTTTACTAATGCTTCGGTTTACTCAATGAAATAAAAGAAAAGAGGATTAGCTGGGCCTGAGTATGGAGAGAAATTGTTCATATTTGGGGGGAAAGTAATAGACAAACAGCATGATTAACGAGTCACTTGAGATAAATTGTCATTCAGTGACACCAGCCATTATGGTTGTATGCTTTTCACCAGTCAGATCCCACTCTACTTAAGGAAAATTCTGAGAGATGGATTTAGCTAGGATTGGGATTTTGCCATAGGAGTACAATGAAATAAGCAAGAAACAAATGAGTTGGAACTTTGTGCATTTTTTTTTTAATTTAAAAAGTGACATTGGAATTAGGCTGGGTAAGAATCCTACAAGACAGGTTTCTTAGCAGTTGCCACCTGATAGGCAATGGGAGTTCTTAGCCAATTCCACTATTTTACATAGTATGCATTAAGAAAAAAATCCTTTCATTGGGACTTCCCTGATGGTCCAGTGGTAAAGAATCTGCCTTCCAATGCAGGGGACACAGGTTTCATCCCTGGTCAGGGAACTAAGATCCCACATGCTGTGGGGCAACGAAGCCCACACGCCACAGCTATTGAGCTCATGTGTCTCAATGAGAGAGCCTGCGTGCCACAACTAGAGAGAGAAAACCTGCACGCCACAACTACAGAGAAGCCCAAGCACCTCAATGAAGAGACCTCGTACCATAATGAAAGATCCCCCATGCCTCAATGAAGATCCTGTGTGTCGCAACTAAGACCCAATGCAGCCAAACAAATAAGGAAAATAAATAAATAAATAAAACATTAAAAAAACCCTTTCATTAAAGAAACTTACAAGTTCAGCCAAAAAAGAGAAGACTTGGGTTTTAAACTCATTATAATCAGAAAGACAATAGCAATGGCCAGAGTGTGCTTCTGGACAAACAGCATGGGTTTACATTCCAGAAAAAGGAACCCAGGTTGTGCTTCCTTTCCCTTCTCATAGTTCAAAAAGCTAGCGACTTTGTCAGTGTGGACAAATATGCCAATGAGGTAACATAAATCTTGATTTAGGTGACAGCTGCCCTGCTTCTGTGAACTTAGGAGCCTGTCTAGGGTTGGATTTAGGTACATACTGTGGGGAGAAGTAATCACTAGTCATGTGGGAAACTGGTTTTTCAGGGAGAACCGAAGTGCTCCCTGCTAGTTGTCCAGGCAACACAGATACATTTCCATATAACAAAAGTCCTGAATATTATTTAACATGCCTTACAAGACACTACATGGACTGACCCCTGCTTAATTCTCCGGCCTGACTCTTGTTTCTCTTTACAGCATTCTCAACGTTTGGTTGAAAGTTGAATATATCACCAGAGCATGAGAGACCAAAACATTTATGTACCTTGTCGACCTGGAGTTATGGTCACTATCTCCACTGAGTGTCCAAACCAATATGTGCATTGATGAATTCTTGCCATTTATTCAGAGGCAAAGTAATGTCTAATGAAAATTCTTTTTTTTTTTTTTTGTGGTATGCGGGCCTCTCACTCTTGTGGCCTCTCCCGTTGTGGAGCACAGGCTCCGGACGCACAGGCTCAGCAGCCATGGCTCACGGACCTAGCCGCTCCACGGCATGTGGGATCTTCCCAAACCGGGGCACGAACCCGTGTCCCCTGCGTCCGCAGGCAGACTCTCAACCACTGCGCCACCAGGGAAGCCCTGAATATTCTTTGAATATGTCTGAGCTATCAGGAACAAGTGAAAAAACAATTTGTCAAAGAAGATATATGTATGGTCAATAAATATTTGAAATTATTCTCAACCATCTTAAGCATTAAAAATGTAAATTAATACATAGAGAAAACTTTTAAAGTGAAAATACTGGCAAAATTATTCTAAAAAGCTGTAGAATGCACTGTTGGGAAGACATTAGGGGCAGGATTAGAAATATCCATTATTGCTGATGAGAATATAAATTAATTCCAATTTTGAAAAATAATTGAATTGCATCCCTTAAATGTTAATTGCATATTTTTTAGTGTTCAACAATTTCCCTTAGATATGTTTATTTGATATAGAATAGAGCATGGGATATATATATAAATACAGTCAATACAGCATTTTTACAATAGCTAATCTGTGCAAAAAGTTTATGCTATTCAGAAAAGGAATGATTGCATAAATCATGTCATATCTACACAATTGAATGTTAGGCAACCATTGGAATAAAACAAGGTAGATTATGTTTATTAGCCTAAAACGCCTATGATAAATCTGGAGGGAGATAAGGCAAAGTGCCAACCAATATGAATAATGTGATCATATTTTGGTAAGAAAATGTGTAAAACTTCTTGTGAAATGTGGTTCACATTTTGCATAGAAGATATTCCTTTGCAAACAAATGTGTGACTTGATAGAAAAACATATAAATGGATCAGAGAGAGTGGTTATTAACAGTATGTGACAGTTTACTCTGCAGAGTACATTGATAAAATTGCTATCTTTTTCTTTTAGCATTTTTGGTCCATATTTTCATAAAAAAAGGATGTCGGAAAGGTGACACCCATATGACAGTATCTCTTTTAAGCCCTTGACTTTTAGTAAAGAGAGATGAGTGTAGACCCTGTCCAGAACAAAGTACTCATTCAAGCAACACTTTTCCAGAAACAACTAGAAAAAAGAGGAGAATGCCATTTTAATTGTAGTCTCTTACCTCATTAATTTTTCCTCCTAGTGCCCTAAATTGTCTTACCCCAATGTCTGGCCAATTGCTTAGAATGTGTAGAATACAGAGGTCTTCTGGCTCTGTGGACTAAAGCATCTAAGCTTTAAGCTTGCTACTACAGCAGGACATTCTCCACAAACTCTTTGCTAATCGCCCTTTTTGACAGATGGAGACTAATTTGCATCCTTTTGAATCTTGGCTAAACTTAGTAACCTGAGTGAATAGGACATGACCCCTATGTAGTGTCTCAAGGAATATTTTTTGCATATTGCTCCATAACTAAGTAGATGATGATTATCTGGGAAGTTTTTCATACTAACTAGGACTTTATTCTGATTTTCTCCACCTGCCATCTTTTCTAATAATATCATTAATAACTAAATATTCTGATCTATCTGTCCCTTCAAACATTCTCCCATGAGAACTCACTAAATACAGATTTCTTTCCCATCTGTGGAGTTCTAGTACTAGGATGCTCTAACACAATAATAGCACTATTACCTTGTCCCTTGGGGTAATTTCCTTTCAGATTCTGTCATTGATGAACTAACCCTCTTCTTTATTTTCCCACTTTCCCAAATCACAGATTGATTTCAACTAAATAAATTAAGTCTCTATACACTTAGGAGTTTGAATATTACAGTAATAATTTTATCGCATATGCTTAAAGGCCAAGAGTTAACAGATTACATTGTTTTGTAAATTCTGATAATATTTCTCAACATATGTTTAATTGATGAAAATGCCATCCTGAAATTATGGAGGGGGGTGGAGGAGAAAATGCCAAACACACGATGAAATAAAAGAAAATGCAAATAATTCCACTTACTATACCTTTTTTTTTCCCTTACTATACCTTTTAATTAGGGTTTGTATGACACTGTAATGAGTCATATGAGCATAAACGAGATCAGACTCATGAGTCAATAGTTTCCTCAGCTGATCTTAACCCTGTGGATATTTAATAGCTGGGAAAATAACATTCTAAATTTGATAGTTATTTCTATTGTTTTAAGTTACTTCTTCTCTCATTCAATATGGCTACTCAACCCAAAAGAATAACTTCGTGTATTTCTCCAGCACACACACGAACACACACACACACACACACACAACGCACATATACACATACACACAATAGTGTGCTATTTGAACACTACAGAAAAGCTGGATGGATTGGACTTTCTTAATTATTTTAATCTGCCATGTTCATATTCAAGGACAATTTCTATTATAGGTGATTTTTGCTTCATAAGTTGCATTCTGAAACAAAAGCTCATGTAAGACGCAATCCCCTTTTTTATTGATTCTCTCATTCACTTAATCTGGTTATGTTTAATGCTCATTCAAATTATAAATGAGAACTGAAATGCAGGGCAGTCTTTGCTTGAAAAGTGAACTCCTCAGCAATTGGTCTCCTGTAGAAATGGAAGGTCATATTTTAGTTTAGAGTCACATAGGTTAAGTTTCAGATAGAATATATTTCAAATTCCACCCATCAATTATGAAATATTGCACATTAGATATTTATCAAATGCCTAAGTGCTCAGTAAATGCCAATTCTTTTATAATGATCATCATAATAATAATTATATAGTTTCTCTTTTAATTAGTCATAATCATTTATTCCATTCTTTCAATGCCAACCCCTTAGTACTTAGGTCTGGATTTTACATGATATGTCTCATTCAGCTAAATAAATCATTGTTTTTCAAGCAAATATTTTGTTCATCTATTGGGTGGATAATAATTATTTCCTGTGACTATTCAATGAAGGTAAAAGAGTAGCAAAGCAGAAATACATTCCATTGTACTTCTGGGAGAAAGGGTGACTACATTATTAGCTCTAGAAAGATACAAATAATATTTAGCTAATCAAGCTGTGGGCTAATTTTGAGGAAAATACAACTACAGTAATAAAACATTTTTCAATGGTGCCACTGCAAATCTTTATGTAATATATGGTGATAATTTAATTTTAAAAAGATATGGAACAAATAACTGTTACTAATTGTTCACATTGCAGATAATGTATACAATGTAATATAAGACCACACACACACACACACACACACACACACACACAATTTAAAGCATAATTTTATATTTATAGTATCAACTAGATCTGAAGAATTATTCCTTGATTTTTTTTTTCTAGAGACTCTGTTGCTCATACTTTCCCTTATTAAATATATATGCTATTTGCATGCTGTGATTCTTTTTTTATTTATTACAGCTTGGGAAGAAAGCAGCAATATGAGTTAATTAAAGAAAATATGTTCTTATATTACTTTTAAATTATAAAAATCTTAACTTCAAGTGTGAAGATGTTATTATATCTCTTCTTTGGGTGCATAAATGTACCAGAGATGTGAGTTGTTAAGATGCTTAACAAACTTGACCTTCTGTTCCTATTAACAACTTTGTTTTTATAATTAATATTGACAATTTTGTAACTCTCAACCTAACTTAGTTTGTATTTTAATTTAACATATTTAATAAAAATTGCTCATTTAGATTACCAAAATAGCATTTTTTCAAAACACCAAATAAAATGTATTAAATTCAGTTAAGCATATGTTATCACCTATTCAAACCTACTGCCCAATTCAACTATACAGAAGTCACTATTTCTTCTAAAGTGGCTATTAGAATATTTATTTCAAAAAATAGTTATCAAGACACAAAAACTTAGTGTTTATAGAAAACAGATTAAACAGATTAAAACATTAAAAAAAGATTATATTATTTAAACACAGTGTACTACTTCTAGAAATTAATAGCTGAAATATTAAAAAAAGTACATACTAGGACAAAAAAGTTTAAAATTTGTTAAACAACACTTGGGTCAAGTTGAAAGAATATAGAAAATGCAGAATATCTGAAAAAAATCAACAATGAAATTGGATATAGCTAAAGTTTACTCACAAAAGAGTAACCATAAATTTCAAATTTCAATCACAAATTTTAAATATAAAAACAGAACAAAAGGGACTTCCCTGGTGGCACAGTGGTTAAGAATCCTCCTGCTAATGCAGGTGACACAGGTTTGAGCCCTGGTCCAGGAAGTGCCCACATGCCACGGAGCAACTAAGCCCAAGTGCCACAACTACTGAGCCTGCGCTCTACAGCCTGTGAGCCACAACTACAGAGCTCGTGTGCCACAACTACTGAAGCCCGCGTGCTTAGAGCCTGTGTTCCACAACAAAGAGAAGCCACCGCAATGAGAAGCCAATGCACCGCAACGAAGAGTATCCCCCCGCTGGCCACAAGTAGAGAAAGCCCGCATGCAGCAACGAAAACCCAACACAGCCAAAAATAAATGAATAAATGAATAAATAAATAAATAAATTTATTTTAAAAAAGAACAAAAGTACATCCAAGGGAAAAAGAGATTAATATAAATATTAAATTTATATTGTTAGGTTTATTTATTTATTCATTTAAATAAGATGTTTTATCTAATAAATTTGCAAATGGGAAAGTTTTCCTTGGTATTTTGTTATTATTTGTCAGTTTCATTGCTTTATTGTCAAAAGATAAAATTTAAATTGTTTAAATTGGGGGATTTATGTTATGACCTAATATATGCTATTTTGTTAAATTATCAGCTCTTGCTTCAACATCTGTTGATCGTTTATTTTATGCTTGAGATATATTTGTAAACATAATAGAAAGCATATGTCTATACTTTTTGCTTAGTTGAAACTCCTTTGTGGAGAGGTAAGAAACGTATAATACATAATAAGTAGACATATGAATAAGTAAATTATGTAGTATGCTAGGAGGTGATAACTACTATGAATTTTTCAAGGAGGAAATTGGGTACAAAATGATTAATTTGCAAATTCATGTAGGATAGTCAAATTACCCTCCTTAGAAAAGGTGATACCTGAGAGAGCTCTTGAATGAGGTGAAAGAAAAAGCCCAGCAGATGTTGAGGGGATAAGTTTCAGGAAGTGGGAACAGCTAGTTTGAAGGCCTTAGAGAGCAGTATTATTGGGAAAAATAAGATGACCATGGTAACTGGGGACAAGTAAGGGATAGGAGATAGTAGGATGTAATTCAGATATAAAAGTGGGGTAGTATAGAAAATTTGGAATATTGTAACCCATTGTAAGAAATTTAGCTTTTACTCTGAGTTAAATGAGTAGTCATAGCGGGGTTTTTTGAATAAAGAAGTGACATGATACAACTTAGGTTTCCAAGTGATCACTTTTGTAGGGAAAAAGGATGAAAGCTGGGAAACCAGTTAGGAGTCTAGTGTAATTATCTAGGTGAGAACTGATGATGCCTTACATTGGGGTGATCTTATAGCAATGTGGTTAATAAGAAAGATCAGAATTTTATAATAAGAATAATGTCCATGTACAGAAGCACTTGTCTAGGAGCTAAAAATAACTGAATGGTGGTCTAATCTGCTCAATCTGTTAAACACGGATGAACTTACGGCAACCTTCCAGATGAGGCTGAGTCACGACTAGGCAATTTCAGTGAGCTCATGTACCAGATCCTCAATGAACCTAAAGGAATAGTCTTCTCTGGCCAATGAACAATGGGACGTGTTTGAACTAAGCATGTAGAGACTATGTTCCATTTTCCACCCCATCCAAACTACAAACTTTTCAACTCTAATTAACAGATCCTGAACCTTCATCTTCCTGTTCATGAAATGCTTGGCTTTTCTTCCTTAGTGATACATTCAGTGAATCTCTTTATTATTGTGTTTCCTTGCATGGCAATTAAGTAAAGTCAGTATTAGCTTTTAATTTTTCCATAAATTGATATAATAATTTATTCATATTTAGTTTTTATGGTTATTTATTTACTGCCATATGAACATATTTTAAAGGTAGTGCTAATAGGATTTCCTGACAAAATTGGAGGTGGAATGAGGAAAACAGAAGGAGGTAAGATTTGTAGGTCAGTCCAAGATGCTTGAAACAGAAGCATATTAAATAATTGTTTAGGGACTTCCCTGGTGGTCCAGTGGTTGAGACTTCACCTTCCAATGCAGGAGGTGTGGGTTCAATCCCTGGTTGGGCAATTAAGATCCCACATGCCTCAGGGCCAAAAAAACAAAACATAAAACAGAAGCAATATTGTTACTAATTCAATAAAGACTTTAAAAGTAGTCCACATTAAAAAATATTTTAAAAAATAATTGTTTAAAATATTTATATTTCAAGAGGACAGCTAACTCATAAGGATTTAGGAATGTATATTAATCAAAATCAGATATAACTCTAACAAAGCAGGTAGAGTTCAGACAAGTGAATATAAATCTTTTTTAATCAAGTCCACTAATATTAATGAAAATGACATTGTGTTCCTCATGTTTATGAATTCATCACTTCCTACCCATGTAGCAAAAGATATTCCCCATGGTATAATTTAGAGACTGAAATCACAAGCTCAGGAAGAGCCTTATTGCTTTGGCAGAGTGAATGTGTTGAAGCCGAAAAATTGAAAGAATGCAAATATAACTCAGATTTCATAACTAGAGAAAGGAAATAATATGTGTTACATAAGTCTTATTCAAGAAACAAATTAAGAAATGCGGGAAAAGCTTGTAGACAGCTCTTAGGCAGCTTCATCCCTGACTTTGTCAAGAAACAACTATTGACTCATTCAGTATTTAAGACATTTAACCTAATCCAACATCATTTAGGCCTTTTTGGTTTTAGAGGTAACATATTACTCTTCATAAATTTCACATAAACCCATTTATACTTTCATTTGCAAATCATCCCACTACAAAAGGCCCTAGAATCTGCACAAATTGCCATAATACAGTTATTTCCATTAGTGACCCCAGAGACTTCTTCATTATACAAGATTTAGCCATCTCCTCTCATGCCTTCAGGTGTCTCGTGACCATCCATAATGATTAGAAGATGCTCAAGAACTTTTAGTGAAAAGCACTGCCCTCCTTGGTCCCATGTCATATGCCATGAGAATGATGCACACTCCATTCTCTTTGAACAGAGATCCCCCAGGTCTTGAGACTCAGAGCCTCCATATTCAACCTCCTTTTATATTTTGGGACATTAAATCAGCACCCTGCAAGCTGACACAACCATCGTGCTTCTTGCTAAAATGTAAATTGTAACTACAAAATGGAGCCAAACCTGGCTCCTCTGTGTATCCCACCTCCAGGAGGGCATGATCTCTCCTACCTTCAGCTCTGTGAGATACCTTAGTGATGGTGGAGGTAACTTCTCTCTCAGACCTCTTGCTAGTCCTTTGGGATCAACTAAGTGAATGGCAGCAGGAACTTGTATACTTAATGGATAACAGTGCCACAATCACATGTGATGGACCCTGCTGAAGAGGTAATTTTCATTTCTTAACCATATGAGATGCCCCTGGTAAATGGTAGGAATTGGTGGTCAGTAAGCCATCTTAGCATTGGCAAAGAAGTCAGATCCATCTGCAGATTTTTATAGACTGAAACCATTGCCAATGGTCTGGCTACGTTGGTCTTTCCAATTGCAGTTACATTAATTCCTTATCCAAGTTTGCTACCTCTGGAGTAGAGAATTCTGGGAATCTCTTGCCTTACAGATACACAAAATTTAAATCCAGGTCACACAAGTCTGTACATTCTAACACAACTATACAAGTCCTTACCAAGATATCTTTTATCCCTTTTGGAGTTCTAGGCATTATTGATAGCTACCAAGTCACTCATTTAACTTTCCAAAATATACCATGCTGAGCTCTTAAGGCACTCAGTGGAACTTTCACCTCTCATACCAGCCTCAAGCTACCAGCCTCATAGAGCACCCTAATGGCTTAAATAAATGAGTTTAAATTAAGTTAAATGAAACATGGCACATTTTATTCTTTGGTCAAATATCATGGGTTAACTTTAATAAATTGTCTGATTCTATTGTTAATGTTTGACTGTTTACAGTTTCCAAACCCTATCATTTCTCTTCCCCTTCTGTCCCACATCTGGACAAGCTGATAAGAAAGCCTGGGTGCTTTTATTTTTGGTGCTGGTGGGAACTTCACACTATAGAAGCCAAGATCCATGTAAAGGAAACTTACTCTAGCCCCACCCCCCTAAAAAACATAAAATCCTAAGCTATCACCCCTGCCTGTTCTCTCACAGTTATTTTCAGAGTGCTTGGGGGCCTAGCCTTCTCTCCCCAGAAAGCCTCATTAGGTGAGTAATAAATCTTTTCCACCCTCTTAATGCATGTGTGGCATTTTATTCTCTGTATCTAACCCAAATTTTGTGGTGAGGGGTTCTCCATGGATGCAGGGTGACCAGCGTAGTCTGCTAATGTCACATATTAAGGAAATCTTCAAGATTATAGTCCATTTTTCTGTTTCCAGGTCTAAACTTATGTGGACCATCTGAGGATGGGAACATTTGTCTGACATCATGCTCTAACAAATCCTCCCAATGAACAGACATTGCTTAGCAGAGTAATACTGAGGAAGAGGAAAGGTACAACATTGAGTCAAATGAGAATGTGCTCAGGAGATATTTGCAAGCCACAGAAATTGACCCATTTGGAATAGTAGCCCTGTTTTTCTTTTTTTTCCTCTATATCATTCATAATGAAGAAATCTGTTCCCGTATCATCATTTCCTGTATAGAAACAATGTCTAAGACCATTGTAATGTAATTACATGGCTTATTCCTCATGCTCATTGTTGCCTAGATCATCATGAATGACATATTTCTTAATGATGATGATTCTCCTAACCTGAATACTGTTCATTATGGACCACCCTTCTTATGTTACCAGTTCAGCAGTGAACCATCTTCATCTGAGAATGAAATGCTACAATATCAAATAAAAATGAGGAACAATTTTGGTGTTCTTTTTTATATCTGAAATTATTTGCTTTTAGGTAGAATAAATAATAGGAATTAATAGACTTTTCATAGAAAAAATAAAAGCAAATATTAAGTAGCCATAACATTTTTATATCTTATTGTATATAATAATAATTATATGTAAATATGTAACATTTCTAAGATATTCTTTTATTTGGAAGAGGATAGAGTCACTTTGAACTTCTTGGTTTTAATGAAAAATTAGCTCAGTTTTAACAGAACATTCATTGAGAAACCACTCAAATGACTTTTTGGGACATCATCAAAGCATATAATGAAAATAATTAAATGTATCAATCACAAGTTTTATTTTAGGTCACAAACAAGGTATTGACTATTCTAAGAACATAAGTGGCATAACTTATGTTATTTACAACATATATTATAAATTTATATTTATTACATTTTTATCCTCAGTGAAAAATCACATTAAAATGGCTTGCTCTTCCTATGATAAAATTTTTGTTTTATCCTTGTCAAACATAAAAATATGATTTTAATCATTCATTACTTATAGATATATTAATTTAATAATATTGATCACAGCCTTCTGTATAGTTTCAAATTAGTCATTAGATAAAGACCGCAATATTTGAAATTAACTGAAAACAAAAATGATGCTAAAAGTAGAATCCAGGTAATTAAGATGAAATACTATCTCTGAGAATCTGTGTAAAGCTATAACAATCCCTCAGCCTTTCCCACAACACCACAGTGCCCCAAAAAGCCTAAAGTACAAATACAGCAGAAGGATGAAATTAAACCAATTTCAAAAGCACTTTAGAATGCACAGGAATAACTTTGTTTCTATGGGTATTAAGAATTAATTCTATGATTTAGATGATGGAGAATAAAACTTTTCATGGGCTTTGCTAGCAATAGTGAAGTTTTCCACTGTAGAAGTTGAAAAACATAACACATTGATCAGAGTTATGCATTCATTTATTTATTCATTCTTGCATCTATTCATTTAATAAATATTGAATGAGAACTTCTTATATATAAGACACTAGAAAGGTATATAAATGTGTAAAGGTTATAGATCTTGCTCTCTGAGAAATTACAATCCATAAAAAACAAGCAAAAAAAATAGTTTACCATTGAAATGTTTTACAACCTATATGTTCTTTTAGAAAAATATTTCATTTGTTTTAAGGGTACTATCAATGTAGGGGAGTTATTAGTCTCCCCCTTATACATACAGTGAAACTGAGGCTCCTGCAAAAAGGGCCCCATGTATGATTACACAGATAGTGGTAGCGCTGAGAATATCAAAACAATTTTTTAACACCATGACAGCATACCATGCAGTCTCACCTAAGCAATGCTTACATTAGGATCTCAATTATTTGCAGAGAGATAAATTCAGCCTCTCGATAATTAAGCTATGCTTTTGCAGGTTCTCCATTAATCAGGCAAGGCAGATTTTGTAGAGAAGAAATATTTTATAATGCCTTTACTGCACACGATCTTGTTTACAATTTCATATTCGATATATTAATTCCTTACTTCATTTTATTGCAATCTATAAATAAGGCCTTAAATATTTAAGTGCAACAATAGCTAGAAATGTAGTTAATATTCACCATATGGATGCCAACTCATTCCTCTTCTTGTCAACATTGAATTAAACACCAAAGTAATGTATTATTTATAGCCTAAGGGAAAATCCTGTACTGCTGTAACTTTTAGCAGTGTTTCCATTAACCAACCAGGTGCTCTGTGGGATAATATTGTATACAAACTCAGCACCATCACACCTCCCCTGACACATTTTATTTTTTAAGATAATGAGACTGTATGAAAGCAAAAGCAAATATGTCCTAGGAAGGAGTTTACTGTTTTTTTTCAAAAGCCTAGTGATTGATTTCATAAATTGTTTCTAGCATTAATCCAGAGAATATTCAATGAAAAACTTTTCATTTCAAGAAATTTTCCATTTTATGGAGTTAATTTGAAATAAAATCCTTTTAAATTATTATTACTGACTAATAAATACACAGGACATTTTGTGCACATTAATGTTCCCAATTAGTACAAGAACTACGAAATGATTCGGGGATAAGTAAAATCATCCCCACTAATAATTCAATGGCTTTATATACTTCCAGAAATAATTAAAATACAATAACAAAATAGTGTCATAATGTCTGAGGACCTACACCACCCATCTTTCCATGGAGCTTCCAGACTACCCTGTGAAAAGCAAAGTAGACACATGACTATGCTCGAAGATTTTCTGAGTAGCATTGTAAACAGCTGTCAGAGGTGTTCCTAATAAGTGGTGACAATAGAGCCACAGGAAAACTTACAAAGTCCTTTCTAGTTGTTTTTTCTTCTACTTTTTTGTCCCTTAAACCTTATGACCTGTGCTTCCTTTGTTTCCCCAATTTCTTTTTTGGGGGGATTTTTTTTTATTGAAGTATAGTTGATTTACAATGTTTCATGTGTAATGACAAAGTGATTAAGTTATATATATATATATGTATATATACATATATATGTATACTTTTTTCAAACTCTTTTCCATTATAAGTAATTACAAGATATTGAATATAGTTCCCTGTGCTATACAGTTGGTCCTTGTTGTTTATTTTATATATAGTAGTGTGTTTCTGTTAATCCCTTTTCCTCTTTGGTAACCATAAATTTGTTTTTATGTCTGTGAGTCTATTTCTATGTTGTAAATAAGTTCATTTGTATCATTTTGTTTAGATTCCACATGTAAGTGATATTATATGATATTTGTCTTTCTCTGTCTGACTTTCTTCACTTAGTATAATAATCTCTCGTTTTATCCGTGTTGCCGCAAATGGCATTATTTCATTTTTTATGACTAATATTCCATTGTGTGTGTATATACACATTTTCTTTATCCATTCATCTGTCGATGGACACTTAGGTTACTTCCATGTCTTGGTTATTGTAAATAGTGCTGCTATGAACATTGGGATGCATGTATCTTTTTGTATTAGAGATTTCATCTTTTCAGATATATGCCCAGGAGTGGGATTGCTGGGTCATATGGTAACTATATTTTTATTTTTTAAGGAACATCCATACTGTTCTCCATAGTGGCTGCACCAATTTACACTCCCACCGACAATATAGGAGGGTTCCCTTCTCTCCACACGCTTTCCAGCATTTATTATTTGTAGACATTTTGAAGATGGCCATTCTGACTGGTGTGAGGTGATACCTCATTGTAGTTTCGATTTGCATTTCTCTAATGATTAACATTATTGAGCATCTTTTCATGTACCTGTTGGCCATCTGTATATCTCCTTTGGAGAAATGTCTATTTAGGTATTCTGCCCATTTTTTAATTTTTTTTTTTAATATTGACCTGGATAAGTTGTTTGTATATATTGGAAATTAATCCCTTTAGGCCCCCAATTTCTCCTTTCCTCATCCCCAGGGTTTTTCCCTGCAGGCTACTCTATGTAAATTGAAAATTTCAAGCTAGTGCCACCCCAAATTTATTTCTATTCATACTACTCCCCCTGTTTTCAAAACACATTTCTACAAATTCAAGTGTCCTGTTAATATTGTAATTTATTGTAATTGTACAAAGCTGTATTGGGTATCTATTTCCAAAAAAACTGACAAATCATGTAGTCTAGGGGTTAAGAAATATTATTAAGCAAATAATTGATCAAATGTTCTTGCTTATTTGATATTTTGATATGTTTATAATGGGGAAATCAGAGTCCTATAAACACAACTAAATGAATTAGGTCATTTGATTAAAATAATTTGCCCAAACCAGATTTTGTTAAAATCTTTGTTTAATGGAATAGGCAGCATCTCTTTCCTTCTTTGTAACCAGCATCTTTAACATCTAACAATTCTTGTTCAGTTATCCATTTACATATTTGTCAAGTTTACCATAGGTCAGGCACCAAAGTCCTTGGTTACCACACTTACTAGGAAATAAACTGGTTTTTATTGTAATATAAAAATGAAAATGGTGTGAATATATTTTTGTTCTTCTACAGTCATATTACTTTAAAAAGGTATTCATCCAAAGAGATGATCTCCCATATATGTATTGGTGTAAGAATTCCAAAAATCTTTGTTTTTACTTTTCTTCCTCCATTACATCTATCCAACACAATCAAGACAAAAAGAAGATAAAAAAAAGCTTATTTATTTATGAGATAATTTTTTTAAATGCTAATATTGTGATTAATATTTCTATTAAGCAAATACATTAAATATCTTGTCCACTTTCACATAAATATAACTTACAATTGTTTTCTAGTCAAGATCAGACCATGATGACATTGAATGAAATTTCCCTCACTTGGTTTTCTTTATCATATACTATTTTTTATTGGCTTTTGGGTTCACTCTAGGTATATTCTTTTCTTATGAAACCATGACAATAATAGTAAAGTGTAGTGAAATGATACACACTAATATAAAAGAGTTATAAGATGCAAAAATGTTGTGAATTTGAAATACAAAGTTGCAGAGGTGTTTTTGCTTTTATGTCCATTTTCGGTTTTATGATTATTGTGTGTTCTATAAGCACCTTTGAATAGAAAACATTTTTTTGTGGTGGATGAAATAAAACTATTTGTTTTTCAAGAGTCTTCCAGTTAATCCTCAAGTAAATATAAAATTCAAAAAATTCATTCCTACATTGAATATTTATTTGAGCATTGAGAAGCACTAAAAAACATTCTACATTTAGTGGAATAAATACATGAATGAAACAGAAGAAAAAACAAAAACAAAAACCTTACTTACCTGCAACATTTATTTCTGGGATGGAAGAAGGATATAAAATATTTAAGTATTATATATTATTCCATTCAGTGGTAGTTGCTATGAGAACAAAATACAAGAAAAGGGCATGTGGACTGGAGGAAGATTTGCAACTTTCAAATAGAATTTTCAAATAGAATTTTCAGGGAAAGTATCATTAGCAAAGAAGTAGGAGGTGAGGGAGCCACCCAGTGGCTACTGGATGAGATTATTCTATGAAGAGGGCCCCAGAGAGCAAGTGCAAGGGCACAAAAAAGAAATCATGTTTTCATGCCCAAGACACAGCATGGAGATCAGCCTAACTGGATTGGAGCAAGCCACTAGGAAAGTAATAGATGAGTTTAGAGAGGTGATCCTGGGGACACGTCTTTTAAGGTTCTTTATGCATTTCGAAGATGTTCGTTTTTATTTTGAGTGATATGGAATACTACTAGAAGTTTTAAGAAGAGGAATGACGTTATGGGTCTTAGTTTTTAATCAGAATCCTTCTGGATGCTGGAAAGGGAGTCATAGCAGAATGAGACAGACAAGTTAGAAGACTGTTGCCACATTCCAGCTTAAAGAGGGTGGTCACCAAGGAAAGGGTGAGCACTGAGTAGAAACATGTATACATAGAAAAGACCCCAGGATGTGTTGACAGATTGGATGGGCAGGGAGGGGAGTGTAAGAGGATGAGAAGACTCAGGAATGATTCCAGTCATTTAGGCCTGAGCAAATGCAAGGTTGGAATTACCATTTCATGAAATGAAGAAATTGCGGGAGAAATAAATGTGGGATGTATGTGTGAATCAGGAAATCTCGAGTGAACATAATATTTATGATGCCTTAGAAATCTTAGTGGCAATGTCAAGAGAGTATGTGCTTATATGCGCCAAGAGTTTAGAGGAGGTGACTAGATTGGTTAAAATTTTGGGAGAGTAGCAAATGTTATTGATGCCTCAGCCATATTGCCTTACATTTAAGCTATGTTTGTACCCTCACCCAATTTCTGACTGCAGGCAGGTATGACTTTGTACCTTACATTCTTTGCCTGGTGGCTGTAGGGAGAAGACCTGACTGATAAGAATTGCTGGGGAATGAACATCCTCTTGGAAGAGCCCTCCACCAATGACTGACAAATCAGGGTGGGTTAATATTCCCGTGTTTCTCACCCATTTGGTGGGACAACCTAGGCATATGTTCTTCCCCGATTCTCATGGTTCCCCAGTGGGATTTTAAGCTCTGATTTCTACAGATAACTTGTTTAATAACACATTTATTTGCCTTCATTAGTTTCCTAACTTCCCTATTTCCCTAATGATGTTCTGTGAGATCTTTTTCCAAACAAATTATTTACACTTGAATCCTAATGTCAGGGTCTCTTTCTTGGGGAACGAATACATACAAATAAAGACGGTGTCTACTATAAACATAGCATTTAATGATAGGAGACTAAATAAAATCACTAAGTAATAAATGCAGACAGAAAAAAATCAGTGTCTGAACTTTGAGGACTCTAGAATTAAATGACTGAAGAAGTGAGAAGGAACCAGCAAAGGAGAGAGAACATTAGTCAGTGATAAAGAAATAGTGTCAGGAAAGTGTAATATCCAGGAAGCCAAATAAAGAAAATTCTTCAGGATGAATGGAATGTTCAATTTTGAGAAGTTCTTCTGGATAGTCAAATAAGTTGAGGCCTGTTAGTTATTGAATTTTACACTTGGCCATTAATGGACATTAATGATCATTTGATTTGTTAGCATGTTAGAGGCAAGAGACAGTAATTAGGAGAATTCTAGAGAAAATAGGAAGAGAGGAATTGGAGACAGTAAATTAAGAGATTACAGTTTGGGGGAGTCTGAATGTTAAAGGAAGCAATAAATGGGGTTGGTTGCTATAAGGGTAGTAGAGACAAGAGAGGTTATTTTTATGGTAAGGCAAAATGTCATAATTTTATGGTGATGTGAATGAATTAGAGGAAAGGAAAATATTTGTAGTAAAATACAGAGCACCTTAGCGGTGCTCTCCATCAGTCCAGGAGGCATAAGACCTAGTATATAAAGAAATGGATCAGCCCTGGATAGGAGGACACGCATTTATCATACTAATAGAAGATAAAGCAAATTATTTGGATATAGATACTCATGGATGGGTAGACATATGATGGCAGCTTTAAAAAATTATCTTCTGAACTCACTTATTATTTGGAGAACTCACTTTTAGGCATAGAAGATCATGTCATCTACAAATAAAACAGTTTAATTTCTTCCTTTCCAAACTATATGTTCTCATTTCCTTTTCTGGCCTTATTGCTGTAGCTAGAAACTTCCAGTACTATATTGAATAAAAATGGTGAGAGTGAATGTACTTGACTTGTTCCCAATCTTAGGGAGGAAAGTACTTAGTTTTTCAGTATGTTAGTGCACTTTCTATTTTCGTGGATACTCTCTACTAATTTGAGTTAGTTCCCCTTTGTTCTTAACGTGTTGAAATTTTTTTATGATCAATAGGTGTTAGATTTTGTCAAGGGATTTTTTCTGAGACAATTGATACAATTGTGTGATTTTTTTTCTTTAGTTTATCGATACGGTGAATTCCATTGATTTTTCAAATGTTTAACCAGGCTTGCATCCAAGGAATAAATCCTGCCTTGTCATGGTATACAAATCTTTTTATATGTGGTTGGATTTAGTTAGCTAGTTTGTTGAGAATTTTTACGTCTATATTCATAAGGATGTTAAGCTCTAATTTTCTTTTCTAGTTTGCCTTGTCTGGTTTTGGTATCATGGTAATGCTATCCACATAGAATGAATTGGGAAATGTTCCCTCCTCTTCTGAATTTTGGAAGAGTTTACAAAGAATCGGTATTAATTTTTCTTGACATATGTGCAGAATTCATCAGTAAAGCCATCTGGGCCTGGATTTTCCTCTATTGCAAATTTTCAGATTATATTTTTTTCCATCTCTAGTGCTTATTGATTCATACAATCTGATGTTATTGCTTAAACAACCATTAACTTTATGGATGTAATTTTCTATTATTTATTTATGTATCTCTTTAAAAATATTTAAATCTTAATCAATAGGCCTTACTAGTTCCTTTTTAATTAAAATATTTATCAATATTTGGACTTTCTTTGTTTTGTAAATGTCATTTAAAAGCTGTATTGAGCATGAAGATTTTTTTCTTTACTTTCCATATTATGATTGCCTTTAGTAAACTTTATTTTATAATTGACATATAATTTACATATCATAAAATTTACCATTTTAAAGTGTAAAATTCAGTTATCTTAGTATATTTATAATGTTGTGCATTTGTTTTGACACCTTAGTAATATTGGCCTCATAGAATGACTTTGGAAAATGTTCCTTCCTCATTTTTTAAAGCATTTGTGTAGAATTGGTGTTATTTCTTATTAAAATATTTGGGAGAATTCATCATATATACTTGGGTGATTTTGTGTGAAAATGAAGCCTATGTGCTCTCTACTATGAAACTTCTCTTTCCTGTACCTAAACCTGCTTTAAAAATAAAATCTGTTAATTTTTTTGAAAGTACGTAATACTTGAGTATGTACTAAATTCAAAAATTATGAAAAAGTTTACAATGAAAATTGTAATCTTCTAATCTAGATACTTAGTTTCCCTCTTCAGAGGCAATCATGGGTATGATTCCCTTCTAAACGATTCTGGAGATCTCTGCATATAAAAATATATGCACATGTATATTTTTCCCACAGAATGCTACTCACCAGGCAGTGAAGCTTGCTTTTGTATTTAACTACATGCCTTGAAGGATAGTCCTCATCAGTACATGTAGATCTACCTCTTTATATTTAACAGTGACATGGCTTTCCATTAAATAGATGTGGCATGATTTATTGAACCAATTGCCTAGGTAGGCATGTGATCCTAAACTCAAATATCCATATTTAGATTTACTTTGAAGGATTTTCTTATTTTCACTTGACTACTGCTAATCCAAATAGTTTGTTTGTTTGATATTTTCCTTTTCTGTCTAACCCATGTAGCTGTGTATGGTAATAAGAAGGCTATCCTTTGAAAACAGAATACATGCCTCTCACCTCTCTTCAAGAGGCTACTATTGCCCAACTCAGTCTAAACTAAGCTAGCCCTTTCCTAAGTGCGGATAAGAGGCAGAAACCTAGTATTCATATCCATAGTAGACAAAAATGCTAGAGCTCTCAGTTTATACATCCCCCCTCATGCTCACAGCGACATTTAATGATGATAGCCATTCTGATAGCTGTGAGGTGATATCTTATTGTGGTTTTGATTTTCATTCCCCTGATGATTACTGACGTTGAGCAACTTTTTATGTGTCTGTGGCCATCTGAATGACTTCTTCGGAGAGATGTCTATTCAGGTCCTCTGCCCATTTTTTAATCAGATTGTTTATTTTTTGATATTGAGTTATGTGAGTCCTTTATATAATTTGGATATTAACCCCTTTTTCATATGTAATTTGCAACTATTTCTCCCATTCAGTAAGTTGGTGGTTTCCTTCACTGTGCAAAAGCTTTTCAGTTTGATGTAATCCCATTTGTCTATTTTTTTTTTTTATTGCCCTGGCCTGAGGTGAGAGATCCAAAACTTATTGCTAAGACTGATATCAAAGAATGTTCTACCTATGATTACTATTGGTGATTTGTATTAAATTTAGTGTTTTTTCCCTCTTGTTATGGTGGTTAATAGGGGCTATACAGGAGATTAGATCAATTATAAAGAATAAACTGCATGTTCTTCCACATCTGAATGTAGTTTGAGTGAATTGTTTAACGTCATTTCACTAGCCAACTAATCAGTTGATTATTAATTGACTAATATAAAATAAAACCTTATTAAAATAAAAACATATTTATTCAAAGTGCTTTGGAGATTAAAATCTTAGTTGGAAAATTTTATTAATAAATTACTATTGTTACCAAATTAGTACCATACACTAACCAATGGATCCCATGGAGACAAATGGAAAGAAAGCTTGCTAATACAATTAATACTAAATAAGGGACCTAAAAGCATTTTGAATTTTATAATAAGATGTCTTGATTAGAGAGAACGAGAACCAATTAGGGTAGACTGGGGTAAAGGTCTCAGTCAAAGGATAAAATTGTTCAAGAAATGAGAGTTTTCAAAGTCCATATGTTTTAACCAATGTACCTTTGATTTAGTCCAAATTAATAGAGCTCTCTTCTTTCTTCACTTGTAATTTCAACGTAGAAAAGTGCTACAGTTCTGAACTCCTGGAGATAAAAAAAAATTCAACCTCTAGGACTTATCTGATAGATATATGATCTAGTAGTAATTCTTATTTGTATAGTTATACTTGCTTAACAAGTGTTAAACATTGTAGCAAATATATGACTTCTTAATTATTATTATTGTAGTTTAAAAGCTAAACCTAATATATAAGGAAAATTCACTTTGAAGTATTTTTTAATCATTTCATAGGAGTAAAAACTGATTTAGAAAAGAAATATTAGAAAAAGCTAACATTTTCCTTTTTAAAATTCAGTTTAAAGTCATAAGAAATGTGTTGTTTTTTTGTATCAAACGTTTGGAAAATTATGTGCAGAAAATAATTTTATTTAAGGGGTCAATTATTTTATTAGATTTAAGTCTGAAATGAAAGAGTTCTGAACTGTTTCATTTTAGTGTTATTCAGGTGACAAAATGCTGGCTATCAGGATTCTTGCCTTTTTGGGGGAGTTGCTTTTGTAAAGTAAAATATATATTTACATTCAAAAAGAATAAAATATTTTATTTAGGGTCATCTTATTGACTAGCATCTTAACTTTATGATTAAGTTAGGTGTAGCAATTGGGAGGGATTGAAAGGAAGAAAAAAATATACGATTATGTTATTTCCAGTTCACTAAACATGTTATGTATTCAGGTTGAAATCTGGGGGAAAATTGAAGAGATAATTTTTTGAGCAGCACATAATAAGTTATTAAAATAATTTCAATTATTCAAATTAATTGTTTTATATAAGTATTAACATATTTTATTGTATATATTTGCTTTTGAGTTAGTAAAGGAAGACTGAACACAAATGCTTATTCATTCTAAGTCCCTGATAATCAACTAAAATAACAATAAATGAAAAGAATTACATACTCACAAGGACAAAAAAACAGAATGAGAGGCTGCAGCAGATGAGATTTAAATATTTATCAGAATGAAAGGTGATGAAAGAGTTAATCAGTGAGAAGAAGGAAGTCACAACAGAAAATATCTGTAGATAGAGATTGTACAGGAAGAAAGCTTAATTCTCCAGAATTCTGGAAAGGCTGGAAACTCAACAGAAAAGGCAGAAGATGAAGTTGAACAATCGCTATGATCACTAAACATTTAAAGGAACCAACATATATTTTCACAATATATTTTTGCTGATATGATGCTCTTCTTGGCCTGGAATGTTATTCAGAGCCAGTCTGTCGTTGGCCAAAATTGGAAATCCTCTTTGTGGTAATCTCTCTCTCTCTAATTGGTGGTGTTTTGAAGTATTTAAAAAGGTTAGCTCTTTTAAAACCAAGAATAAATGCAGAAGCTTGTGCTGCTTAATTTTTTTTTCTTTTTTTTTAATGCTTGCCACTGTGTTTCCTCACACTGCCATGTTAATAAAATAATCACACATGGCAAATTGTATCAGTAGTAATTTCCACTGAACAAGCTCAGCATGCCATTTAGAATAAATTAACTCCTGTATTGCTTGTTTCTGGAGTGCAAGAAAGGTAATTGCTAGGACTCTTTCTATTTTAAATTCATTTGCAAACTTTGAAAAACTTAAAAAGAATACAACTGATGGTTCTTTTAAACACCAAGATAATTTCCTAGGAATTGAGCTTTTTTTTGCCAAAACCTTGCACACTTATAAATTGTAGAATATACAGTGACTTCAGTACATGTAATTACATATCATGAGGTTCAAAAATGTTAAGATATAATGTTTCTTGATCTATATTTAAAGTAATAATATGACTTTCATAATAAATGAAATCAATTCTGATGTAAATAAGTGTTCCTAATTTTGTTGTTGTTGTGAGAACTTTTCTTGATCTAGTTTTTATTGCAGTTTATTTTTTGTTTTGTTATATCATCTAAAATTAAATGATTGTAATAAACATTTCATTAGGCACATCCAGTAGAAAAATCATAATTTTCTTGCATAATAACATCATCCATCCTATAAGATTTAGATTAATTTTCACCCTCTTAATAAAAAATAATAATTATCAAAAAATCCAGTCAATCTTCACATGATATACAGTGGTAAATGAGGTGGGTCAATTTTGTTAAGTTCAAATATCTTTACAAAGTAAAATATGTTATTCCACAGCCATTCTACATATATTTAAACCTAATTTAAAATTTGCCATACCTTTGCTGGATAGTCACCAATATATCCTTGACACAGGAAAATAAGGCAATTTTTTCTCATACAGTTGTCTCAAATTCTAATTGCAAGATAAATGTTTTCAGATATGCTGCATTGTTTTTCCAACTATCTCCCTTATTTCATGTTGTGCTAATAAGGTTATTCCCATCTATTTCATAGCAACTAGAAAATTACGTGCCTATGCCTAAAATGAATGAGAGATTAAATTTATCCCTCAACTTTTCAAATTTTTGAGAAAATCCCATTTGAAAGGTAGTCACAAGGATACTAGAAAGGATTCACAGTTTACATGCCATACTACTGATTTTAACAATGATTTAATCAATTTTAGTCCCCTTTAGAGGTTAAAGTTGATAAGATATTCCTCACGTTCCCCCTCTCTTGTCTCCTCTTTCTATCTCCTTTCCTTCTTCCCTTCTCCAATCTGCCACACTTTAAAAATTAAAAAGGAATGTTGAAAGAAAGATTCATGTATTCATATTAATAAATGCATAGTTTTATAATCTATTATCCCTAATCGTTACCTCATATTTTTGAAAAGTACACAAGTAACTAATGGTGAAATTGAGAAGAAAAATATGTATGAAACTGTAAAGATAATTTCAGTTCCCAACAAATGGAAAATGCCATGTTTGGTTAATAAAACAAGTTCTATGAATTTCATTTTCTGTATTTCTACTAAATTTATAAGAGTATAAAAGCCCAAGAGTGAATCTTAGAATAGAAATAAATTAGCAATTGTTACAGAGAACTTGATCCCACACCAATTAGAAGCATAAGCCATATGAATTTGAATGACTAATGAGGGGTACATACAGACTGACCTCATGTTCCCTTGCTAATGTTGCAACTGTGAAGTGCATGTGATTCTAAACCAACTCAACTAGCTTTTTTTTTTCTTGGTGTAGGTTAAATTTTTTTTTATTATCTTCATCCATTTCTATTTTTCTTGTTTTCCTTGAGGTTTGTGAAAATATTAATTCCCTTTTCCTAACTTACTGCATCTATATAGACTATTTTTTTGTAGGAGATTTCTTTAGCATAGACTCTAAAATCTACAGATTAGACATTCCAAAAAATAAAAATAAAACACCTTGATAATCAAAATATGTAACAATCTCCTTTGAGACTTTATATATAATGCAAGTAACAAACTTGTTTCTATTAAACTAATGTGGTAGTATGTAAAATATAATTTACATTATAGTAATTGTTCTTTTATTTTACCACCCACATAACATTTGTATGTATAAATGTATAAAAATATTTTCATGGGACAAATAATATATTGCTTAAATTCAAGACACCAAAGGAAAAAAAACCTCAATAAAATATCTTTATACATACATACACACATACATATATTTTATATGGCAGTCTAATTTTTGGCAGAAAAAAAGGCAGCACACCTAAAATGGTAACTTCTTAAGACAGTTTTTTAAGGGACTGTTTATAGACTTATGGACCAAGGATATTGCATCCTGTGGATAGTGATAGCGGGAAGTCATTAATATAACCAAGTCTGAAGGAGCAAGGGATGCAAGAGTTTACCTGAATCTGGAAAGACCGGTAGCTCTGGAACCTGTGGCCATAGATGAAGGATCACAGTCACTATGACTGTAATGGCCTGATAGGAGGAAGCATGGAAAACTAATACTCCATTTTCTCTCTCCCAATCGCCTCCTACTGCTTCTCACTGGCCTAATCTAACTGAAAGCTACAGACAGACATTTGGGTGATACACTCTATAGAAGTCAATCTGCAGGACATTAGACATTGATCAGAATGAACAAGGGTAGAGAGAGGATCTGGAAGAGTAAATAGAGATTATTTAACACAGTATTGAGTTAAAAACTTACATGGAGAAGACTGGCTTCTTTTTAAAGAGGTTATGATGTCAGATTTCCTATCAGTAACAGTTGTGTTACCATATATTTAGGGAGATTGCAAATGAACTACAGTTTCAGAATTTTTATATATATATATCAATCAAAAAAGTAAACCTCTTAAGCAGAGTTATTTCTTATGAGATTATTTTATATCAAAAATATTTTGACAGAATCAGGATATCCCACAATCTTCACAGCCATAATGAACAAGCTGAATTTGACAAGGTGAAATGTAACAGATGTAAATTCTGTTGGTCAGTTTGAAACACCTACAAGCTGAAAGCACAGTATGGCACTTAGCAGGAATAAAGGTAAAATATTCTCAGGAAGTTCGGCAAATCTCAGATGATTTGCCTGTGGTAAATCAGCAACTCGGGAATCAACAGAACTCTGTGGCTGTTTGATATGGAAATCAAACCTAGAGCTAGAGGTGGTGCCTTGGGATATAGCGTTCCTCTTTACTTTGGTTTCATAGTGGTACACTAAACATCCACTCTCCAGGTAATTTAGCTATTTGTAGTTTTATATGATGACTTCTTCCAAATGTTAATTCTGTGAGTCTTAAACGATATGATGAAATAAACTTTAAAATTATAAATCATCTGATTCCACAAGGATTTATTGAACAAGTGCCATAAATATGTCACTGTACTAGAGAAAGTGAATATAAAGGTAGATATTTATAACCAATGCCTGTAGGTAAAAGTGCAAAATTAATGACTGACATATGCTAAGAATCTACTCTGAATCAGAGCTATCTTTGGCATATTTTGTGTATTACACAATTGTTATAATGAGTCTACTAAATAGGTATTCTAGCATTCCCAGTCCTCCCACTGCTTTTATTTGGTGAGAAGAGGAAATCCTATACTTTCCCTGGTTGCTCTGATCCCAAATCAGGTCATCGATAATGCAGTAGAAATCAATATCTTCAAATCTGTGTTTTCAGCCCAAAGTTAACTGCTGAGTTCCACATTAAGATGCTCAGGACTCCAGATTTTGATGTATCAATAATTTTTGCATTTTCAACATGCCTGGAACCAGCTAGTTCCTCAAACCTAATACTAATTCACAACAACAACAACTGCTACTATTAATACTCTTTACACAACTAATAAAAAGGCATACAGTAAAATTCCATTAAATTAGGATCTGTGTCTATCAATCTCATTTCTTGAGTTGTACAGTTCAGCATAGATCCTGAAATATATTCTGTATGTACTGAAGAATATTTACTGAATTACAAATAAAATAATGTATAAAAGATGAAAGAAATAGAATGTATGCCAATTATATCAGTACCTAATATACATTTCATATAACTAATATACATTTTTACCACTCAAGTTTCTTGTTATCAATCCATAGAAGTCAGCTGAGTATTTTGGCTTATGACACCTGCATAAAATCCACATCTGCTTAAAATACCTGGAGTGGTTTTTGTTTTCCTGGTGTACTATAGACCGATCAGTACCACAGGGAGTATCCAGAAAAGCCTGGATTAGATGAGGTTCATCTCTGACATCTCTACCCTGACACCTTAGCCACTTTGTCTTCAGTGCCACGAGGAAGCATTGAGATGGTAGGAGACACAAGCTGACTGACAACAACAAAATAATGGAGTTCTGTTAGATATACTTCAATAAAGAGCTTGGTATATTAGCTAAAACCCAGTTCTTGTCAGTAGCTAAGTTTGTATGAATTGTTTTACAGATGATCAGTTGCTTATTATCTATCAGAGTCCAAGAGCAAGCCAGAAGTAGTTTCTCAAAAGAACAGACGTTGTTTTTACCAGAGACAGTATAGCTTTTCTCCTAAAATATAGGCACCTGAACTGTGACTATTCCATTGCAAGTTATCACAGACTCTGCACTTCATACAACACAACACTTTGCCACAATATGATTTGAGAGGAACTGGATTCATTTGGTCATAAGGGACAGTTGGTGACAAAGTTCTTTGAATTGTACCCTGGACAATTTAAATTTATTTTTCTTACCCTGGGAACCATTCAGACCCTTAAATAGGTCAAAGCTGCACAAGCAAACATCGCGAACATTCCCTTTAAAATCAGTGAGGCCCTTAAAGAATTATTCCTTTTTCTTTGTGGCAGGAGAGTCAGAATACAAAGTGTAGCACCACACTTTTGACTTTGGCTTGAGCATGTAGTCTCCAAATTTGTAGCAGGTCCATTAATTTTCTTGGGGTTTATCTCCATTATCTGTCATGCATGTTCCCAACCAAAGCAGCTGGAGAACCTCATATTTTTTTGTCTATTACATCCCATAAGCAAGATGTCATCTACAAAGTGAATCCTGTGATGTCCTGGTAAGTCAATCAATCTCTCTCCTTACTAAAGCATGGAGAGTCATATAAAGTCACAGAGCAAAAGAGTACTCTGACTTGTTTGTTTCCTGTGCTCTCTGTTTATTGGTATATAGAAAATATTTGTCAAATCAAGTTGCACACCAAGGGCCAGAAACTGGATTAATTTGCTTCATTTTAGAGATAACAACAAAAACTCTCTAAGGCAAGATTGTTGGAAGGTTACAGATCCTGACTTCAGTTGAGAATTGAAGGACTTTAGATTATCATTTTGTTTTTTTAGCTGTTCATTGCTATCATGTCTCCTAAACTTCTTCATGTCCACACGTTCTGTTCTGCATAGTGATGAGTGCCATTTGTTCCATAAGACTTGCCTTTCATTGCAACTTTATTTCCAGTGACATTTATTAAATGCTTGGAAACGACCTGCCAGATTTTTATCATTCCAAGCTAGCTAAATTTTCAGTATTCTCCTCTTGACACCAGTCCCAATTCTTCCGGTATAAATTGTAAACAGGTTGCAATTCTTGCTTCCATGTGATTATGACTTAGTTAATTTAATCATAAATGAAATTTATTGACAGGGAATTTGATTGCTCCCAATATGGAAAAGGTGGCTGAAAATCAAGTTCAATAAACATTAAATAAAAATCAAAAATTGCTACGATTAACCACCTCAGAGCACTGCTGTTGTCCAATTATACCTCACTACCTCTTCCACTGGGACAACTGCGTCTGGACACATGCCACTCTCCTGCTGGGTTCCATTTCCTTTGGACACTTTGTCCTAGGCCATTAGACTCTCCATTCTGTTGATTCTGCTGTCAAAAATATCTAAATGTTATCGTGTTTTTGCTTCATTTACTCAAGATGCAAAGTCTTCAGCGGTGGGAGAGAGGGGAGATGTGACTGGTGAGCATAGATTACATCTTGCCAAAGGGAAAAAGAAGGAATTATCTATGTGTCTTCATCTTCCATAGCATATGGCTTTTTTGGCTTCCACCTATCTTGAGATTCCTCCCAAATCAAAAGGGTAGCCAAAACAGGAAAAATATCCAATGAACCTGTTAAATAAAATGTGAAAAATACAGGAGGTAAAAAATGAGAGTGAAACAAAACTAGCAGTAACTTAAATCTTTAGTGAACCAATGTCATCAATATAGTGTATTTTGTGAATTAATTTTCTTTAGTTTTAATGTGACAATCATTCAAGTTTACTTTTTTTAATGCCATGTGGTATATACATTTAAAAAAATGTAAACAGGAGTTATATTTTTCATGACTTTTGGTAAATAATCAAGTACTAAACAAGTAGAAGAAAACCTAGTTATAGAATTTATATAGCATATAGAATCTAATGAAGCCTTTGTGCAACCAACAGTATGAGGCAAGATGTCTTGTTGCAATTTAACCAATGAAAAGTTAAGTAAATCTGCATAAACTCACACATTTAGAAGCAGGTAGGTATAGAAACTGATCCAAGTCTTTCAGATCCAAATAAAGCATTACCCTAATGTATATGCATATTTGATGACAATATTCATCTAAACTACTTAATTCTCAATGTTTGGTGTCAGGATTCATGAGACAGAGGGAAAATAATGCTATAACTGGTATTTTTCACATTCCTCCTTTGTGAACTCCAATGAAAGTGGAAACAAAACTAATAAAATGATATGTTGTCTTTAAATACACTGAATATCAATTTTTACTTTTTAGGAAATATTATAAAATGGATGATTTTAGGATATTATTATTATGTCTAAAGAACAAAAAGTTAGTGAGAAATCTTTTAGTATAAACATAGTGAAGGATTTTACATCTTTCAACCATTGTGATAAGATCTGTAAATCCACCTGAAGAAAAATCCTATCAACTTTGCCTTTACTTTCTCTGATTTTACGACATGCAATAAAATTCATCTGAAACAGAAGAATAATTGTGCACAACATATAAAAACAGGTGTGTATTATGTGTTAAACTGATTGTAGAGGAGAATTATCATCTAAATATAAATTTTAATAGTTTTATTATTAAAAATGTTTGACTGATGAGATAAACTTGTTTCTCATAGATACATACACATAATATTAGTAAAACCATCACATTAGAATAACAGAACTTTGAATTAACAAACAATAATTTAGAAAATGACCAAAATCAACTAGAAATTCAAATTCTAGATAACCAGAACAGTTATCTAAAAAAGGAAAAAGAATAATGGCTTGGAAATATGCAGAAATAAGTGAATACTTGTTTATTCATTCATTAAAATAAGTATTTCTTGAGTGTTTGTTTTGCGGGAGGTACTACTCTGGATGCTAAAGTTCAGACAAAGACAGTCGCTGACCTCAGTGAGCTTACATTCTCTAGCAGAAGAAATTAACCACCCAAGTAAACCAAGACATAATTGTTAATTTCACATTATGAAAAATACTGAGACGTAAATGAAACTGGGTATGGTAAGCAGAGCGACTTAAGAGAATTTGTCATGAAGAGTAGCCAGCCATGAGGCGATTTAGAGGCAATGTGTTGCATGCTAGGAAAATGATGGTGATAGTCATGATACATCCATACTAGGATGCCCAGTAGAATGGGTGTCATGAATGAACGTGAGTGGTGGGAGACAAGGTCATTTAGGAAGGAGAGATCATATCCCATGTGATGGTGTAGGCAGGCTGTGGGAAAACATTTCAAACTTGTTCTAATTTTAAAAGGAGATCTTTGGCAAACTTGGTGCAGGGAACTCACCATCTGAAAAAGTCACTTTGGCTGCTCTGTAGAGAACTTGGTACTCAAGATGGGCAAAAGAAGAAGCAGGAGGCTGGGAAGAAGGCTATTGTCATGGTCTCCACGTGAGATAGCATCTTGAGCCAGCATAGTAGTAGAGATAGTGGAATGGAGTCAAATGCTGTCAGGCTTGAGAAAAGAGATTTCTGATCATTTATATATGAAAAGGGAGAAGGAAACAAACACCTATGATTTTGAGCTGAGCTAAAAATACAATGCTATTATTTTACATGAGAAATAAAGTGAGTAGAACAGGTTTTAGGGTGAAATCAAGATTTGGGGCTCTAATGTTTGGAGCTTCTGAGACATCTAAGTGGACATATTTTTCAGGCATTTGGCCATATAAGCCAGGGAAGAGTATGTCACAGACATATATATTCATATTTTTTCTTAATTTAGGAATTATTACCATATATATGTAGTTAAAGTCATGTAACTAGATGAGAGAAAGGTCACATAAATTTATGAGGCACTGAGTTAAAAGTCTGTATTATATCTCCAAATGAGTATTATAGTACAGTGCACTACTTTGGACAAGGTAATTACAATTCAGTGATGAATAAACAAATATATAATGAGTTTTAAAACATATACTGAGAATGAATATAATTACAACAATTTTCTTTTTTTCTCTGCAAATTCCAAATTGCATATTTAATATAATAGCTTTAGAAATTTATCCTGTATATATATGAAACGTAGATAGATAAATAATGAAATACAGGTAGATAGATTGATACATAGATAGATTAAAACCCTATTTAGATCAAGGCCAAAATAAATGTCTATAATTGTCCAGAGGAAATTTTTTTTTAATTATCACAAATTAAGATATGCTACAATCTCTACAAGATTGCTGATGGGACATAGTCTACCCAAACTGTGCATGTGAAGCCTGATTGAAACAATAGGGGAGAACACATACAAATGTAAGTCTTATTAGCACAAATCATTAGGCTTAGAAAAGATCTAGGAATCATTTGATCAAAGCACCTCATTATAAAATTGAAGAAACTGAGATCTGGAGAATTAACTTGTTAAAAATAAATAAATAGGACCTTCTAGCTTCCAGCTGCATGAAGAGTATAAGGCAGTCTGATTCTCTTCAAGTTAAATATTAACTCTTAAAACTTTGAAAACTAACAAAAGTGAACTTAATCAAATAATAAAATTTTCTCAAGACTTAAAAATATATGAAAAAAAATGTACTTTCAATATGAAAAAAAAAAGGCAGACTTTGGGTGCATTATTTAATGTCTCCGGGCTTGAGTGTCTGTGAAAAGAGGAAATCCGAATCCGTCTAACAGTTTGAGGTATCCTAAGAGATAATGTAGATCTACAGTAGGCATTTAATACAGAGTAACTTGATTGGTGAACAATGATTATAATTCATACAAGTAGTTTCTATGTGTTAGTGACATTCTGAGTGCTTCAGTTGTGCTAACTCACTTACTGGTCATGTGAACCATATGAGGTAGGCTCTCTTAGAGTCCACATTTTAAAGATGAAGAAACTGAAGCCAGAAATGTTAAGCAAATTGCCCAAAGTCACCTGGCTAATCTTAGGTAGAACTTGTAATCACTCTGTGACACTACTCCCAGAGGAGATGAGTGCCTTTCTGTGGGTTTGTTTAAGCCATCAGACAACATACTTTGTGATGTTGCTTATACAATGTCCACTTCTGAAAAATAAAGTCATATAAAAACATACAGTTAAACTACTGGTGATAAGTGTTTATATGCATTTTGTTAAATATAAGGTAACTAAGGGTGAAAGGGATAATTTGATATCTTAAAAAAAGTGTAAGAATATTACTTGCTATCTTAATACTGGTTTTAGCTTATCAAAGTTTAAGAAAAGTGATTTCATATTAGTTGGGAAATAATCAGTTAACCTGCCGTACTTCTGACGTCACCTGAAAGGAAGGAGCATGGTTATTGGGTCACAAGCCAGGACTGAGGGGAGTAGACGTGTGCAGGACCTGGAAAGTGGAGGGAGGGACTAGCCTCCACCACAAAGCAGCCCAGGAGTGCAGGATGCGAGATGAGTGTGAGGGGACAGCAAGGTGCAGAATATAAAGATGAGTAAAAACTGTCTTGCCTGGGATTGCACAAATAAGAGTCAAAGGGGTGAAAAACTAGACCGCAGTGCACTCTGCAGGTGTATTTTTAATGTTCTAACAGGCTTGCATCACACTGCTCCCCTGCACTCCCCACAATCTTTAGTTGGGTAAAGCCTATCCCCAGTGCCCTTTCAAGCTGCTGGGGTCCTTGTGTCAATCTGACAGTCCTTGTATTCACAACTATGAAATGGACGTCTGTAAACATTACCAGGACTTCATCTATCCAGATGAAGTGGTGAAACTGGGATTGGTAAGATTATTTTTAGTCATTTAAGTCCATAATAATAGACCATTTCCCCCAAATTCCTCAATTGACATAGTTGTTGTCACATTTTATTTATCTTAGATGTCACCAAGAATCTGCAAATGTTCACCTACTAGAGAGAAATTTCAAACACCTCCATCCGCATGTTGGCAAAGAGTAGCTAACTGACACGCTATACCAGTATAAATTTCTTGGACTTTGATTGACAGGGCCCTTAAACTTCCCACAATGCCCAAATGTCTAAGCAAACACAGTATCTCCTATGATCAAGACTTTCCATCAAGTGTGAGGTCTAGTAGGACACATTGCTTGGATAAACGTTCAGAACCATCCTTTAGAACCAGATCAGAGCACAATACATCCTTTATACAGTGCCTGCTGTGTCTTCTTTATGGGAAATGGAATACTTAAGTCCCACTGTGGCCTCTCTTGTTCCACCTTCTGTACCACACCCATGTGAGATGTAACTTTCAGGTTAAGGAAACAGAAAAAACAAAGACGCCTGTTCCATCTACACATTGTGCTAAGGGGATGCATATGTCTTTTAATTCAGAAAATCATTCCACTCCAAAATTTCTCACCCAATGGATAATGGATTCTATTAAAATCTTCTACTTATAAATATATGCACTCTTTCTACTTCTTTAAGTAATATTTTAGAGCAGACATATATTAGAAATATAAAAACTAATTACACAAAATGAAGAATTTGGTCCATTATGAGGCACAGGTAATTATGAAAAGAAAAGCAAAGATTCTAAAGGTCAAGGAAACAGCCATCTGCTTATCAACCTGATCATCGGTGAAAAGTATTTCAAGGCCAGTTAGAAGCTCACAAGGCCCTAACTGCCACCCAGAAAGATGTCTTATATGTTAGTCTGTATCTGCACTCAATGTATAAGGCACAGACTGTGTGAGCACGAGTATCATTCATTTTTTTAAATCAATTTAAATTTGCCTTGTTAATTAGAAAGAGTACCTAGTTTATTTTAATTAAATTCCCGTGAAGAGGCATTAAAGTTAAGTGAAAATCATATTAATTTGCACATTCATTATGATTAAAAACACTGCTCTACTATGTCTGATATTTTTGATTAAATTGGATGTTTTCAAATGTATGCATTTTATTTCTATGTAGTACTATCTTTTAATTTTCATTATTAAAATGTATATGAGTACAAGATATTTTAAAAAGCATTTAAAGAGAAAACTGAGTTAGTCTGCTAGTCAAGTAAAAAAAAGTAATCCTCTCATTTATTCTCTACATTTATATAATCTTTCAGACAAAATAACTGTTTAAACTCTTAAAAAGTATAAATGTGTGTGTGTGTGTGTGTGTGTGTGTGTGTGTGTGTGTGTGTTGGCTGGTATTCTGAATGGCTGGATTTGAAATTAAACATGATTTTGAAACGTTTTGAAAACTTTGAGATATTTTAGTAAAAATAAGATCTGTTCTTCCATTTGTACATCTCTACTATAACACCCTTTAATTGTTTAATTCTTCACATTTCCTAAGTTGATTCCCAGCATTTATAACTTTTCTTTATCTCCTGCAAATATCATTTTTCTTTCATTGTTTAGCCCAGTTATTTATTGATGAGTTATAAGGATATTTATTGTTCATTTGAGAGTGAATTGGTCTAACAAATAAGCTTAATTATTTCACAGTTGTTTTAGTTTCTAGCTGAATCTTAGATTTTTGAACAACAAAATCACATCTTTTGAAAGTGTCATTCAATGCCAGCAAATTTTAAGCACCAAGTGGGCATTGGATGCAGTCCTGGATGTTAAGGATTCAGGAGTGAACAGATGAGGTTCTTGTTTGCATGGGGCTTGCGTTCTAAAGGGAAAATTTAAGAAAGCAATAGAGGCTTTTAAGGATAAATAGGGAAAATCCACAATTTTTAAAATATGAAGATGTATAATCCAATAATAAACCATAAGTTTCTCTTTTCTGTCCTTTTGTATTGGTTTTTCAATTAAATATAGACACATATATCTATCTTTTCCTTATGACTAACTTTGTTGTGTCTTGTTAAAGAAATCTTTCAAAACCTTAGAGTATAAAAAATTTACCAGTCAGTGTTTCTAAGGTTTTTTCTTTTGTTTGTTGTTTTGTTATTGGTGATGACTTTTGTCTTTAAGAATTTGTCTGGTCTGAAGTTAATCATCGAATACACAGTACATTGTTGTATCAAGTCCATCTTTTTTTTTCTGTCATTTGTTTCCAGCTTTTTTTTTTCAACTGCCCCTTCTTTCCTCAATGACCTGACAAGCAATCTCTGTCATCCACCAAAGTTGCCTGTTTACAGGATCTTTATCCTACTCCATTGATTAATTCTGAGTTAATGCCACAATATCAATACTAACATTTCTTCATAAGTCCTGGTATCATGAAGGAACAGTTGTCCCACTTGGCCCTTTTTCAGAAATGACCTTACTATATCAATACTGTATAAATTTGAGAATTGTCTCGTTAAGCGTCGTGAATCACTTTACTGTGGAACCTACACACTGTATTGACTACATTTAAATTGAGTGAAAATCCACAGCTTCAAATTATTTATTCTTCCTATTTATAACATGGTGTATGTCTCTCTTAAGTTATGTCTATTATAATGTCTTTCATTAGAGTTTTATAATTTTATCTGATAAAGTCTTACCATTTGCCTTACAGTTTAACAAGTAAAATGAAATAAGAAACATATAGCTCAGAAGCAGTGATTTTATTATATTTTGATTAAATATTATTATACTGAATTTGTGGAAATCTTTGAATGCTTATGTGGCAGATGGGTAGTAATAAGTAGGCAACTTAAATTTATATTTTATTTTCACCAGTAAATTTTTTTTAAGTATTGGCATAAATAGAATTATCCATTTCCTCTTCCACCTAGTTCTATGTGCTCGGAAAATCCAGAAATATTGATTTATGAACTCGTTAATTTGTCTTTACATTCATTTAATCATTTATTAACTATTAATTTACTGAAAAGTTCCTATATATTTAACATCATCATAAACATGTGTAATAAATAACAACTATAAGACCTACATACTGTAATACTGGAATCGTATTTCAATTTCTTTCTCTTAACGTACATATTTATTATGCCATTATTTATTTATTTGTCTTTGATGTTGCTTTTTAAAATTGAAGTATAGTTGATGTACAATGTTTTGTTAGTTTCAGGTGTGCAGCAAAATGATTTGGCTATATATATATATATATTCTTTTTCAGATGCTTTTCCCTTATAGATTGTTACAAAATATTGAGTATAGCTCCCTGTGCAGTAGGTCCTTGTTAGTTACCTATTTCATATACAGTAGTATGTATATGCTAGTCCCAAACTCCTATCTTATCCCTGCACCCCCCTTTCCCCTTTGGTAACCATAAGTTTGTTGTCTATGTCTGTGAGTCTTACTTCTGTATGTAAGTTCATTGGTTATCACTTTTTTTAAATTTCTACATTTAAGTGATATTATATGATATTTGTCTTTGTCTGGCTTACTTCACTCAGTATGATAATCTCCAGATCCATCCATTTTGCTGTAAATGTCATTATTACATTCTTTTTTATGACTGAGTAAAATTTCATTTTATATATGTATGTCACATATTCTTTAGCCATTCTTCTGTTGATGAACATTTAGGTTGTTTCCATGCCTTGGCTATTGTAAATAGTGCTGCAATGAACATTGGAGTGCATGCACCTTTTCGAATTATGGTTTTCTCTGGGTATATGCCCAGGAATGGGATTGCAGGATCGTACAGTAGCTCAATTTTTAGTTTTTTTAAGGAACCTCCACACTGTTCTCCAGAGTAGATGTACCAATTTACATTTCTACCAACAGTGTAGGAGCATTCCCTTTTCTCTATACTCTCTCCAGCATTTATTATCTGTAGATATTCTGATGATGGCTATTCTGACTGGTGTAAGGTGATACCTCATTGCAGTTTTGATTGCATTTCTCTAATAATTTGCGATGTTGAGCACTTTTCATGTGTCTTTTGGCCACCTGTATGTCTTTTTTGGAGAAATGTCTGCCCATTTTTTGATTGGGTTGTTTGCTTTTTTGATATTGAACTGTATGAGCTTTTGCATATTTTGGAGATTAATCCTTGTTGTTTGCATTGTTTAATTTAAAAAATAGTAACTCTGGGTGTAAGCCCATTTAAATGTGTAAAGGTAAAGTTTTCTGGTAAAATATTTGTCATCTGTATTTCATGAAGGACATTGTATGTGTGTGTATACATTTACATATAAAATTACATATAAGAAAATAATGAGGAACAAAGTTCTTTTAAGGAAAATTATTAGGAAAAAGAAAGTCTATTGCCAGTTAAGTGTGGGAAAGTAAGGAGCTAGCCATTTGGGAGAATGCTACTTTAAGAAAACAAATGAGATGCATCTGGGCATGCATAGGCATGTATTTATTTATTTTTGCATTATTAAAAAATGTATGAGTTTGATGATCAAATATATAGGCATATTGTGAATGATAATGTCAAGGCCCTTTGGAAAAAATAAATAAGAGCTGACAAAGCATGTTTATGACCTAGAAATGACACTGCCACAGGTGATTAAGACTTACAAGTAAGACCAGCTCCTGCCTATAATTTAAAATTTGCTTGAGCATCAGATACATTTTATGTGTGTAGAATAGCCTGGGAAGCAATTGATTCTACTTTCTACTTATAGCAAAATCAGTTCAGCATATTGAGGTTTCTTTCCCCTCACACTTTCCCTAACTTATGTACATTTTCTTTCTACTCAGCTGAGGCAAGTGAAAATAAGGCAGAGATTTGACTCAGCATTTGTGCTTAGATTCATTAGTGTAATGAACTAAAATGGGGGAAAATTCAAACCTTTTCTCCTCTACTCTCTGCTTAAAATGCAAATGATATAAAATAGAAATATTTCCAAAATATGTTAAAGTACACCAGAAAAAAAATTAGTCTTTATTAAACTAAATTCTTTCTGGAATTAATGTAGTGGTTTATAACAAGATCCCCTATTTCTCTTAAGATCTTGGTAATATTGGTGAAATTTTGATTCATCTAGAGAGAATCATAGAAAATACTATTCTTAGGACATGTCCTCAGAGATTATATTTTAATTGGCTTGTTATGGGGACTGTACTTCTAAGAACTGCCAATGCATTTCTACTGCATAGCCAAGGATGAGAATCACTGTTTTATCATATTCCCTCACTGCTCTGACTTAATTTTGGAAGTCACTAATTTCCTTAGGCCACTGGGACATTAAAGTCATCTGTAGATTATCTAAACCCACACGCCTAATCTTTGATAATGAATAAGTAAAAGAATAAGTAAAAGTATTTGTCTTTGGATTCAGAATTTAAGGTTCATATTCAAACAGAGACATGATAAGGAGCCCTTGTATAAAAGCAATTATATGATTGATCTAACTTCAGTTCTGATTTAGCCCTACTGTCAGAAGTTTGAAACATACTTTGATGAGAAGAGAGAGGAAGCCATAGATCACGTATAAAAATGTTATCGGCCCTATTGAGCATACTTGCTACCTGAAGAGATCCACTTTCCTTCTCATTCTGGGTAAAATGAAGCCTGTGGGAAAAGAGTCACCATTCTACACCCTCTGCAGAAATACAATTTCCCCTCCATTGTCTATATCCTTCAGGCAAAGTCAGCTGGCTACAAGGAAAATGTTTAAAAGAACCTCAAATTCTGTGACTCCTAGAAGTAGAAATATTAATAGTATCCACTGCATTTGCTGAGAAATGACTACGAGAATATGATGAGAGAGAAGACATTTTCTTTTTTAAAGTATGAGAAAGGCTTAGAAAACAAAGATGGGGGTATCTTCCTCTAAACATGATGAAAATGATTATAATGGCTGGCATTTATTGAATATTTCCATGCTCATGTTGTGATGGACATGTACAGTTTGTTCTCCCAGAGCCCATCTTTAATATACAAATATAATTCAGAGAACACACAAATCTACATTGAAGGAGCTGTTACTCCCTTCTCTCCAGCCACGTTGGCTCATCCTAGACTGCCATTCATACTACTATTGTACTCTGACCACACGGTCTAGGACCCAAACCAATGTGCTTAGAATTCTCTGTGGATTAAGAGTAAGCCATCAGGCACATGTAGATGGGATATTACTTTATTCCAGGCATTGCTAATCCCTAGGTACACTCTTGTCTATTTTGCAAGTTTCCTTATTAGATATAAAATGTCCACTACTTGCCAATACCAATTTGAGCTGTGATTCTACTACTTGCAACCCCAAAATTCCTGATCACTGTAGTACTAAAAATGCATGGCACCATTTAATTCTTTATTTACATCTATGATAAAGAGGTTAAGAGAGAGGATCATGGCTTTGTCACTTACTATTTAAGGATGATATTTAATTACCTCTAAGCCTGTATGACTCCATCTCTTAAACAGGAGTTATATCAGCACTTTCCTTATGGTATTATTGTGAGAGCTAGATGGAATGCTGCACATAATGCACACGGACCGGCACATAAAAAGATGTAAAAACGTTCGTAATTTTATTATTCACAGATCTTTAATTCAGTAATATAGTTCTGATTTCACACATGAGAAGACAAGTTCAGAGAGGTTAAAGTAATTTGTCCAATGTTATTATAATGTATAAGTGCTGAGCAATTAGAACTTTACTTGGTTAGTACAAGTCTAAAGTCCATACTTTTTGTTCGTTTATAATTTGAACTAAAGCATGAATGTAGAGAAACAGACGTAAACACATATAAAGTAGTAAATCCTATGTACCATTGTACACACATAAGTCTACAGTAACAATTTCTAAATGTGTATGTAACTTCTGTCCCTATAAAGAAACAGAACATTTCCAGCACTCCAAAAGTAGCCTTCATGTAGCTTATCAGACATCCTCCCTTGGCATAACCACCATGGCTGAGTTGTGCCTGCTGTTGAAATTTATATATTATAAATGAAATCACACACTATTTATTGTTGTGCATGAGAATATTTTACAAGATTCGTCCATGTTGTAAGTAGGATAGCTTTGTCCACTTAAAGTGCTATTCAGTATTGTGTTGTACAAATATTCCGAAATGAATTTGTTTGCTCTGTTTGTGATGAGTATGTTTTTCCATCTTCTGGATCCTACAGATAGTGCTTTTTTGAGTATCCCTGTACAGATCTCTTGGTCTGCGTTTATATGCATTGCTGTTCCTTCTGGAGTGGAATTTCGGAGTCATAGGGTATGCACTTGTTCATCATGGTGGAGCTTTTGAACGTCACTTTCTCCACCAGTAACATATCTGCGTTCCAGTTGCTCCATTTCCCCACCAGCACTTGGTATTTTCACCTCCTGCAACCCCACCCCCTACCCCCCACACATCACATGTTCATGTTCCGGTGATTGTGCAGTGATACATCATGTTAAGTATTATTTTTCTTCTCACATGTTCATTGACATTTTAGCTATACTTGTTTGATGAACTGCCGTTTCAGGACTCCTGGCCATTTATTTTTGTATTTTCAATCTCTTTCTAATTTATCTGAAGACATTCTGCATAGCTTTCAATATGATCTGGATATTAATACTTTGTCAGCCATATGTATTCCAAGTATTTTCTTTCACTCTGCACTGTTTCTCTGTTTCTTTTTTTTTTTTCAATTCCCTTAACAGTGTAATTTCATGAACAAAAGTTCTTAATTTTAATATTACTCAACTTTTATCAATCTTTTCTTTTTCGTGCCCTGTTTAAGGAATCTGCCATTTCTATGGTCAGAAAATATATGTTTTCTTAAAATATCTGTAAGTTATTATTTTATATTTCACATTTTGTCCCACAGTGTACTGGGTTTAATGTTTCTTGTTTATATGTGTGCTGTGGAGTCAAGTATCTTTGCCTTCATATGGATTTGTGATTAATATAGATACACTTATTGATGAGATTATTCTTTCTCACTGTTATGCAGTACCTCCTTTTTTTTTTTAATAAATCAAGGACTTACATAAATATGGGTCTGTTTATGGATTAATTAGTCTGACTTTTAAAAATTTTTTTATTTATCCTTGTGCCAATATATACCCTCTTAATTACTGCTGATTTATAATGTCTTGATATCTAGTAGGGTGTATTATCCAGGATGGTTCTTCTTTAAAGACTTACCTATGATATTATCATAACCAAGCCTCTTCTACCTGCGTATGAAACCCTAGATTAAAATATGAAATAGATACTGATTAGACTGATACATTTAATTACTAGAGCCAAAGACCTTCAGCATCATTAAATTCTTACAGTAAGTCTGTAACCTCTGAAGCACAAACTGAGGGAAAAACAAGCAATTTTTGTCTTTAATTGAACTTGCAAAAAGTTGTTATTAAAATTAATTTTCTTTATTTTATGACACCATTGGAAATTTAATTTTTGAAAAGTGAAAGAAAGCTTTGATTTTGTTCCCCACCACCACTTTAACCTATCAGAATTTGATATTTAAAACGTAAATTCCACAAAAGTAGACGCATTTTCTAGTCCACTGCTGTACCTCCTACAGCTAGAGTAGAAAATATAACAGGTGCTCTATAAATATTTGTTCAAAAATAAACACATACTGGGGCTTCCCTGGTGGCGCAGTGGTTGATTTTATATATGCACTAGTGTTATTTAATGACAAACATTCCCACAGTACATAACTCTTATAGTTATGTAATACAGAGTGTAGATTGAGTGAATGATTTCCCCTGATGCATATGCAAACATGATTCATACTCTTCAGGATGCTAACTCCTGTGTTCCTAGAGTGGATAATGAAATGTAGAAGACATAAAATTATAATTTCAATTATATCAGCAGATAGGGAATGGGGAGGAGACATGAATTACAGAGTTATGAGAATAAATGAAGCACTCAAATTCACTGTGTTAACCTCAGACTAGGCCACTATTTCTCAGCACATTTTGGTTTTAAAAAGTTTGCATTATGGGTATAAACATGGTAGGCAGAATGGTCCTCTCAGATATGTCCACAACTTAATTTCTGGAAACAGTGACTAGATGACCTCAGGTGGCTAAATGTCTTTTGCATGGACTTAAAAGATAGGGACCATTATCCTGGATTATCCAGTTGGGACCAGGCTAATTAATTACATGATCCCTTAAAAGCAGAGAACTTTCTCCTGCTGGAGGCAAGAGTGATGAGGCAGGAAGGGAATGACATTGTTGCTGACTTAGAGGATGAAGGAGGCCATGAGACAGGGAATCAAATGGCCTCTAAAAGCTGAAAATGACTCCCAGTGGACAGCCAGCAAGGAAACTGGGACCTCAGTCCTACAACAGCTTGGAACTGAATTCTGTCAACAACCTGAATTTCGTTGGAAGCACATTCTTCTTTAGAGCTACCAGATAAAACCTAATTCCTCACCATGCACTTCATAGAATCTCATTTTTCTACAATATAGTATATGCTTTGACTTGCTGCATAGCTCTTATTATCTAATTCCACCCTCTCGTCTTCTAATGCTCCTGTTCACAAAAACTCCAGCCAGAAAATTGGCCAATCTTTGCAGAATCCCCAACAGTCTGTGGAAATACAATATACAGTATAAACTGACCCCATTTCATCGTTTTTCACATTTTATATCTTTAAAATTAAAATATGTCTTAGAATTGATTGTTTGCCAGAATTTAATTCATAGACTTACTTTAATTTCCTTCTTAACAATAAATAAAACAATGGCACAGCTTAAAATCAACGTCATCCTATATTTGATGAAATGCAGTCTAATGCATGAATGTGTATTTTAATAGATAGTGAAGACATGCATGAAAATACACATAAACACACACAAATACAAATATGTGTGTCCTTGTGAGAAAAATTTTACTGAAGGAATTTACACAAATTGATAACATAACAGAAACACCTGCTTTCAGTTTCACCCCCAGTACTACTTTACAAATGAGCTAGAATAATCAGGGTCAAGGTTTTGGTGTCGTGCATGATAGTTGTTGTTGTTTTTGCTCCAGGAAATGTTTTCTCTAGCTGTCATTGGATTTATTCCTTTCTGAACAAGAGTTGTTCATATATAGAGCATTGGACAATATTCCGAGATGGGAGGAAAATCTAGTCTTTCTATTACTGTAAAATATTGCATCCACAAAGAGGCGATGCTTAAACATTTGAGCCCAAACATAGTTTCTGGATGAAGGGAGTGAGGATGCAGATAATAAAGAATATGACAGAGAACTAAATCTTTAAGGAGGAGTGAGAGAAAGTCAATCAGAAGAGCTAGTTGCAGTGTTTAAAGCAGAAAGTTGTGTAGTACCAGAGAAATCAAAAGAAATAAGAGTTTGTAATAAGGCATGTAAATCATAAGCTATATTTAACTTGACTTATTATTAATAATCTCCTTAATGAGAAATCCAATATCAATCATCAATTTTTATTTTTTTAAGTTAGGCACAAGTGTGTGATAGAATCCTAGAAGTTATTAATGCAAGGAAACAGAACCAATGTACAAAATACATAAAAAGCTATGTTTATAGCACTGACTTCTGAACACTGTAGCTCCTGAAACTAAAATTGACAGGTTAAACAAGGAACATCAGCTTCAAGTTTCTAAAATATGTCATTTACAATAGGGAATAGAGTAACCCCAAAATGCTTTAGACAAAGATCTTTAATATAGTAAAATTGTTTAAATATGTCATTTATCCATTAGGCTGTCAGACAACATTCCCACACACGATGAAATGCCTGCTTTTTGATAGTTGGAGTTGTGTGGGAAGATTTCTGCACTACACAAGCTAAAATGAATGCCCTAAATATATTGTACAGAGGGTACTTTCAGTGAGGACAAATAATATGGGATTAATGTAAATAGATTCTGCATCTGAAATTGTGAAAAAAAAAGAATAAGTGTCTACCGTTAAGCAATGTATGTGTTAGTGAAAGAAAAAAATCTAAATCAGGATTAGATAACAGCAATAGAGTAGAAACTAATACAATTGAATAAATCCATAGCAAGCAATACAAATGAAAAGAGAAGGCTATGATTTGATTAATTTCTTGACAGAAGGATTATTAAATTTAGAAGCAAACATATAATTTATTTTGATGTACAGAAACAGACAATTTTTTTTGGTAATAAAATACAAATTGCTTTTCTTGTAAATTATGTGTAATTCATTCCCGGCACAATTTTACATGATAGCGATGCTGAAATATATGGCTCACTATTAGAGAGCTAATTTATAGAAAAAAATATTTGACCATTTCAAAGGATAGCCTCTTGGGCTCAAAGTAGCCATGATAAACAAGAGCAACACCACAAAACTATCACTTATATAAGATTTTAGTGACATGGCTCCATTATTAGTTACTTCCCATAGAGAGCTGATAAGTCCTGCCACAAATTTGAAAGCAAAATGCAGTTATTGTCATTTAACAGATTGAAAGAACTGAGACTCAAAATGTTTAAATGATCTTCCCAAGATCTCATAGTTTAAACTGATGGTTATGGAGTTTTGAGTCAGATTCATTTGATTCCATAGACTGTTATCTTTCCACTTAAAATATATATTTTCTGTCTCTTTAATGCATTATGTAAAATAGTACAGACTTGGAACTGAGAATTTGTTTTAGGCCTAGTTATGAGATAATTTGGTTATATTAAATATTTTGCCTATTTTCTCCAGGCCTAAGATTTCTCACCTGTAAAATAAAGATGTTGGTATAAATTGCCTTCATTTAATTATATTCTACCCTTTTCTCTAAGCTCTAAATTTAATAAACTCTCCATTCTTTCAGTTAATCATTGTTTGAAATATCATGTACTTTTTCATTGTTTTAGGTTCTAAAGATTCATGTTAAAAAAGATAATCAAAAGCCCAGAGTTTATGAGTCATTCAACTATAAATGGTATGAAATAAATAAATATACTGCATAATATATTTTTACTATTTATGTGTGTATATACATGGGCATATATGATTGCTATCATATATAGTGATATACCTATCATGATTGTGAGATAAAATAAACAGGTTGTAAAACAGATTGTGATTGATGGGGAGTATTTAAAGGTATACTAACAGGGCTTCCCTAAACTGATATTTGAACAGACTGTTAAGAAATGAGGTAAGTGATACCGTGTAAAAGAAGTGGAGAATGTTGTCAAAGTCAAGGGAAAAACAAAGGGAAAAGCCCTAAGGCAAGAGTGATCTCCTTGTATTTTAGAATCTGTAAGAAAATCTGTATGGCCAGATTGGAATGAACATCTGGAAGACTACCCACTTCTCATCTATTCAACTGCAATCACCCAAGTCTTTATCAATATTTTATTTCCCTTTGATTTTGAAATAGCATCCCCCAGGTTTTCCAGCTTCCATTAGTACTCTGGATTAGCAGCAGAGGTGTGTTCAACAGTCAAATCCTTTTCATGACTTAAAAACTTCTGGTGGATTATAATCACAACCAGAATAAAGTACAGACTGCTTAAAAGGGCCTAAAAGCCTCTACATGTCTAACTTGTTATAGGACTTGCTGATGAGTAGAAAATGGAGTGTAAGTAAAAGATGAGTCAGAAAAGGCTCCCAGATTTCGACCTAGTTAAGTAAATGATGAAACCATTAACTGAAATGTAGAAGATCAAGAGAAACAATGTAGAGGAGAGTATTAGGCACATAATAGCTGGACCTATTTTGTAGGAATGCCTAACTGTAATCCAGGTGTGCTGGAGTCATGACGAAAAGACAGAAAATCAAGAGAGCAAATATTTTATGAAATAGAAGAATTCCAGAAATATCGTAGATTAATAAAGCAAGGAGAGAGAGTATGCATATAGTCTCATTATAGTCTTAAAGAAAGTGGAATTACTGAAGATAAATTATGTTCTAGAAGAAGAAATACATTGTAAGGAATTTATACCATCTTCAGCCACATGGACAATAAAAACACATACACTCAGACACTAAGATTTCAAAGAAGGGAAGCATGGTTCTTAGGGAATAACTAGGTTTCAATTAAAGCTAAAGTTAAAGGGGGATTAATAAAAGAGATGGAAATCATTATAAGAATTTTAATTATGACAAAATTTAAGCCCAAGAAACTAGAGGGCAGTTGTTTGTTTGTTTGTTTTTTATTGGGGAAGTGTGGCAGGGAAGATGGTGTTAGACTGGATCAAACTAAGATACATAACAGCTCTGCAGGGAGGACAGTTTGCGTATCTGCTCATAACTGTGGTAAACGAGCATAAACGTCCTCATGGGCTGAGTGTCCAAGGACATATCACAGAATGTAGATTTCTAGGAAGTTGGGGAGTGGGTGGGCGGAGGGAGTGATAAGCATATGAAGACTAAACTTTATGTCTAAGCATTTTTTTTTCAGTTGTCCCCATTTCCCTTTCATGGTAGAAAATAGAAATATCTTTACTTCAATTATCTTTCAAGAACCAACAGTATACGGGCTTTTAAGACAAATTAACTAGAAAATGTTGAAGATGGAAATTAAAGTTGACTCCAACATGATATTAGATTTATAAATAGAATAAATACATCTTTCAGTGTGAATTGAACTTTACATTTTTGTGCTTCCTTCCTTCCTCCTTATGTATTTTCTGTTACTATAGAAACTTCCTTCATGGAACCACATATCTATTTTAATCTTGTCAAGTCTTTCCTGAGGTAAAAATAATCAACAAGTTTTTAAAAAGAGTCAAAGAAAAAAATTTCAAGTGACAAAGGAAGATCTAATTAGGGAGGTATTCTGTCTCTAGTCACATTGACATGTTATCCTATGCATCTGTTATGTGGAAGCAAACTGAGCACTCAGTATTTCTATATGAAATGAGTATAGTGGTGTTTCTTCCTTTCTCTAAATCATTTGCAACATGGAATTTTCAAAAATTAGTCTAGTGGCTGATTGTGCTGTGTGACAACACACTAAAAAAGTAAGCATATATCTTACTTTAGATAAGTCAGCACTTTAGGATCCAGCATAGTTTAACTACCATACGACCCAGCAATCCCACTACTGGGCATATACCCTGATAAAACCATAATTCAAAAAGAGTCATGTACCAAAACGTTCATTGCAGCTCTATTTACAATAGCCAGTACATGGAAGAAACCTAATTGTCCATCAACAGATGAATGGATAAAGAAGATGTGGCACATATATACAATGGAATATTACTCAGCCATAAAAAGAAACGAAATTGAGTTATTTGTAGTGAGGTGGATGGACCTAGAGTCTGTCATACAGAGTGAAGTAAGTCAGAAAGAGAAAAACAAATACCGTATGCTAACACACATATGGAATCTAAGAAAAATAAAAAGGTCATGAAGATCCTAAGGGTAAGATGGGAATAAAGACACAGACCTACTAAAGAATGGACTTGAGGGTATGGGGAAGGGGAAGGGTAAGCTGGGACGAAGTGAGAGAGTGCATGGACATATATACACTACCAAATGTAAAATAGATAGCTAGTGGGAAGCAGCCGCATAGCACAGGGAAGTAAGCTCAGTGCTTTGTGACCACCTAGAAGGGTGGGATAGGAAGGGTGGGAGGGAGGGAGACACAAGAGGGAAGAGATATGGGAACATGTGTATATGTATAACTGATTCACTTTGTTATAATGCAGAAACTAACACAGCATTGTAAAGCAATTATACTCCAATAAAAATGTTAAAAAAAAAACAAAAAACAGTGGAAGCGGAACCTGCCAGAACTGATCTTGACTTGCCAACAGTGAGGTCTTGCCCTTTACTTAATCTCCTTCTGCCTCAGTGTCTTCACTAGCAAAATGTGTATAGCAGTAATACCTACACCCTAGGCTTAATGTGACAGTTACTAAACAAATCACTTAAAACTTTATTGTAATAATAAGAGCTCAGTAAGAATATTTGCTATTACTGCAGATATTATGACCCTGTGTTCCATAAAAAAAAAAACTACTGTGATAATAGATGATAGATAGATTTTTATCCCATAAATATATGTATGTATATATCATAAATATGTATTTGGATATTTTTAACAGTTTTTCAGAATTATAGCAGGATAAAAATCCCATATTAAGAATACAGAATAGTGCATCAAAGTCTGAAGAGAACCCAAAAATACATGGCATTGAATCATGTTCTGAATGAAGAGATAAGGAGTGTGTAGCAGACCACTTATTTTTAAATTGCCAAATGACAGCAAATTGAATATTCTTAGTAATACACTGGCAGACACATCATTACCATTAAGAAGGAATGTAAAATTGATGAGCTGTCAAAGGCTGAATGAAGTTCTGAAAGAACAATTTTAAAAATAATGCATTCTGCTAGAAGTAAGTAACATAAAGAAAATGAGAGGGAGAAAATGCAGCCTCCAAAAGCTTATAAATAACTACAAAGTGGTAGTGAATCTCCAACTAGAGTTATTAATGTGGGGCAATGTGCTTTATCCACATTTTCCAGAAATTTTCTAAAGTAAAAGAAATATTAAACGTATAGTTATCCCTTTACTTAGCAAGCCTTCATGATGCTTGAACATTTTACAGTCTAAGCTTGGGAAAGAAAGGTAAGAATGGGAAGGTTCATGTGACAACAAAAAATTCTATCAACCATATAAGTCACTGGCTGATATGTTGTAAGTATGATAGGTCCACATGGGAAATGTTTTCACTGCAAGATTGGATCTTTGATTTCTTTACCTGGGTTTTCTAAAACCATTGAATAAATACCAATATGCTCTCAGTAGTAAAACAGAAAAGCTGTTTGCAATGCAATATGTTAGAAATACAAAATTAAAGGACTTATGAGAAGATGTTATTAATTTTCCTATTTGAAGATGAGGATGAAAAGGATGAAATACTCCTTCTTCTCTGATGGAAACACAGTCACTGAGTTTGTTTTCTGGTGTTCACTGCTCCTTTCCCAGCACCTGGAACAGTGATAACATATAAATGTTGGCTTAATAAAATTTCTTGAAAGAAAGGAATAAAATAATTAAAATTCCAAAAGAAAAAGAGAAAACATATATAAGGGAAGGAAGGAGGGAAGGAAGGAAGGGAGCGAGGGAAGGAGGGAGGGGAGAAAGAAAATGAATAGGTTTCTTCTTTACAACAGAACACGCACAATTTTTCTGACTTTCATGGGGTTTGAGTACTGTACTTAGGGTCACAGCTTTTCAATCCAACCAAAGACCTAGGCAACATATTTGTCATGAAATCCTGGATAAATAAAATAACTTTGCTACACTCAATTTCCTCATCCCTAAAATGTAAATAATATAAATACACAAATAATAATAGAAAAGCAATGTTTCTTGGATTAAGTGAGATAATACCCTCAAAGAGTGAACACATAGACAAATTGCAGGAGGAAGCTTGTAATAAAAGCTATAATTACAATAAAATCATAGGGCAAGTAAGCAAATATCAAATGATTATAAAAAAGGAATCGGTGAAGGGAGAATAATTCTTCCAGAGAACTTAGCCTGAGAAGAGTAACTAGAAATGAGCAGAGATCTTCCTGTGGGGTTTCTTGACAGCTAAGATAAGTACATAAACATGATGAGGATCCTGTGAAAAGATGCTTTCCAAACCATTAGGGAAAAACAGAGTTTTTCAAAGAGTAATACAGTCTGAGTAAAGTTTTTATATAGGGACCTGAAACAACAAAATTGGTAGTGTCTTCAAAACTGCCGAGACGTACATAGAGAAAATAGTCACGTGGTTATTGCTCAACGTCAAGCAAAGACCCTGATGCTAAAACTAGTTTGCCTGTATTGTTATTATAAGTTACAGTATTGTCATTATGCAACATTCTAGTGAAAAATATATCAAGTCTAACATCCCAAACATGGACTAGGGTAGAGAGATTTCAATAGTCATCATATAAAGAACTAAAACTCTGTTTGCTCTGTTTCTACGACTTGACAGACGGGAGAGCAGTGGGGAGATGAGTGAAATAGGTGAAGGAGATTAAGAGGTACAAATTTCCAGTTACAAAATAAGTGAGTCATATGGTTGAAATGTACAGTGTAGGGAATATAGTCAAGAATAATGTAACATCTTTGTATGGTAACTAGAACTTATCATGGTGATCATTTTATAATGTATAAAAATATCAAATCATTATGTTCTGCAACAGGGACTAACATAGTGTTGTAGGTCAATTATACTTCAAACACAAACTAACTCATAGAAAAAGAGGTCAGATTTGTGGTTACCAAAGGTGGAGGGTATGGGACTGGGGAATTGGATGGAAGTGGTCACAAAGCACAAAGTTACAAGGTAAATAAGTATTAGACATGTCATGTACAACCTGATGATTACAATTAACACTGCTGATGTTATATATGGAAGTTAAGTGAGTAAATCCTAAGAGTTCTCATTGCAAGGATAAATATTTTTCTTTTTCTTTTATTTTGTATCTATATGAGATGATGGATATTCACCAAACTTACCGTGGTCATCATTTCATGATATATGTAAGTCAGATCCTTATGCTGTACACCTGAAACTTATACAGTATGTGTGTCAATTATATCTCTGTAAAGATGGAAAGAAAAAGTATTAAAATTCAGTTATGTTTTTGCATTTTAAATGCTCTTTCAAAACAACAGAAATACCTATTTAACATAATTTTATATTGCCCTATACAAAACTATATGCTGCTTGTCTTTTTCATTGATTATATACTGCTATTTTGTAATTTCTCTGTTTAATGATAGATTTTGCTTTTTCAGGTGTGATATAGAGACACAAGGCAATAAATCCAGTAGCTGTCCCATCTCTGATTTGTCCATTAATATTAATATAACTCCCAGTTTTGCCCGTACATGCATCTATATGGGGATGTGGGGGCCAGAGGAAAGTGGCGTTCAACATTAAGTAAAGATCTGTGTCATCACATTAATACAAATAACGAATGTGCTGTGTTCTGGGCTTTGCATTTGACCCATAATTGCCATAAGGCAGCTCTGTGAGAATTCTATTATAATTCATTCTTTTCACATAGCAAATCCTGGAATGTTTCCATAAGCAGGAAAAGTTTTGTATTGATGACTTTGCAATTGGTGACTGTTCTTTGTCTTTAGATGGATGAGAGAGTGATAATACGTGATCAGTGATGCAACCATGAGAACAAATCAGCTTAATACAACTTACGAAGGTATTTTTTTATTATAAGCTTCAGGTTCCTGCCTTTCTATAATTACTCAAGTCAATTTCACTGAGCATATGAAATACTACTTCTGCAGTGTTTACATGACTTAAAACACAAGTTTCCAGCCAGCACTCTTTATTTAAAGGATTTCTGGAATGTTAAATTTGTTCTGGTTTATCACAAAGTAAATGGGAATTATGCTTGAGCAAGGTACAGGGAAATGATAACATTCTAAGGTTTACAGAGTCCATCCAGTACATGAACAAGAAAAAAAAGTCTTTACTATTCAGAAAATGGAGCCTCATTGTTCTAGTTTCCAAATGAACACATCCATATAACACTTGAAATTCTCAATATTCAACTTTGAATGGTAAATAAATATGAGATGGCATTAGAAAATGATTGTTGTTTTATACTGACAAATGGACTCTTTGTGAAATATGGTCCATTCAGATTGTATTGATATAGTGAATTATATGTTCTTTTTTCCCCCATTATTTATTTCTGTAGAAATATAAATATACATATTTCTTCCTGCTAACTTCTAGGGTTTAAATAGTAACAGAAGCAAGTTTTCTGGTCATTAATGATATCGGTTTAGGGGTTGTTTAACAAACAAAAATTTTGAGATGCAAATAACCAAAAATCTAATATAAAATATCTTAAACAATCAAATATTTAATATAAGGAAAAGTTCTGGCTACTGGATTGACCAATTAACATTTAAATGTTGTAAACACTTTTTTGTAAATTTGATTAAATGTTTGTTTGTTTTGCGGTACGCGGGCCTCTCACTGCTGTGGCCTCTCCTATTGCGGAGCACAGGCTCCGGATGCGCAGGCTCAGCAGCCATGGCTCACGGGCCCAGCCACTCCGCGGCATGTGGGATCTTCCCGGACAGGGGCAGGAACCCGTGTCCCTTGCATCGGCAGGCGGACTCTCAACCACTGCGCCACCAGGGAAGCCCTGATTAAAACATTTTTAACAACCCACTTTTTTCTTTTTCTGTCTTATGCTTAGCACTCCTCAGTTTCTTGGATTTATCCTGTTACCTGACTTCATGATCATTAGATCACAATGGAAATTGCAGCATTATTCATAATAACCAAGATATGAAAACAACCTAAATACCCATTAAGGGATGAATGAATAAAGAAGATCTCTCTCTCTCTCTCTCTCTCTCTCTCTCTCTCTCTCTCTCTCACACACACACACACACACACACACACACACACAGCCATGTAAGGAAGGAAATCTTGCCATTTGTGACAACATGGATGAAACTTGAAGGCATTATGTTAAGTGAGATAAGTCAGGCAGAGAAGGACAAATACAGTGTGATATCACTTTTATGAAGAATTAACAAAAGGCAAACTAATAAAAACAACAGAGTAGAATGGTGGTTACCAGGTGCTGGGAGGCTGGGGGATTGGGAAGATGTTGCAGTTAGAAGATGAATGAGTTCTGGGGATCCGATGCACAACATTGTGATTATAGTTGATTCTGTATTCTATACTTGAAAGTTACTAGGAGACTAGATCTTAAGTGTTCCCATCACAAAAAAATGATAATTATGTGATGTGATATAGGTATTGGTTAATGCTACATTTGTAATCACATGACAATGCAGAAGTGTATCAAATCAACATGTTGTAACCTTAAGTTTGCAGAAGTGTATCAAATCAACATGTTGTAACCTTAAGTTTCCACAATGTTGTATGCCAATTATATCTCAGTAAGAAAAAAGAATGGATAAAAAGTAAATAAAATATTTCAGAACCAACTTCTGAAAGATTATATCATGTTGATTTTGCCAAGTTTCTATCATTCATATTAACTATGACTATCATTAAGAATATTTAAAAAAAAACGATAGCAGTTGAGACATGAAGTAGAGGATTTACCACCAACATAGTAGGGAGCATATGAGGCTGAGAGCAAACAAAAGATGTTATCAAAAGAAAAAAGAATTGCAAATGATCAGGTAGAGTCTAGCATTTGACAGTCTGAGAGCCAAGTGGTAGTAGAGACAAAACACATAAATCTCCCAAATTTTATTACAAGACCCCCTGCCAAAATTCAAAGACTAAGCTAGCTGCTCCTTCCATTACTGCTTCTTTTCTAAGCATCAGTAGCTCAACTGTATCCACAGTATTAAGGATATCTGTCCTACCATTTTTTCACACAATAACCCAGTGTTACTTTATTGTCAAGTAAAAGAGATTTGTATTCTGAAAAACTAACAAACTGGTGATGGCTAATTCATACCTCCACCTGCACATGTGACTGATGCAAGCAGAATTAAACATTCTTGAGACTTTCTGAACTGAGACAATAGTTGATGACACCCCCATCAGGGCTAAATATTAATTTATGCTCCATGTGTTCTGAAAGAATTCAAAGAAACTTCAAAAGTCAATATAATTAGCATGATAAAATTATGTGAAGAAATTGGAGAGAGAAGAATTAGGGCTGAAAAACAATTAAGGTGGAGGCAAGAAAGAGAAACATGCACAAAATGAATGAATATGTGAATAATAAAAAATATTCAAAAGAGCATATGAGCTGTGGTAAGGCTAGCTTTTACAAAGTATCTCTGGCTTTTTGCGTGTGTATATGTGAAGAAAGAAAATGTTAAATTATTATTAAAATCTGGGGAGTTACAGTTATACTTTTTACTCTTAACAAAGGGGTCTACTTGATTGAACATTTTTATACCCTTTCATCTTTTGAATAATGAGGGTTCAGACATAATAAAGTCACTGTGTAAAATTTGTTTCTAATAATAAATTCTCCTTTAACACATCAAGAAACAAATGTCAGAAGGTGTGTTTTGCTAAGATACAAAATTATTCATCACCTATGTGGTCTCAAAACTCTAATGTGTGTAAAAAGAATGTGAATTTTTACCTATTTTATTTCTAGCTCTTCTCTTGCATTTTCTTTATGAAATATTTTGCCTCCACATTTCCTGTTTTTCCAGTAAGATGTTTATCTAATTTAAATTGTTTTGTCTGGAATCAGTGTTATTTTAATAATTATTATAAAATTATATAAAACAACCACTTGCGGGCTTCCCTGGTGGTGCAGTAGTTGAGAGTCCACCTGCCGATGCAGGGGACATGGGTTCATGCCCCGGTCTGGGAAGATCCCACATGCCGCGGAGTGGCTGGACCCGTGAGCCATGGCCGCTGAGCCTGCGCGTCCAGAGCCTGTGCTCCGCAACGGGAGAGGCCACAACACTGAGAGGCCCGCGTACCGCAAAAAAACAAAACAAAACAAAACAAAACAAACAAACAAACAAAAGCAACCACCTGCCACCTGCATGATTTTCATCAAAAACAGCATTCAGCATGAGGTAAGCATTTACTGCTTTAAAAGAAACCATATATAAAGTAAAATAGATAAAAATTATAATAGTGCTGGAATATAAATCTGCATTAACTTAGTTTCATTTCCAATGAAAAAACTATACACAATATATTATATTATTACTTACAAAAGCTTAATTTGGAATCATTTAAATATTCATTCAAATGAATTATGGTATAGTTTTAAGGTAGAATTTTATGAAGTCATTTGTGAGACATTGTTAGGGTGGCTGTGAGTGAGAATTCTGGAGTAAAGTAACATGGACTGAAATCTGGGATTTGCTACTTATATATGACCTTGACAAACTGCATATCCCTTTTATGCCTCAGTCTCTTTGTCCTAAAATGAAAAGTACTCACTGTCACAGATGCTGGTAGAGGTAGTAGTACAGTAGTAGTACTAGCGGCAGTGGTGGTGGTAGTTGGTAGTAGTAGTAGTGGTGGTGGTGTTAATACTAGTAGTAGTACTAGCAGTAGTGGTGTAGTAGTAGTAGGAGCAGTAGTAGCGTTAGTCATAAAAATCAGGTTGTCAGAGATTACTTAATGACAATAGAAAGTGCTCACGACATAATGTTAAATGAAAAGAACCGATCGGGATCTTGTCAAATTTCAATAAGACTTACTCCTTTAAGCCAGAATATACTTCTCTGTATATGCTTCTTTGAAACAGAATATAGATATATACTATATATAAAATACAAATGTAAATATATATATATATATATTTAAACATAATAATGGGAACATACTTCAGAAAACAGAAACCAAGCCTTCTTCAAGGGTTTTGTGTGTATTACCCAACATGTAGACATCATAGTTCTTTCAGCCATCAGTTAATGTTAGAATTTGGTCACATGTCCAAGCAATACAGTGCAACAAAGTATAGCTCTTTTTTTTTTCCTAAAGGATTTACTAGGGACCCATAGTCAAGCTTTTTGCTCACTAACAGGTGTTTTCTGTAAATGGTGTTTTGAGACGGTTTATTATCTCCAACGGAGCATAAGCAGTGGACCATGGAGCCACCCAAAATCATAACTCTATTATACCTCTTGAGGCAAGTTCAATGGACAGATCACCCTATATTCCCCACCATAAATGGTAAATAATAACGCAGAATTTCGGGAAAAAAGTGGAATTTCACAGGTATTGTGTAAACACTTCATGATATCTACCCTTCTTAAATATGTACGTTCTTCATGTAATTTGGCTAACAGTCACAGTTTTAAAAACATGTTTTGCACCCACCCACCCCCAAATTAAATACCTGGTAAGTCTCAGGGAAGCTTCAGGGAGTTTTGACTAAGGTTCCTCTGGGAACTCATAGTCTATATACGTAAACAAAGAGACAGAAATACACTCAGGAATGTGGCATTTTTGTGAGAGATGCAAGCCTGAATACTTGGCTCAATTTAAACCTTTCATATTTCAAGGCTTATCTTAATAAAGTCTGTCAGATATTCCCCTATTTCAACTTAAGTAGTGATATCATGTGACAGCAATATAAAAACATTCTGCAATTTGTTGAGCCTGACAACTTCAAAATTAATTAATTTTTGACAAAATTTTAATCTGGGGATTCACATTACTTGGAATTTTATGCCTGGCGATATGATTGATATTTTATAATATACTGATGAAAATTGGCATCCACCAATTTCTCGTAAAATGCACCTGGCACTGAATATGAACTTGACCAAAAGGGAAAACTGCAACCATGTTTACAATGGTTGTATCTGGAAGATAGGATTAAACATGGCCTCTATTTTTCATATAGCTTTTTTTTTTCTTGGAGGTGGTTGGTATTTTCAAATTAATTATGTAAATTAGATTTTTCATTAAATGTTGGCTAAATAGAAAAATAAAACTAATGGAATTTGAGAGTAGTCTAACTAAAATATTCTGTATACTATAATCTGTGAAATCCTCACAGATACACACACAAAAGCCAATAGGTAATGAAAGATAAGTCCCTTCTCAATCATGATTTTTGGAAATGTTCATCACTATACAGTTAAGATATTTAGTACTTTACTGTTAAACACTATGATCGTTAACACATCTTGTCTCTCTCTGAAATAATTTTCCCTACATCCAATTCCACAAACACTGCCCAGTTTCCAAAGCAAACAAGTTATACCTATAAATAATACTTCTAGTGTGGGTGTCAATGGTAGTTACATGCTCCATCCTGAAAATTTTAGGACACTTGCTTCCTTTATTTCTTTTGCAATGATGTCATCTTCCTCACAGAGGTGTTCAAATTGTGCAAACTGCTGTGTGTTTTTACATCAGAGCATAAAAATTATACTTGGGCACACATAACTATACACTCACAGATACTCAGTCCAAGTACCCTGGGGAAACTATCAAGCACAGTGTATTACAACATTGTAATTAGTACTAATTTTTTTTGAACTTGAACAAAATTAGAGGAGCATTCCAGACACTCACAAATTCCTAGACCAAGACAAGTTTCTCCCTTCGAGTTCCTCCTCTCTGAAAACCTACACACCTACCCTACTTTCTCATAGTCCTATGCTGGATCCAATATCTATTCTGGATTAAATAACTGCTATTTTCTTCTTCAGTAATCAGGAGAGCCACCTTCACTATCCATTATATATCTTTTTTTTTTTCTTCCACTTTTCCCAGAGGAAGCTCCATCTCATGGGATCTCGGAAGTTCAACTGGGACTGGCAAGGGAGTCCTGGGATGAAAAACCCCTGGGTGTCCTTGGTACTGGAGGTGCCTCATCCCAGACTAGCCCATAGAAAGTATGGATCACACCACCCATCACACAAATCTATCGCAGTTCTTTGGAAGCCCTGTCCCGCCCCAATCCTGCCCCAGATTCATAGTGCGGTGGTGCCTCGTTCCAGAGGCTGGACCACGTGCAGAAAGACAGGCGCTGGCTTACAGGCTGTGGCCGAAAGCAAACACTTCAAGCCAGAAGGCGGGAATAAACTGCGCATGCGTGAGCTTCCAATCTATAATCTTCCTGGAGCCAGAAGGGCTGAACTGGCCTTCTGGCGCTGAACCTGGGGACCCAATGTGACATCTGCCAAGGTCCAAGCCCATAGCAACCCCACGTGCTGTTCCATTCTGATATATAGCATACACAGCACATATATGTTTCTTCATATACTTCAACCATAACATTTTGCTACAGATTGAATGCAGAAGCAGGAATGACAATGCAGCAGTATTCTGTTAAGCTAGGAATTAAAAAGAAATGCAAAAAAAATTGTTTGTTTTGGAAAACATACTTATTTTTCACACACAAAAAAAATAATCCAAGATGACACCTGTTTATCATCAATTCTTTAAAAGTAGATAATCGTTACATTGAATAGGAGGTATACACCTAAGAAAACAAACAAAAAATGCTTAATTCTCCCTGCTGAAAATAAGAGACTCCCTCTATTTTCTCAGATCATTTGATTTAGAAAGTTCTTTCTCTGTCTCTTTGAGATGTATGTAACTCTTTTAAAAAGCTATATAAATGTCTTGCCAGATTTAGAACCCAAAAATGTCTTCTTCAGGAACCCCGGAACCATCTTTTTGAAATGTAATCTTTTTTTCATGAAGCACAGGCTCCGGACGCGCAGGCCCAGCAGCCATGGCTCATGGGCCCAGCCGCTCCATGGCATGTGTGATCCTCCCAGACTGGGACACGAACCCGTGTCCCCTGCATCGGCAGGTGGACTCTCAACCACTGTGCCACCAGGGAAGCCCTGCAATGTAATCTTCAAGGGAGATAGAGCCTCAGACTCCCAGTTCCTATGGGAAGGGAGAAGCCTAGCTACTGTGGGAGCCTCACTCCAAGTCTCAATACTATATTTTGTCAATTTTTTTCCACTTCATGAAGCTAATTAGTCAATTCAGATAACTACCCCAGATCACCAGGTGAATCTAATATGACCTATGGGTGACAAAATGTGCTGTCAAGTCCTTTTACTTTAAGAGGAGTTATTTCTCATCTTGGGGACGTTATATTATGAGTTGTAACTGCTTGGCAGCATAAAGGGTGAGATTTCCTCCTGCCTTTCCAGTCTCTTAGTGGATTGCCCGTGATGCACATCACATTCTAGTTTAGTGCTTATTTAATAATGAAATTATTTTCTTTCTCTTCTACCTTTGGAGAGGTTTCTGGTTTAGGAGGAGATTTTGTTTTAGTTAAATTTCTCTAACAAAAGAAAATCTGTATACTCTCTAACTACAGTCCTTTTCGGTTGTTTATTTGACGTGAAATTAGCATGCCCAAATTTTAGAAGGAAGTATGTTGCAGCGGGGGAGGTGGGAGCAGGTAGGAAAAGACTCATTTTGCAATGCTGGAGTTTCTTCTGTTGGTTTCATCAATACTCAAAAGTATAACTTAGTGGAATGTGGGAATGCTTTTTCACAATTTGGAAAAAGTCAAGTACTTGTTAATATTTTCTGCTTCTCGAAATAATGGTTCCTCTAAATGCTTTTCTTACATTTTTTCTTGGTTATTATTCCCCCTCCTTTTTCTTTTCTTAAACATATATGGTACACTCCGTGCAGATTAGGATAGGAAAATATTAAATAATGGCATCCCTCCTCCATATTTCACACTAGTTATTCAAATACTACATTATTTTAACTGTTTTATAGTCATTTCGCTTTACTAGGTGTCAGAGAGAGACACAGAGAAGAAACACCCTTCCACTTCTCCATCTTTTAAATTTTGTTTAACTTGTTAAACAGTTGTACAATGTAAAGACAGCAGCCAATACAGGAATTTACCTTATATTTAATGTTTTTACAAAGCTCATTTTACCTCTAGCTTCTTAGATATTAGCCTTTGAAAGAATAGTCTATCTATTGAATATATAACCATGGCTCCTTTGTACCAGTAAATTTCTATTTTGTCAGAAACAATGAAAATTACACAAAGATACTATTACAATTCCGAACTGCATGTAAGAAACAGCTTTTAATTTAAAACTAGCAATTATCATCTTAAGTGACAGGTCTTTGGGACTAATGGCTCTGATTACTCCTGAAGAGGAAGAGTCTCCCTGTGTTATTTGAAGTGAAGGGAATCATTCAAATACTGAGGCCAGGTAGTTACTAGTTCTTTAGCTGCAGAATAAGTGTAGGGAGGGCAGCCTGTGATTTTGTAGAGTGTAGAAATAAATACAATGGACCACCTTCTATTGTAGATGTCTACATAATTATCTTCTCTTTCCCTAGCCACACCAACCTAAACTTCAGTGCATGACTAGAAATCTATTTACAGGTACACAGTCTACAGGTAAAACAAATTTATTCAATTGCACTGCACATTTAATATCTGCTGTACCAGTATTTATACTCTACATGAGAAAAATACTCATAGGAGTTGTTTAAAAAGTTTTGAATCATGAAGTTTCAAAATATTTGGTTTATGTGGATTAAGAAGAATTATAAATTTAATGAAACAAAATCCCCAAAGCCACTTTTCCTACCCTATGTAAATGTTTTTCAAGATTCTTAAATAGTTTGTAAAAAAAAAATTATGTTAATATAACTCCTTTTACTATGGAGGAGAACCTGCTAAATTTTTCCAGGAAGGAAGGAAGAACTCAGGGTAATTTGAGACCATGTAGTAGCAAATGAATGTCAATAAAATATCTCCTGTTTAAGATCAAATGGGAAAACTGATTCACACACTCATGCACATATACACCAAAGAATGTTTGGGGCTTCCCTGGTGGTACAGTGGTTGAGAGTCCACCTGCCGATGGAGGGGACACGGGTTCGTGCCCCGGTCCGAGAAGATCCCACATGCCGTGGAGCGGCTGGGTCCGTGAGCCATGGCTGCTGAGCCTGCGCGTCTGGAGCCTGTGCTCCGCAACAGGAGAGGCCACAACAGTGAGAGGCCCGCGTACCACACACACACAAAAAATAATGTTTGAAAAATTCTTATATAATCCAACTGATTATTTCATAAGATGATGGTCAAAGCAGATACATATTTTCAAGCATATATCTTTACACTGTTCTTTTACACATAAAATAGAGTTAATGATCTAAAGCTATAAATAGATTCTTGAAATATTTCTATTACATTTCACTTTGATTAATCATTTGAATAAAATACATTGACATATTAACAATACATCTTGACATAGGTAAAATACTAATCATATACAAAGGTACGGGTAAAGGTCAATAAAGTATACTCACATGCACACACTCTCATAATCACACTTATCTGATTTGCTTCCTGTTCTACTACACAGCAGCAACAAAAATTGAAAATTTCACCCATATTATAATGAACACTTTATAGAAATAAGCTTTTCAGAACAGCATATGGAACTTTGATTCAAATTCACTGCAGGATAAGGAAAATACTTCGCAATGGAGTATAATGGAAAATAAAGAGGTATCTAGTTTTTTTTTTTAACATCTTTAATGGAATATAATTGCTTTACAATGGTGTGTTGGTTTCTGCTGTATAGCAAAATGAATCAGCTATATGTGTGCATATATCCTCATATCTCCTCCCTCTTGCATCTCCCTCCCACCCTCCCTATCCCACCCCTCTAGGTGGTCACAAAGCACCAAACTGATCTCTCTGCACTATGCAGTTGCTTCCCACCAGTTACCTATTTTACATTTGGTGGTGTATATATGTCCATGCCACTCTCTCACTTCATCCCAGTTTATACTCCCCCCCCTCCATGGCTCCAAGTCCACTCTCTACCTCTGTGTCTTTATTCCTGTCCTGCCCCTAGGTTCTTCAGAACCTTTTTTTTTTAGATTCCAATATATATGTGTTAGTATATGGTATTTGTTTTTCTCTTTCTGACTTACTTCACTCTGTATGACAGACTCTAGGTCCATCCACCTCACTACAAATAACTCAGTTTCGTTTCTTTTTATGGCTGAGTAATATTCCATTGTATACATGCATCTAGGGGTTTTTAAGGCTAGGAAAAGACTTTTGGGTAAGAAGATAAAGCTACACTTAAACACAGGAGGCACACTACATATCTTTTCCCGCTTGAGGAAGAAAATTCTAGGGATATTTTAGTTTCACATTTATACTTTTAGCTGTGCTTCCTTTCCTCACCATTCTTTTTTTTTTTTTTTAACTTTTATTCTTTCTCTTTAGTTTTTGTTTTCACTGGGCATACTTCTAGGTACTAGGGATATAGCAGCACCTACCCTCAGGAGGTGTTTGTTCTGTCAGCCAATAACCAAGATTTGTATGAATTCAGTAATTTAAGACATAAAGCCACAGTAACATAAGGTGGTTTTGTTTTAACAATATATTTTTTTCTGTCATAAAAATTGTAAATGAAGTTATAGCTATGTTATTTAAAGTTTCTATAATTTGCTTTTTATAAGGAAAATGAGGTTGGCCCATGCCCTACCGACCTGGCAGTGTTGCTATCAGTTTGGCTTCAGAAAAACATCATTCTACACAAACATACTTTGGGTAATATTAAGTATAATATATAGGTGATGAGTTGTAATTGTAAATAGCCATACAGCTTGACATACCTCCCGAGTAATGAGCTAAAACTCATCTGGAAATGCAAAATAAGGATGAATATTTTCAATCTCATCAGGAAAAAAATATAACCATAAGTTGAGAACTCTCGCAAAACAACGTAGAAAAACATACATTAGATCTAAGTTTCTTTATGAGAAACTTTATTACCTGCATTAAATTCATTTGTTTTCCTGGTTAAAATGTAGGTTCCTAAGCAATTCTAGATTTACGAGTCAACATTTCTAACAAGATTATTAATAGCCTTAAGTAGTAAGAACCACTTAGCTAAATTCTGGGAGCTTCTTAACTGCCCTAGGAACTCTCATTGTAGAAAGAAGACCTATGAACGATCTGTGAGGACTCACTCAAGCTCCCCTATGTTCAATGTCTTCAGTGTATACGCTGGCTCTCCAGGAAGTTCCTTCCCTTTCAATGGTCGCCAAGGTCTCACCTGGACTCATTGCTCCAACCAGATAGGAAAGGCCAGGCCTTGCTGGCCCTGGTGTTCTGGAGGTTGGCCTTCTCTTAGTGACTCTTATGTTCATTTCACCACCCCCTTTTCTCTCTTGCTCTAAGTGAACACCTCTGTTCAGTCCTTCAACTGTGCCCTTCTACATGGATTGTGGATTCAACTTTTCCCCCTCTGCTCCTTCTGTCAATTTATTGACATTTTTAAAGGAAACTGCTTCTGAATAACCACAATACAATGAGCACCCTCAGGAATATAATATTTATAATACTATCTAATAAATAATATAATACTTGTTAATATATCATATTTATAGTATGTGTACAATACTACAAACTAATATGCAGTCTGTACTCAGAGTTATCCAACTATCCCAATAATGAACTTTGTAGGCATGGCTTATTGTTTGATCAAGGATCCAAGCAAGGGTTGCACATTATTTTTATTTGTCATGTCTCTTTACTCTCGTTGAATAGAGATCAGTTCCTCAGCCTCTTTTCCTTTTTTCTTTTATGACACTGACATTTTTTGTAAAGTCTAGGTTCACTGTTCTGCCAAACAACGTGACTGAATTGTTTCTTTAAAGTGCAGCTTGTCAGATGTGTATAATTCCTTCAGCAGTGCCCTGAAGTGCATTGGGGTAGAGAGGCTGAACAGGATTCCTGGACAGTTAGATTTAAGCAAGACTGTGATTTTATCAACTGCATATTATTTGGAAAAAAAGGAAAGAGGAAGTTGGGGTCATTGTAGGTCTCCTTAAGATTCAGCATAGAATGTAAGCTGGTAAGGAGGAAAATGAGAACACAGGGGAATGGTGGGTAGTGCTAAATTGCTAGAAGAGTTCCTTGGCATTTTTCAGCAAATGAAAGAATTTAATATCAATTCCTTTTGTGCTTGGGGAATTCCAAAACATTTCTGGTAAACTGATATTTTATGGTTTCTTCTATATCAATCATCTATCACCTATCTATACACTTAAATAATATCATATGTATATACATACCTATATATAATCCTTGCCATTTAAATGTGGTTTTTAAATAGGTGTGTATATATATGTGTGTGTGTGTGTGTGTGTGTGTGTGTGTGTATATATATATATATATATATATATATATATACAGTGATAATTGTACTGGATACATAGTAGTAGTATTCTATTATTACTTTCAATGAGGATGTCTGACTATTTCAATCATTTGAAATTCCAAAGAAAGTGTCAGCCCTCATAGCCCCATTTGGGAACTATGTGGACTTTTTTTCCTTTCAATGGGTTAATAAAATATCAGATCTCTACAACTAAATCAGAAAAACAGTAATCAGGTTGGTAAGAATATTTACATTGTAACATGTGAGCTTACATAGAAAACTGAGGTTAGAACATGCACTGCCTGGTCTTCTGGCTATGTATTCTCCAGAACATGTTTTTAATGGTACTAGTCTTAACATTCATCCTTGATCAGGGAGCTGACCTTCAAAAGTCTTTGAGAAAAAGATAACAGTGTTTAAAATTTTGCTAAACAAGTAGGCAGTATTGAAATATCAACCAGTGACCAATCTGGTAACTTCTTCAGTTGGTTTGTCTCTTTAAGATATTTGCATAAAAGGTAAATATTTCCATATCATTAGGTGTTTGAGCACCTGATAATATTGGTTTTCAATCAGTTGTCAGTAGTTAACTCTCTTGTTGCTGGAGCTTCAGAAAGCAACAACAAATATTCTCTCTGACTTTAGTTGCTGTTGACCATGGCATTTCCAGAAAAAATGTGTCAAAAACTTTAAAGAGCTATTAATTATGGTTTTATTAACAAAGAGAGATGCAAGCAAGCACAGTTGAATGCAATCCTCATAATTTCTGCAAACTGACTTTATCTCTACCACTGGAATTTATCCTTGGTAGCTAAAGTCATACAGATATGTTCTTAGAGAGCAGAAACTCGGGAATGTGTTGAAGCAGACTTTCTACATGGTCATAGCCATGTAGAAGACATGATAATTAAGTGATCTTCTGTAACCTAGTTTACATGTTTTATACATGTGATTCCAGCAAATCAAAAAGGTACCTCATTTTTTCTCTTTTCCCCAGGACAGCACTACATCTGATTTACTACAAAGTTGTCTCCTAGCATCTATTTATATTCAATCCCACTTTGAATGGCTGTATGACATTGTTTCTCATATCATGAAAACGAAGAACCAACAAGGCCAAATACTTGATATACTCAGGAAGGGAGTGGACGGAAGGCATGGCTAACGCTCTCCAACGCCCTTTACTTGATGTAGGTGACAAACGCGTTTGGGAGCCTTGATAAATATTCCTGTGAAAGCAGAGTAGAGGTTCTTTGGAAATTCTGAGGCCATTTTACAACAATCTCTTTCCAATATCAATCTCCGGTTTTTCTACCACCTTCACAAAGGATCATAATAATGACCTTGGCTTTGAAGGTTTACCTGGCTTCCGTTCCACATAATTAAACCCAAGGTAGAATTAAAAAAAAAAAAATAAAGTTATTTCAGACAGGAGTGATGCTCTTATTTGTAATGAGATTAGCTGTTCAGATATCAAGTGACTTTCTGAATTAGACTAAATTTACATCATGAGATTTATGTTGCAACTGTGACAGACTTTAGGAAGAAAGGGACAAGGGGAAGGAGGTGGGAAGGAGGAGAAGGGGAAGTTTCTGTTTTATTTTAGGTTCACTCTTTCTCTTCTCTGCCAGAAATCCTTAGGTGAAGACAAAAGTGATGAAAGGCAGAAACCCTTGCTCTGCTGGAGCCTATCTTCTAGTGGAGAGAAATTAACCAATTTAAATTCAAAAATAGCGTGTTAATAGTTTGTGATGTGTGCTACAAAGAATACAAAACAGAAACATTACAGACAGTAACTTCTAAAGGAAAGCTTCTTAAATAGGTGGTCAGGGTAGAGAACACCTAGTTAAGAAGATGACCTCTAAGCAGGGACATGACGAATGAGAAGGGGCCAGATGGGTGAATTTGGGGGGAGAGTCCTTTAAGCCCTCACACTTTATGTTGATCAAGAATTGAGCATGATGTGGTGGAAGATAGAAGACTAGGACAGAGAAGAAGAGGAAACATGAGAGGTAGGCAGCCATCAGTTCACTGAGAGCTGGGAAAGCCATGTAGCACAAGGAGTTTGACACACCTGAGTTATCCTAAGTACAATGGGGGCGCATTTGATCATGGGTTTGTTTTCTTTTATCAAAGGACTAATAACATAAGATTTCTCTTTCAAAGAAACCAATATTACTACTCTTAAGAAGGGGAAAAATATTGTGGGACTCTTTTCACTATGTTTTAGCAAAGAAAGAGCTGGGGTTGTGTTCTTAGCTGGTAAAAGTGGAACTGACCATAAGAAAATGATTTCAAAATATATTTTGGAGTTTTAAGTCAAAGGTATGTTTTACTGTATTAGATATGGGTCTTAGAATGGTTGAGGAGATGGAGGAAACAGGAATGAATTTCAGGTTCTAGGTAGAAAGCAGCTGGATATAGAAACTTGCTATCAAAGAGAGAGGAAATACTGGGGGTTGTGGGAGTGATTTGGAGAAATGAACCATACACCTGAGATCTGACATCTCAGAAGAGACATCAGTGGGAAATTAAGGAATAGTCTGGCAGATGGGTATATTAAATTAAGAGTCATTAGAATGCTTGCTCATAACATTTGAATATAACTTTAGATTTCATTATGCAAATTTATCTAGGAAAAGTAAATATAATACCAGTATTGATATTATTTCTTATATTTTAATAATATTAGCATTGATAATATTTCTAGAATATACAACTAGCTGTATTCCTAAAATATACCACTTGCCTTCCATTATGGATTCTGGAAATGTTAATAAGACTAGTTACCAATGTGTTTGAATTTCTATGATGCAGTCTGTTTTGAACATTATTTGAGAAGAGAAAAAAATATTTGGAGAGCACTTGGGTGAGGGAAAGATGTGAACATTCATTTACTGTGATCATTTACCATGAAAAAAGATGCTGAAATATTAAAAGATTAAAATATTGCAAAAATAAGAATCAGATTATTTATGATAATAAGGTATTTACTTATTTAATTTAGAAGCAATAATTTCATTATATGAAATTTAAAAACATAAAAATGATATCCAAAATAATAATAAATATTCTACAAAATCATAGATGCCTATAATATTTATTAATAATATATTAATATTTTGGTATATTTCTAAAATGAAAGTCACAAACTATATTCAGGTTTTAACAGACTTTTCCCTAAGATCACATTACAGACATTTACATGTGCTTCCAGAATGTGCATTTTAATCATTGCATAATATTCCATCCTTTATATGTATCATACCTTATTTCAATTATTTATTTTGACTCTCTATACATGTTTCTGATGTTTTCCTCTTATTACAGAAATTACATTATAATCATAATTATAAAACATTTTACATACATTTTAGATTAAATCATTTGAATAAATTATTGCAGCTATTCCCAAACTGCCCCTCAGAGAAGGGAGCAGCATATAAGAAAATCTGAGAAACATCAGAGTTTCTTACAAGAGCTAAATTATAAACAAAGAAAAAAAATTAGCCAAATTTAGTTTTAGCGTATTCTCTATACACTAAATAGGTATGATTTTTTCATTTAAAGTAATTTATTTAATCATATTTATTGAATGATATCTTAATCTGAGTTTCCCTGAAAATGAAATCTGAGGCAGAGGTCTTTGTTGCCATTACCTCACTATCATATAATCCCAGAGAACATGAGGAGGGAACCTCAGGATGAAAGGAAGGTGGACAAATAAAAGAAGGCTTGATCAAGGTGGATGCCCCATAAATGAGCAATTGTCTGAACCACAGGAATGTACTGTATTAGCCATATAAAGTGCATCTCAGGAACACCAATCATGGGGAGGAAAGGGAGGAATATTTATCCACTGGTTCTGCTCCTCCATTGGTAAAAGACATATCTTTTGCTTTCAACTCCTCCAACCTCCCAGGTAGCATGAGTGGATACATAGGGGTTCCCATAACTGAATCAAGAGTGTCATCTAAGAAATCCATTGAGAGTTGTGCTGAACTGGTGGGAAGTCAGGTGTAGTCAGGTGGTACCTGTGTCCACCAAGAGCTAATAAGTGCAGCTGGAGAAAGAGACAGGTGAGGCAAAGTAGATATGAGATGCTGTATTTGAGGTGTCTGATGCAGTTTACTCCCCAAACCACTAGGTTCCACTCATTTTCTTTATTACAGTAAGCTGCCATGATGTGATACATGGACACCATTTTTGTGACCATAAGAGGTCTTCACTTATTTTACAAGAGTGGAAGTAAAAGTTCAATGAACCACAGCATTCCCTTCAAGGTGATACCATATACAATAACTGAATGACACTCAGCAAGCTCTGTACCTCATCATTACAGCTGATTACAGGCTATAATTAATATACATCATCTTCCTTCTCCATCACATGTTCTAGATTACCCTCAGCTTTATCCCCTGGGATGATTACTTCCCATTAGGTATATTTAGACCTTAATCTCCCAAAGGGCAAAAATATTCAGTTCCTTGAACTTAAATGTGCATATTTGGAACACTCTCTTGAGTGTTCAAGGGATACTTGTAGTTTAAGATTCTCAGGTTTGTCATCCATATTCCCCATTCCAGTTTTGTCTCACTAATTTCTTTTCCAGAGCACCCTGACTTTGACACAAGAGATCTATCAAAACTTTACAGGTCAGCCACCTTTATATTTTGAACCTGGACCTGATTTTAGCACAGACTTCTCTGTAGCTCTAGAAGATGAGGAGCTGTTTCAAAGTTAGTTTAGAGATCCTATGTCTTTCTCATTTAGTTAAATTGCGCTGGTCTTAGCCTAGCATATTTATTTTTAAGACTTTCAATCAGTTAACCAAACAAGTCTGCCATCTTTATACTTGTTTCTCCCAAGTGGTTCACTTTCCTACTTAGGTGATCCTACTTGGGCACGGGTGAAAACCACAATAGTTCTGATGCCACTGAATGCCAGAGTTATCCCCACACACTTCCTTCTTTCACTGAGATCCTCATTGCTCTTCTGCTTGTTAGTAATTCAGGAGTAAACTCTCATCCAGAGGATATTCAAGGTTCGTTTCTGACACCAACTGTCTTTGTATAAGTTACCTACAAAGTAGAAAAATAAAAGGAATACAAACTGGAAAATGAGAAGCAAAACTGTCACTGTTTGCAGATGACATGATACTATACATAGAAAATCCTAAAGATTCCACCAGATAAGTACTAGAAATAGTCAATGACTTTGGTAAGGTTGCAGGATACAAAATTAATGCACAGAAATCTCTGGCATCCCTATACACCAACAACAAAAATTCAGAAACAGAAATGAAGGAAAAATTCCCATTTACCATTACAAAAACAAACAAACAAATACCTAGATATAAACCTGACTAAGGAGGTGAAAGACTTGTACTCAGAAAACTATAAAACACTGATGAAAGAAATCAAAGATGACATAAACAGATGGGGAAATATACCATGTTCTTGGATTGGAAGAATCAATATTGTGAAAATGACTATACTACACAAAGCAATCTACAGATTCAGTGCAATCCCTATCAAGCTACCAATGGCATTCTTCACAGAATTAGAATAAAAAATCTTACAATTCGTATAGAAACACAAAAGACCCCAAATAGCCAAAGCAATCTTGAGAAAGAAAAATGGAGTTGGAGGAATCATGCTCCTTGACTTCAAACTATACCACAAAGCTACAGTAATCAAAACAGTATGGTACTGGCACAAAAACAGAAATATAGATCAATGGAACAGGATAGAAAGCCCAGAGATAAACCTACACACATATGGTCACCTAATTGATGACAAAGGAGGCAAGATCATACAATGGAAAAAAGATATCCCCTTCAATAAATGGTGCTGGGAAAACTGGACAGTTACAAATAGAAGAATGAAATTAGAACACCACTTAACACCATACACAAACATAAAATACAAATGAATTAAAGACCTAAATGTAAAACCAGACACTATAAAACTCTTACAGGAAAACATAGGAAAAACACTCTTTGACATTAACCACAGCAAGATCTTTTTTAACACCTTCTAGAGTAAGGGAAGTAAAAACAAAAATAAACAAATGGGACATAATTAAACTTAAAAACTTTAAAAATAAACAAATGGGACTTAATTAAACTTAGAAGCTTTTGCACAGCAAAGGAAACCATAAACAAGACAAAAAGACAACACTCATAATGGAGAAAATATTTGAAAATGAAACAACAGACAAAGGATTAATCTCCAAAATATACACATAGCTCATGGAGCTCAATATCAAAAAAAAAAAATCAAATTAAAAAATGAGTGGAAGATCTAAATAAACATTTCAGCAAGGAAGACATACAGATGGTCAAAAAGCACATGAAAAGATGCTCAACATCACTAATTATTAGAGAAATGCAAATGAAAACTGAAATGAGCTATCACCTCTCACTGGTCAGAATGGTCATTATCAAAAAAGCTAGAAAAAATAAATGTTGGAAAGGGTGTGGTGAAAAGGGAACCCTCCTGAACTGCTGGTGGAAATGTAAATTGATACAACCACTATGGAGAACAGTATGGAGGTTCCTTAAAAAACTAAAAATAGAAGCACCATATGACACAGCAATCCCACTACTGGGCATATACCCTGAGAAAACCATAATTCAAAAAGAGACATGTACCACAATGTTCATTAAAGCACTATTTACAATAGCCAGGACATGGAACCAACTTAAATGTCCATCGACAGATGAATGGATAAAGAAGATAAAGATAAAGATAAAGAATGGATATATACAATGGGATACTACCAGCCATAAAAAGAAATGAATTGAGTTATTTGTAGTGAGGTGGACAGAACTAGAGTCTGTCATACAGAGTGAAGTAAGTCAGAAAGAGAAAAACAAATACTGTATGCTAACACACATATATAGAATCTAAAAAAAAATGGTACTAAGAACATAGTTGAAGGGAAGGAATAAGATGTAGACATAGAGAATGGACTTGAGGACATAGGGTGGGACGAGGAAGCTGGAGATAATAAGAGTAGATTGACATAAATACACTACTGAATGGAAAATAGTTAGCTGGTGGGAAACAGCAGCATGGCACAGGGAGATCGGCTCTGTGTTTTTCAATGACCTTGAAGAGTGGGATAGGGAGGGTGGGAGGGAGGCTCACGAGGGAAGGGATATGGGGACATACGTATACATAGGGCTGATTCGCTTTGGTGTACAACAGAAAGTAACACAGTATTGTGAAGCAATTATACTCCAATAAGTATCTATTAAAAATAAATATAAAAAAATAAAGGGCATACCTGGTACTAATTCCCTAGGATGTATAATTCCAAGGAGGAGTAAGTGTCAATAATACAATTTTGAGTAGTTCACAGTGTTACTCAGTCCCAATGAAACTGCATAAAATGCACCCTGGGACTCTCAACTGGAGAAATGAGAGGGGAGGAAATTTTCCTTTGGCTCCCATTTTCCATCCTTGCAAGTTTCAACCCACATGGTATTAAGATCCCAGGTTGTGTGTGCATGGACAGTAAGCAGATTCTCACAGTGATGTCAAAAATCACTCTGGAACAAGAAGAACATGACATAGGATGACAGTGAAGGATGTCAGTTTGTGACTTGAGAACTGCTCCCCACCCAGCTGAACAAAAGGGATGGGTGAGGAAGGGCAGGTCAGAAATTGTGCAACAGAAGTCACATACAAGTGACTTTTAAGTTGTGGAGCTCTATACGGTAGAACCAAGAACTGAGTTTGGCCTCTAGGAAGCTGAATATCATCAAAGTGTACCACTTTTTTTTTTTTAACATCTTTATTGGAGTATACTTGCTTTACAATGGTGTTAGTTTCTGCTTTATAACAAAGTGAATCAGCTATACATATACATATATCCCGATATCCCCTCCCTCTTGCGTCTCCCTCCCACCCTCTCTATCCCACCCCTCTAGGTGGTCACAAAGCACCAAGCTGATCTTCCTGTGCTATGCGGCTTCTTCCCACTAACTATTTTACATTTGGTAGTGTACATATGCCCGTGACACTATCTCACTTCTCCCCAGCTTACCCTTCCCCCTCCCCATAACCTCAAGTCCACTCTCTACCTCTGTGTCTTTATTCCTGTCCTGCCCCTAGGCTCTTCAGAACCTTTTTTTTTTTTTAGATTCCATATATATGTGTTACCATATGGTATTTCTTTTTCTCCTTCTGAATTACTTCACTCTGTATAACAGATTCTACGTCCATCCACCTCACTACAAATAACTAAATTTCATTTTCTTTATGTCTAATATTCCATTGTATATATGCCACATCTTCTTTATCCATTCATTTGTCGATGGATGCTTAGGTTGCTTCAATGTCCTGGCTATTGTAAATACTGCTGCAATGAACATTGTGGTACATGACTCTTTTTGAGTTACGGTTTTCTCAGCGTATATGCCCAGTAGTGGGATTGCTGTGTCATATGATAGTTCTATTTTAGTTTTTTAAGGAACCTCCATACTGTTATCCATAGTGGTTGTATCAATTTACATTCCCACCAACAGTGTAGGAGGGTTCCCTTTTCTCCACACCCTCTCCAGCATTTACTGTTTGTAGATTTTTTGATGATGGTCATTGTGACCAGTGTGAGGTGACTCCTTACTGCAGTTTTGATTTGCATTTCTCTAATGATTAGTGATGTTGAGCATCCTTTCATGTGTTTGTTGGCAATCTGTATATCTTCTTTGGAGAAATGTCTATTTACGCCTTCTGCCCATTTTTAGATTTATTTTATTTTTTTTTTTGTTTTTTATGAAATGCTATGTCTTTTTTCATTAATTTTTTTAAATACTATAAGATGTCTGTTTTATTGATATTGAGCTGCATGAGCTGCTTGTATATCTTGGAGATTAATCTTTTGTCAGTTGCTTCATTCACGAATACTTTCTCCCATTCTGAGTGTTGTCGTTTTGTCTTGTTTATGGTTTCCTTTGCTGTGCAAAAGCTTTTAAGTTTCTCTAGGTCCCATTTGTTTATTTTTGTTTTTATTTCCATTTGTCTAGGAGTTGAGTCAAAAAGGATCTTGATGAGATTTATCTCATAGAGTGTTCTGCCTATGCTTTCCTCTAAGAGTTTTATAGTGTCTGGCCTTACATTTAGGTCTTTAATCTATTCTGAGTTAATTTTTTTGTGTGATATTAGGGAGTGTTCTAATTTCATTCTTTTACATGTAGCTGTCCAGTTTTCCCAATGCCACTTATTGAAGAGGCTGTCTTTTCTCTATTGTATATTCTTGCCTCCTTGATCAAAGATAAGGTGACCATATATGCATTGGTTTATCTCTGGGTTTTCTATCCTGTTCCATTGATCTATCTTTCTGTTTTTGTGCCAGTACTATACTGTGTTTTTTGTTTGGTTTTTTTTTTTTTTTTTGGTACATGGGCCTCTCACTGTTGTGACCTCTCCAGTTGTGGAGCACAGGCTCCGGACGCACAGGCTCAGTGGTCATATCTCATGGGCCTAGCCGCTCTGCGGCATGTGGGATCTTCCCGGACCAGGGCAGGAACCCGTGTCCCCTGCATCGGCAGGCGGACTCTCAACCACTGCACCACCAGGGAAGCCCCTATACTGTCTTGATTACTGTAGCTTTGTAGTATAGTCTGAAGTCAGGAAGCCTGATTCCTCTAGCTCTGTTTATCTTTCTCAAGATTGCTTTGGCTATTCGGGGTCTCTTGTGTTTCCATACAAATTGTGAATTTTTTTGTTCTAGTTCTGTAAAAAATGCCATTGGTAGTTTGATAGGGATTGCATTGAATCTGTCAATTGCTTTGGGTAGTAGGGTCATTTTCACAATGTTGATTCTTCCAATCCAAGAACATGGTATATCTCTCCATCTATTTGTATCATCTTTAGTTTCTTTCAACAGTGTCTTATAGTTTTCTGTGTACAGGTCTTTTGTCTCTTTAGGTAGGTTTATTCCTAGGTATTTTATTCTTTTTGTTGCAATGGTAAATGGGAGTGTTTCTTTAATTTCTCTTTCAGATACTTCATCACTAGTGTATAGAAATGCAAGAGATTTCTGTACATTAATTTTGTATCCTGCTACTTTACCAAATTCATTGATTAACTCTACTAGTTTTCTGGTAGCATCTTTAGGATTTTCTATGTATAGTATCATATCATCTTCAAACAGTGACAGTTTTACTTCTTTTCTGATTTGAATTCCTTTTGTTTCTTATTTGTCTCTGATTGCTGTGGCTAAAACTTCCAAAACTATGTTGAAAAATAGTGGTGAGAGTGGGAAACGTTGTCTTTTTCCTAATTTTAGTGGAAATGGTTTCAGTTTTTCACCATTGAGAATGATGTTGGGTGTGGGTTTGTCATATATGGCCTTTATCATGTTGAGGTAAGTTCCCTCTCTGCCTATTTTCTGGACAGTTCTTATCATAAATGGGTGTTGAATTTTGTCTAAAGCTTTTTCTGCCTCTATTGAGATTATTGTATGGCTTTTAACTTTCAATTTATTAATATGGTGTATCACATTGATTGATTAGCATATATTGAAGAATCCTTGCATTCCTGAGATGATCATGGTGTATGACCCTTTTAACGTGCTGTTGGATTCTCTTTGCTAGTATTTTATTGAGGATTTTTGCATCTATGTTCATCAGTGATATTGGCCTGTAGTTTTCTTTTTTTGTGGTATCTTTGTCTGGTTTTGACATCAGGGTGATGGTGGCCTCATAGAATGAGTTTGGGAGTTTTCCTCCCTCTGCTATATTTTGGAAGAGTTTGAGAAAGATAGGTGTTAGCTCTTCTCTAAATGTTTGATAGAATTTGCCTGTGAAGGCTTCTGGTCCTGGGGTTTTCTTTGTTGGAACATTTTTAATCACAGTTTCAATTTCAGTGCTTGTGATTGGGCTGTTTTTATTTTCTATTTCTTCCTGGTTCAGTCTTGGAAGGTTGTGTTTTTCTAAGAATTTTTTTCATTTCTTCCAGGTTGTCCATTTTATTGGCATAGAGTTGCTTGTAGTAATCTCTCATGATCCTTTGTATTTCTGTAGTGTCTGTTGTTACTTCTACTTTTCATTTCTAATTCTGTTGATTTGAGCCTTCTCCCTTCTTTTCTTGATGAGTTTGGCTAATGGTTTATCAATTTTGTTTATCTTCTCAAAGCACTGTCTTTTAGTTTTATTGATCTTGGCTATTGTTTCCTTCATTTCTTTTTCATTTATTTCTGATATGATCTTTATGATTTCTTTCCTTCTACTAACTTTGGGGTTTCTTTGTTCTTCTTTCTCTAATTGTTTTAGGTATAAGCTTGAGTTGTTTATTTGAGATTTTTCTTGTATCTTGAGGTAAGATTATATTGATATATACTTGCCTTTTAGAACTGCTCTTGCTACATCTCATAGGTTTGGGGCCATCGTGTTTTCATTGCCATTTTTTTCTAGGTATTTTTTAATTTCCTTTTTATTTCTTCAGTGATCTTTTGGTTATTTAGTAGCATAAGGTATAGCCTCCATGTGTTTGTATTTTTACAGTTTTTTTTTTCCTGTAATTGAAATCTAGTCTCATAGAGCTGTGGTCGGAAAAGATACTTGATATGATTTCAAGTTTCTTAAATTTACCGAGGCTTGATTTGTGACCCAAGATATCATCTATCCTGGAGAATGTTCCATGAGCACTTCAGAAGAAATTGTATCTGTTGTTTTTGGATGGAATCTCCTATAAATATCAATTAATTCCATCTTGTTTAATGTGTCATTTAAAGCTTGTGTTTCCATATTTATTTTCATTTTGGATGATCTGTCCATTGGAGAAAGTAGGGTGTTAATTTCCCTACTACTATTGTGTTACTGTCTATTTCCCCTTTTATGGCTTTTAGTATTTGCCTTATGTATTGAGGTGCTACTATGTTGGGTGCATATATATTTACAATTGTTATATCTTCCTCTTGGATTGATCCCTTGATCATTATGTAGTGTCCTTCTTTGTGTCTTGTAATAGTCTTTATTTTAAAGTCTATTTTGTCTGATATGAGAATTGCTACTCCAGCTTTCTTCTTATTTCCTTTTGCATGGAATACCTTTCTCCATCCCCTCACTTTCAGTCTGCATGTGCCCCTAGGTCTGAAGTCGGTCTCTTGTAGACAGCATATATACGGATCTTGTTTTTGTATCCATTCAGCCAGTCTATGTCTTTAGGTTGGAGCATTTAATTCATTTACCTTTAAGGTAATTATCAATATGTATGTTCCTATTACCATATTCTTCATTGTTTTGTGGGGTTTTTGTAGGTTTTTTCCTTGTCTTGTGTTTCCTACCTAGAGAAGTTCCTTTAGCATTTGTTGTAATGCTGGTTTGGTCGTGCTGAATTCTCTTAACTTTTGCTTGTCTGTTAAGGTTTTAATTTCTCTGTCGAATCTGAGTGAGATCCTTACTGGGTAGAGCAATCTTGGTTATAGGTTTTTCCCTTTCATCACTTTAAATATGTCCTCCACTCCTTGGAACAGTTATATAAATGCATCATTAAATAACTCTCTTAGAGTGATATTCAAAATATTTGTAGATAAAAGTGGAGAATAATGGCTGCATTGAAGGTTTTGCTTAAAAAAGTATGGCTTCTACAAACATGAAAATGAGATCTACTTTAAAAAATGAGAAGTAAAATGAAAACAAAAGAAGAACCTTAGCAGAAAAACCTGGACAATGTCAAAAAAGTGTTTAAGCATAAGGTATATTCTTAAACGGAGTTATTTTAGAAAGTTAGAATAGTCCAGCCAAAGTACCATGTGAATTTTCTTTTTGTAAGTGAATAATGTTAAACAAAAGAGTTAAATCTCTCTATACTCAGAGGACTAAAGGACAAAATTAGAACTTACAACTGGTGGAACAGGATGTGTTTAAATTTAATCAGTACAAAATCATGGGCAGAAGAGAATGCCTAGAAAAAGAGCAGTGTCTCATCAACAGCATCACCCTTGATGCATTTGTTCCTAAACTAAAATAATCTATTTATCCTGTTTTTAAAGCAAAACATTTTATGATTAAATGTTAGAAGTAATCTGTTCTCTAAAAAGTCCTGTTATGCCATGATTTATAACTTACCATTAAATTTTCAAAAATTGTTTATTTTTGAGAAGATTGAGACAGACCTCATTTGGTCCTTTAGTATCTAACTACTCTATGTAGTTCAAACTAAGAAGAGAATGTCTCCAGCTCTGTCAGAACCATGAGAAAAATCTGCATCCAATGTGTTTATAATGAGGGTAGAGTGGGAACCTTCTTTATTGTTCATTGTACGTCAAACACAAACATCAGTTAGAATTTGAATATTATTTGATGTAAGGTTTTCCTAATTAAATGTAAATTCCTGTGAGGTATATGATTATCACTTTTACTCTTTTATTCCCTTTAAATACTAAGATTCCTTGCTGTAATACCTTTCTAAGTATAAGCTCTCATGGTTCATCATCATGTTTAGTCAAGAATTGGTGTTGGACCCAGTGCTGAGGCAGGCCCTTGCCTCCCTCCTGCCTCAGTGGATCATGTCCAGGGTGGTGGCAGGGTTGGGGGTGGTAGAGTTTCCAGGCCAGTTTCAATGCAGGGATCACAACAAACACAGCAGCCACAGAAGCACTAGGACATTACCTCTCCCATCAGCTTAGCAGCCCCCAAGGAGACTGACTACCTACTTACACAGAAACTAATTGAGACTGAAGCCCTTTGGGGTTTTTGAAGAGGAAGAGGAATTGCAGCACAGAATTTAAATTTTGGGAAAATTAAATAACCTGGTAAAAGAGTGGATACAAGAAATCAGTGAAAGCAAGAATCTTCCACAATGTGTAACTGAAAATGTTGGAGGAAAAATTTTTACATTTGGAACTTATAAATTAGAAGTACATAAAAAAGGTGCCGATCTTGTTGTGTTGTGTGTTGCTCCAAGACATGGTGATTGAAGTGACTTTTTCGCCTCATTCTATGATGAATTGAAATTACAGGAAGAAATCAATTTAAGAGCTGTTACAGAGGCATTTGTACCAGTTATCAAACTGTGTTCTGGGATAGAGATTGCTATTTTGTTTGCAAGATTAGCACTTGCAGACTATTCCAGAAGACCTGGACTTTAGAGATGATAGTCTGCTTAAAAATTTACATATAAGATGCAGGGTAACCAATGAAATTTTACATTGAGTACCAAACATTGACAGCTTCAGGTTAATCCTACAAGCTATCAAGCTGTGGGCCAAACACCACAGCATCTATTCCAATATATTAGTTTTCCTCTGTGGTGTTTCCTGAGCTATGCTAGTGGCATGAACTTGCCAGCTTTATCCAAATGCAATAGCATCAACACTTGTATGTAAATTTTTCTTCGTATTTTCTAAATGGTATGTGTTTAGGTTATGTTAAAATAAAATTGATTGAAAAAAAAGAAATCAAGTACCTATCTTGTCAGCCTGTTAACGCATAACCCACATACGTTCCATCTAGAATGTAGAGTGTAGACTGCCACCATTAATGGTTTAGGTGATGTATTAACACAAAGAGCAGTAACATAGTGACATTAGAAGGAGAAACATGTCATTGAGAGAAAGCACTAATGAGGCTGTTGGCTGAGTCCATGGGAGGCAGAGAAGGAAGGAAGAAAAGAAAGAAAATAGTGTAGCTGAGAAGAATAAGAAGTAACAGGAGTCAAGAGAGCAACTAAGGTAAGTGGGACTGAAACACCTAGACTCTCTCCTCTGAGCATTATTATCATATATTACAATAAACATTTTTGAACAAATACATTTCATTTGACAATTATCATGTGATTCCAATCATTTTTGGTTCTGTTTCCTCTCTCTCCTTCAAAGTATTAAGAGTGTTAGATTTCTTAATCATCCACAGTTCTAAAACTCACTTTTTCTCATATTATACATTAGAAACTTCTCAAATACTTTTCCTCAGTCCTATTTTCTTTCTCAAGAGTGGTAGCATTGGCATAGGAATAGCGTAACTTTGGGCTTCCCTGGTGATGCAGTGGTTGAGAGTCTGCCTGCCGATGCAGGGGACACAGGTTTGTGACCCGGATCCCACATGCTGTGGAACAGCTGGGCCCGTGAGCCATGGCCAGTGAACCTGTGCGTCCGGAGCCTGTGCTCCGCATCGGGAGAGGCCACAACAGTGAGAGGCCCACGTACCTCAAAAAAAAAAAGAAAGAAAGAAAGAAAGAAATAGTATAACTTTTTGCCCAGTTTGGTGCAGTTTTATACGTCAGTGCCCTCCAAGGTCACTGACTGAGGAGGACTAAGAACTTCTTTGCATCACCCAGGCTAACATGAGTGGCTTTCCACACAATCCACACCCCGTTGTCTCTCCAGTTGAATGACCATGCACACAGCCCAGGCACATTGGGAGGAAGATATACACCTGTCAGGGATGGTCACCCACCCCATACTGTGGTTTCAAGGAAAAAAGATTCCATTTCCTATTGTAATGTAGATCAGGGTAGGTTCCAGCTAGAAGTATTAATGCTTGAGATGCCTGAAAATGGGATACGGTCTTTTTCTGTGGAGAGGGCTGCTATTTAAGAGAAGAGAAGGTAGTTTCAAAAAAGAAAAGGTAAAATACATCAGTGAAGATGGCTGGAACCCCTATGATTTTTGATACTGTTAGACACTGGCCTAATGAGGACTATGGGAAAGGGCCCCACTACAGGCATCACAAGGACTTACTGTATAACACAGGGAACTATATTCAATATCTTGTAATAACCTACAGTGGAAAAGACTATGAAAAAAGAAATATGTGTGTGTTTAACTGAATCACTTAGCTGTACACCTGAAACATTGTAAATAAACTATACTTCAATTAACAAAAAAGGAAAAACATTTTAGACAGGTGTGTGCAGATGAGTCTGAATGGGTTGTCATCCACTGATGGCTTTAGGGAGAAAGTACAAGATGGAGGAAACCAGAGTGGAGGTACACAAGAGGACTATAAACAGCTCGGGAACTCTCAGAAAAATTCTTCCTGATTAGGCTGACATGATAACTTCCTGTTTTTAATGGTAAAGTGATTCCATGATCATTACACACCATTGCTGCAAAAGGGATCTTGGATGAAATACATTTGTTAGGTTTTTTTTTTTTTGTGCTACGCGGGCCTCTCAATGTTGTGGCCTCTGTTGTGGCCTCTCCCATTGCAGAGCACAGGCTCCAGACGCGCAGGCTCAGAGGCCATGGCTCACGGGCCCAGCCGCTCCGCGGCATGTGGGATCCGGGGCACGAACCCGTGTCCCCTGTATCTGCAGGCGGACTCTCAACCACTGTGCCACCAGGGAAGCCCATTTCTTAGGTTTTTACACCCCATATATTACCATAGCCTGATAAGTTATATCAGATATTTGCAATAAGATGTCTAAGTGAAATTTAACTTACTTCCACTGGTTCTAGAGGAATTGGATTGGTTAGAAATTTTTACAAATGACCAGGATGATTTTCAATCTATTACAATATTTTGAATCTGTTCCTGTTAATATATATATTTAGCCAATATAATCAAGTCCTAAACAATTGACTTAAATATATCTAGTGTTCATTCAAAATCTCAAATACCTGGATAATAGTGTGCTGCAAAGAAAAAATTATTGGTAAAACAGTGTTCTTCTCCTTTCTAACCTTTATCAAATTGTTACAAGTATTACCCAATTTTCATTCATTGAAAGAATTATCCACATCTTAATTTTAAGTAATGCTTCATCTATTTATGAGAAAACTTTCTAATTGAATAGCATGTATTCCTACACTCTCCTTGAGCTATATTTTGATTCAAACTGTGTGCATCAATTTTTATCATAAAATTATTATAACCTGCACTCCTTCTTAAAACTTATTAAATTAGTATGTCAAAGTAGACTGATCCATTGTTAAAGTATATAAAAAAATATATATATGTTTTGTGTTATCCTCTTATTCTGTTATTGGATTATACAAATAAATTCCATCAAAACAAAGAGAAAATTATCCCTTCCCTTTACAGTAAGGCAGCTACTGGGAAGAGTTTTATCAACCTGCCTAATTATGTGTTCATCCTTGAATTTGTCACAGAAGCGGGGGGATGGGACAATGGCATTGACACCTTGATGGAGTGTTTACGAGAAGAATGTCCTATTAAATGAAGATCTCTAATAAATAGATTGTGACATTATGCCTGTAGGGATATGAGAAGTAAAGTGGTTGGGCAGTCAAACAATGGCAGTTGTGTTTAGTCAAGTGACTTAATTTTTTCATCTCCAAGCCAGTAATCTATCTACACACAGTTTGCCAAGAATGTAGACTGTCAACCACCACTATTAATGACTGAAATAGTGGATTACCTTAAAGAATAAATACTACATTACAAATTAGAAAAAGAAACATTTCACAGAGACAAAACACTGCTGCCTCAGATAAGTACAGTAAATGCATATTCATCTTGAGACTGTTCTCTTTAATAATAGGGAAGAATTCAAATAGAACGCAGAGGTGGAACCAGATAGAAATGGCAGGGAAGAGCAGTACCCAGAGCATGACTGGAATAGAATTAATTGTTCCAGAGAAACTAAGATTAAGAACTCCACGACTCCATGAATCTAAATGAGTATATAGTTAACATATTTTATGATAGAATAACAGCTCAATTTTAACTGTAGATAGGATGATTTAAATAGGACAGTAAAAGAGTTACATTTCCTCAGCCATTTAAAGTGCTTTCTGAGTCACCAGGCAGCACAGCACTTTGCATTTCCTAGAGGACAGCGCATATACTTGATAGAGGATCTTTCAGTCATGAAGCAATTGGCAAAGTTAATATTCTGGCTTCAGAAAGAGAATCTGGAGATAGTCTATCAAATTGGATGAGTAGATGGGGCCACCCACTCAGTAATTCATTTGCACCACCCAATTCAGTGATTTTTTTTTCTCTCTAGTAGATAATGGAAATGTATAGCTGAGGCCAAAAGACCTTCTTTTTTAAACTTTTTTTTAAATTGAAGTATAGTTGATTCACAATGTTGTGTTAATTTCTGCTGTACAGCAAAGTGATTCAGTTATATATATACATTTTTTAAAATTATTTTCCATTATGGTTTATCTCAGGATATTGAATATTGTTCCCTATCCTATACAGTAGGACCTTGTTGTTTATCTACTCCATATGTAATAGTTTGCATCTGCTAACCCCAAACTCCCACTCCATCCCTCCCCCTACCTCTCCACCCCTCCCCCTTAGCAACCACAAGTCTGTTCTCTACGTCTGTGAGCCTGTTTCCATTCTGGAGATAGGTCATTTGTGTCATACTTTATTCCACATATAAGTGATATCATACAGTATTTGTTTTTCTCTTTCTGACTTACTTCACTTAGTATGATAACCTCTAGTTGCACCCATGTTTCTGCAAATGGCATTATTTCATTCTTTTTCATGGCCAAGTAGAAATACCTTCTTTTTAACATCAAAAATATACTGCATATAAAGTGGATTATGCACATTAAATGATACATTTCTATGCCTCTTAGTTATAAGACTAGTCTTCTTTTGTTCTATTTGACCTTACATCTCGTAGTCACAGCATTGCCATAAGTAGCAAATGGTCCTTCTTTATTTCTATAATCACTGAGGCTATACCATATGCTTTCTAAAGGATGAACATGAACAGAGTAAAACTAATCGTTTAAATTAGTTTCAGGGATACTGCTCTTGGCACAGAATAGACTTTGTGAATCTTTTGCAGCTACTTCAACTTACAATGTACCAGCTTCTGTAGATTTAACTCTCAACCTATCCTATATTTTCTTGACCTTGAACACTTATTAACATTTTATGATTCTAGAATAGTACTTACTCCATAATGACCATACTCTTTTATGATCTATTACAATAATAGATTACACAATTATTTTATAGGATAATATATTCAAATCCTCTGAATTTTAAAAACGCCTTTGAGCCAAATGTGAAGAGGTCTAACAAGGTAAAAGAAATGACCTAGTTGCATTTGCTTAAACTCTGACTTGTCTCTACAAAAGAAAAACCTGGCTCAGCAAAATCCATTACTAAGATCAAAGCCTCTCCTCCCCAGACTACAAATGTCTTCCCTTTACCTTCAGGCTGATAAGAGGAATTAGTGTCTCTGTTTCTACAAATACAGAAATATTCATTACCTCTATTCTAATAATTAACACACAGATATAACACAAATATTACATTTTCTTTCATTTTAAATATAAAATTCCTTTCAAAATAGGCACCAAAGCTTCGTAACTATACTTAGCCATTTTATATTATATGCTGCTTCTATCATTGAATTTAAGTAATCTCTTTGAAATGAGCATAAATCTTAGAAGTCAGATAAGATTCTTTTTAGCTTCATGGTTGGATTTCAAGAGAGTGAAATGAAGTAGGTTCTAAGCCCTCTCTGGAGAAAATGGAGCAATACAGCTGTTAATCATGTTTGTGGCAAGCAGAAATGCAAAGCCTCTAAAGTAATCAGGAGACTTACATCTAAAAGAGCATAGAGATGAAATAGATAGAGGTACATAAATATTCCAGGGACCTTTTACTATTATATTCATTAAAGTCCCAGCTTAATGCATGCTTTATTGCCCAGAAATTCATTTCATTTGCATTTTAACTGGGTTTTAGTGAAGTTAATCCTTTTTCTTCCCTTGCTAAGAAACTATTCAGCAACTGCAGCAAAATACTGAAAGAAGAGAAATAAATTGAAATAGTCTTCTTATACTAAAACTTAAATTTGTCATAATTTACTAAAGAAAAAGGATGTCTATATGAAGTTCACTAGATCACATTATTTTAACACCAAAAAGTATCTGTGTATTATCAAGTAAGCTCTATTAGATAACAAAAAAAATTATTCATTTATGCTAAAGATTTAATATCAAGCAACATTCAGTAAAAATAAACATTTTATTTTCACAGGAGTAAAATTTATAAAGTAATCACCCATTTAGAAGTAAGCAATTAATTTTCACAAGAAACTCCAATATGTAATACCATGCATCATTCAAGCAGTTGTGTAAAAAAAGAGCAGCTTAAGTTGTATTTTGAAAGTGCAAGCATTCAATTGAGAAATATGTTAGCTTAACAGAGAAAGCTTTTTTTTTTTTTGTAATGAAAAAAAGTAACTTCATTTCCTAAATCCTAGTGACTGTAAAGTCCACATGGAAAAGATAGAGTTGGGACTTCTATGGCAGCGCCGTGGTTAGGAATCTGCTGGCCAGTGCAGGGGACACAGGTTCGAGCCCTGGTCCAGGAAAATCCCACATGCCGTGGAACAGCTAAGCCCGTGTGCCACAACTACTGAGCCTGTGCTCTAGAGTCCATGAGCCACAACTACTGAGCCCTCATTCCACAACTACTGAAGCCTGCGTGCCTAGAGCCCTTGCTCTACAAGAGAAGCCACCGCAGTTAGAAGTCTGTGCACCACAATGAAGAGTAGGTCCTGCTCGCTGCAACTAGAGAAAGCCTGCGCACAGCAACAAAGACCCAGTGCAGCCAAAAATAAATAAATTAATTAATTAAAAACAAACAATAGAGTTTTGTCTATGTGACAATATATTATAAACACAAACTGCTGATAACCCCTTAGTAAAATGGTCCCTTCAGGCAAACAGACATCCTAGCAAATCTCAAAGAAAAAGACAAATGAAATTAAGGAAAGCCAAAAAAATGGGGACAAATGAAGTCTTCAAATGAAAGGAAACTTTCTTCATGATTCATTTTGAAATATTTAACATGCATATGTATAAGATAAAATATAGTACTTTGAGCATAACCATCCCATATCTATTGAGAACCATCTCTAAATATTTTTTAATAAAATTTTATTTTAAAATTTGTGCTCTCTCTCAGGAAAACCTGAACACTTATTTTTGCCTCACTAACATTTGAGAGTTCAAGTGTCCTTATTGCTTTAGTTTACTCACCTTACCTTAGGCCATGTTTCAAGTCTGAGATGACTTATGATGTTCGTTGACAGTGGATGGTCTGTTTGGAAGATTCTGGCTGTAAACTATTACTTTTTAAAAAGTATTTTGAGTTGTCAAGTATTTGAAGTATTCATCAATAAATGTAGATTGAGTGAAAACCCTACGTTTGTTTCAGGTCTATCATTGTCTTAAGAAAATTGAGCAAAATTATTTGGAATAACGAACAGAAATTAAACAGAAAACCATGTTTTTTACCCATCTTCACTGTCACTGATTAATGCTAATTAATTAGGTTAATTAATCAGACATAAATACAGGGGATTTAAAACAAAACCCATCCACTAAGAGTTAGATGATCTTTATGATACAATTAACTTCTAGCACATTCCTGCTCAAAAGGAGAGACACAGTCCTTATTCTAGTTCTAGCTCTATTTCTACTGAGAAGCTGATTAAACACCCATATACCAAAATGAAAGTATCACCAGTTTAATTTATGAAAGCATAATCTTCCGTAGATTAATAATAAAATTTATTTTTTAAAAAAATCCATTTCCCTTTGCTGTTATTTTTATGATACAGGAGCGAGTTCCATGTAAAAGCTGCATAATCGTCTTAGTCAGTAAATGTATACTATCAAGATAATTATTATAAAATTCTGATTGAAAACACTTGATGTACTCTAGTGATCAACTCAAGTTGATTACATTTTTCAATATTTTATCTATAGAGTCAGTCCTCTATATACACGGGTCTCACATTTGCAATTCAACCAACTGTGAATCAAAAATATTTGGAAAAAAATTCCAGAAAGTTCCAAAAGGAAAAATTTGAATTTGCTGCACACTGATGACAACTATTTACATAGCATTTACATTGTATTAGGTATTCTAAGTAATGTAGAGATGATTTAAAGTGTACTGGGGGATGTGTATAGGTTATATGCTATGCCATTTTATTTAAGAAACTTGAGCATCTATGGATTTTGGTATTTGTGGTGATGGTGTGGGGAGGGGTCCTGAAAAAAATACCCTGTGGATACCAAGGGACAACTGTATTTGTCTGTCTGTCTTCTATGAATCCATCTATTTATAGGGTTAACAATTTATAAGATTTGCATACATATTTTATTAACAAATTTTGCTTGACTTTAATCCTATTGTCTCAAAACTTTCTACAAAATAAAAATATGTTTGCTAATATTATCCTTGTATATCTTTTTAATATAAGAAATTGAAGTAAATTTTGTAAGCTAAGCATACTTCTTATGATATCAGAGACAGAGATAGAGATAAAGAGAGAGACGGAGAATAAAGCTACACAGAATAAGTCAGGAATAAAAAAGAAAATACAAACAATTCATGCCAGCATTTGACAACCTAGATGTAATAGACACATATTTATAAAAGTTAATCTTCAAAAGTGTTTGAAAGAAGAAATGGAAAACATGAATATAGTACGCTTATTACAAAGAAATTGCATTAGGAATCAAAATAATCAAACACACACACATAGACACAGCTTAGATAATCTCATTACTAAGTTTTATCAACTATTTAAGGTGCAAGCAACTCCAATATTTTATAAATCATTCTAGATAGATGCAAAAGAGAAATCATGAAGTGATTTTATAAAACTAGCATGTCAGAAACTGAAAAGACAGTTCAAAATAAGAAAAGTAAAGTATAATAACACTCAAGAGAAAATATGAAATAAACTCTTAAAATATTAGCAAACCAAATCCAACAACGTAATCTAAGTATAGTACATTATGACCCAGTTTGATTAAACGTCCATCATATTTGATTTAACAACAAAAATCTACTGATATAATTGATATAACTTGTGGAAAAATGTGTAAATTATGTTTCAGTTTTTTACCTTTGGGAAAGTTATTTGCTCATTGATATTTGTAGTAAATATTCTGATTCTTAAAATTCTTATGCTTAAATAAGCTGATATAAAGAAATATTATAGAAACAAAATATATTAAGTTAAATACTTGATGGTTTCAAACTATTTGTATAGGGAAGTATGTACATTAAATCCTAGTCTTTAGAATTTCATAATATTTAATAATCATTGCTTCACTTCTGTTTCAGTGAACATAACACATGCAATGTAAAATGAACCTCTAAAATTGTAAAATCCTTCTGTAAAGTCTGAGATCTGTGTGAGAAGTTTATGTTTTTTTATATCCTAAAATCTGCTATTAGAAAACAATCATCCTATAATCATTATCAAATTCAAAAATGTATTTGTATTTTGAAGTCAAAATACAATTCAAATAATATTTTCAAAAATGATATTACTAAATTAATAATTAATATTAGCATATCTGAAAGAATCTTCTAAAATTCAAGCATAAATCTCAGTTTTTCAAGGAAAAGACCTCATCCAAATTTAAAATGAGTAAAGATATTTCCTAAGTCCATAGCAAAGCATGACCTTTATTGCTATTTAGATTATATTGGAGGGAGATAATAAAGTTTACTAATACTAATCTTCTGCTCCCAGTTTTAAGCAAATTTGAAAAAACACAACGGAATACTACTCAGTCATCTAAAAGAATGAAAATTTGTCAGTTGTGACAACATGGATTAACCTATAGGATATTATGCTAAGTAAAAAAAGCCAAACAGTGAAAGACAAATACTTTCTAATTTCACTTACATGTGGGATCTAAAATACAAGACAAAGGAGAAAACATAACAAAATAGAAATAGACTCACAGATACAGAGAACTTGTGGTTATCAGAGGGGAGAAGGGTGGGGGGATTGATGCAATAGGTGAAGTGGATTAAGAGGTACAAATTTCCATTAAAAAATAAATAAGTCATGGAGAGGTAGTCTCCAGCATAGGGAATATAGTCAATAATATTGTAATAACTTTATATGGTTACAGATGGTAACGGCTTATTGTGGTAACCATTTTGTAACATATTAAATATATAAATGTTGAGTCACTATGTTGAACACCACTAACAAATAAAATATAAGTTCGTTATACTTTAATAAAAACAAACTTGACTAGGAAATGTGCATGTATATCCTTATGGAGTCCATAGTTAATGTCTGAAACTGAGAATTGCAGAATAGCTGACTTTTAGCAGGCTTTGTTTTGATAGCAGGGGTGAGGAGAGGAAATATACTGCAGAGAGAAATGACAGTTGTCTCAGACAGGTTCTAAATCTTGTTCATCACTGCTTCTGCATTATATGCCTAATTCTGTCCATCTCTGGGCAATCCATTGGTGAGAAGTACAATGTAGAAATATGGGTTCTGTAGAAATGAAACAAAAGATACCTTGACATCTAGATAGTATTTAGTATAATATGTATAATCTGATGATTTTCTTATATAAATAAGTTAATTTCTCTAAACTTAGTGACTAAGAATTCAATGTATATTTCAATCAGGGAATAACCCAGACCCTAGCAGGATTGACTCAAAATGTTTTATAATAAAAAATATACAGTAGAAATGTGATAGCAAAAATAATGATAATTTACACAGAATTTATATCATATGACCAACAAGACCTCTTGTAGAAAACTATCTCATATTCTTGCCCAGTAGTGTTGCAGATATTTCTAGTCTTCAATTCTCTGTGCACCTGGGTGGCTTAGATTTCTCAGCCCTCTTGTAGTTAATGGGGCACTTGCCCAGTACTCACCAACAGGGTGCAAGCAAAAATGACCTGTCTCATTTTTATGAAGAGGTATTTGAGAAGAGGTGTAAGCTCTCTGTGTTCTCTCTTAGGGCTTAGTGGGGTCGCAGAGTCTGTATTTTGAATGGAGAAACAACACAGTGGAAGCAGCTGAATTCCTGAGGCACCACATGGAAGACTGCTATCCAAAAATTTAGGAAACTCAGACTGTATTTGATATGAGCAAGAAATACACCTATGCTGAATTCAGCCACTGATATTTGTTTTTGCAGTAGAACCTGGTCAATCCTGACTAATCAACTGGGTCATTTCCAGAAGATTTATTTGAGTCTTACAATTTGTTGTGCACACTCATGGGCCCCCAACTTGTTGAGCTTTAATATATGGAGTGAAGTATTAATGCTGTTACCAAAAGCATATTCTGCAAAGCTCAGCTATCACAAAGGCCACTCTTTATAAGGACAATGTTTATGATAGAACATGTAGAACAAATTATGGCCATGACACATAGTTGTTTTCAGGTCTGTGGCCTTTTTGGTACTTACTGAGTGATGATATATTCCACAACATTGAACAGAATATCCTTCTTGGGGTTCCCCTGGTGGTGCAGTGGTTGAGAGTCTGCCTGCTGATGCAGGGGACACAGGTTCGTGCGCTGGTCCGGGAAGATCCTACATGATGTGGAGCGGCTGGGCCCATGAGCCATGGCCACTGAGCCTGCGCGTCTGGAGCCCGTGCCCCTCAACGGGAGAGGCCACAACAGCGAGAGGCCCGCGTACCACAAAAATAAATAAATAAATAAAAGAATATCCTTCTCTCTTCTTATATTTACTAGCATGGTTTCTGATCATTAATCATAAAATGTTTCTATGAGAGCAACAGGCTACTACGATGATTTTAGTGATCCATAGTACCCAAATGCCATGGAATGTTCAATAGATAAGCTATCTAAAGGATGTCAGTTACAGCTTTTGCATCTATCAACCTCCTCTCCATGTTATTTTCTCAGCTCTTGAAATCTTCTCATCCATTACTTGAAGCACACCTGCCTTCATAGGCAGAAGCACTTCTAGTCCTAGTACCCCTTGTTTAGTCTCTTAAGCACAGGGCTCCTGAATTTTATCCAGTAGTGTAAAAACACACAAATCTGACTTGACAGTAACAAGCATGCTTCTGGCAAGGCTAGCTTCTCTCTGAAAAATCAGTAAGTTTGATATAGAATTTTAAAGGTGACTAAATGGTGGAACTATTTGATGGTGAGAACATTTCCAAATTTCCTGTGTAATATATAGAGAGCTTCTACAGAAGCAGACCTGCCACTGGACAAATGTGCTTTTTTACAGGAAAGCCAAGCAGAACTTGGACCAGAACATTACAGTGAAGGTTTTATATTTTTGAAGAGTGAGTGAACACACAAGACAGAGAGAGAGAAAGATGTTCAGAAAAATATTTCTCATCATCTTCTTACTCTCAGCTATAAGAAAAACAAAAATAATGACAAAAAGATGATCAGGATGAGCCCTGCAACTTGAATTCTGTGGCCCCTTAACTAGAGTTTTGAGGTGAAGCATCAGTTTCACCTAAACTATTGAATGTTCCTTGCACAACTTGCATGAAAATATTGTCCCTGTTTCTAAACAGAAATGTGCATGTTTGGAATAAATTTCATGTTTGCTCATTTTTCCCTTAGGAAGGGGAACAAGAAGAAGGTGACAGTGTCATAATTCTGTGGCCTTGCTGGACCACAGTAACATGGCTCAGTGGAGATGGGAAGGCTGTGGAAACAGCCCAGATATGGGGCTAATAGCACTAATTAATGTCTAAGCAAGTCTTAATCCTAGGAGCCTAATGATCACAAGACAACCAATCATTTCGGGACAGGGCAGACAGGTAATCTAAATTCAGGACCTCTTGGAATCATGCATGTGGTGGGATGTGGTTCTTCTGTTTTGCCTAAACCATCTAACTCTGGCTAGGAGAATGGGAAATATAATCTAGTTTAGAGTGATTAGCCTGGCAAGGGTGAGTCAGGGTGCCAAGAATAGTTGAATTAAGGTGATAGATTCAATTTCCACAAAAACTGAATGAATTAGGAAATCAAACAACATTTTGACAAGAAAACAGAGATAGAGTGTCAAAACAATGTCCGATATATTCATAAATCTTGGTAATCATAAATTTAAGTACAGACATTCCACAATTGTAGGCAAAAATTTAAAAATAATCCTCAGGATTGATTCAAGATTAGTGCTGGGTCGGTGAGTCTTGAGTGTGTGGGGAAAAGATCTTAATACTTGAAACAACCAATCAACCAATCAGTCCAAGGCTTTTCAAACTCTAGGTCATAGAAACTGAGGGGTGAAATGCAGGTTTATTTAAGTAAAGCAAATCGCCAAACATGCAGCAGTGTGAAAATTTCTAACTAAAAGATACTAGAGAAGCTGCCTTTTTCAATAGCAAAATGAAATTAAGGTACATTTTCTCAACTTCAAAACTGTGCTAGGAAACTAATGAAACATTCCCATAAAGCTAGGTTTATTTCATGACTCAATTTTACTTGTATTCATTATTTGATTATTACATATATTTTAAATTTATATCCTGCCTTATTCTAAAATAGATTTTAAATTGACTTGCAAAGACATCATATAAAATAAAATGGAAGATCCTAAGTCTAGGTGCAGGAAAAGATGAGCAAACAAGAGTTAGGACAGTTTGAGCTAAAAAGGTGTTTTATAGATGATAGATAGATAGATAGACCGATCCAGGCACTTCTGTAGATGAATATCTTATATCTTAGCTCTAGGCTTTCTAGCAAATATCTCAGAAATTTTATAATTCATATACTTTACCATATTCATAAGATAAAAGTAAAATTATTTGCCCTATAGCACTATAGTTAAACTAAGGCTCAAAATGAATTTCTCACAAGTGTCTTCAAGTAGATATGAATAATGTAAAAAACAATATGCTCAACAGACATGATAAGAAATGTGTTGCTGGATTTTAAATATGAAGTACCTTTATTCTGTAGAGGACTAACATTAATCATGAAAGTGATACTATTCAAACAGAATTGGTATGACCCAAACAAGCAGAGTGCATGTTAATACTGTCCTACTTTCCATTTTCTCTGAAGGATATGACATTTCTCCTTAGGGATAATTAATGGGGAAAAGATGATATATTTTCCTGTCACACTTTTTTGAGCTCCCAATAATAAGTTTTCTATGACTGGAACACCTTACCTTTACTGCCAGTTAAAATATAGGTAATTTGAGGTATTTACTGTACCATGTAAAATTTGATGCCTACCTGATGTTGTCTTATATTCTTGAATAATAAAAAGTATTTGGGGGCTCATCCAAGTTTGGGGGGTTTGAAGGTTTTACATGCTTGGAGCCTTATTTATACAAATATATTTTTTAAAATCTCATTTTTCTAAGTTAAAAAAATTGTGATCATGTGAACACATTGCTAGAATCTCACACAGGACACTGGAGATCTGTCCCCAATTATACTGAAACTCCTCTTGACACTTTTATCTTCAGAAACACTTTCTGCTGCCTTCGTTGTGATGAAGTTGGGGGGAATCAGAGGAGAAGGAAATGGTTGAAAAAGTCATTTAGTTATTTTAATATTGGTGTCAAAAGTTGCAGACATTAGATAAAAACTAAAAAAAGAAAGAAAGAAAGAAAAACCTGAATAAACTATGGGCTTTAGTGAATGATAATATATCAACACTAAATTATTAATGGTTAGAAAATTACCATACTAAGGTAAGTGTTAATAACAGAGGAAACTGTTTTCAGGAAAAGGTAAAAATAATAATATAGGCTCAATTTTTCTGTGAATCAACAACTGTTCTAAAAATATAGCCTATTAATAAAAATATTAAACTTGTACTAGATAATAAAAAGATAAATTAAATTTAAAATGCCAAAGTATTTGAATAGATATTTCCCTAAAGATGTACAAAAGGCTATTAAGCATGTGAAAAGGTACCCAACATTAGTTAGGGTGATGCAGAATAAAATCACAATGGTATACCTGAACTTCACATTCACCAGAATGCTTATAACAAATGAGATAATGTTATAGTGACTTTTACCTGTCTATTTGACTGTGTCAGGGATGCCCAGATATTCCATTGAACATTATTTCTGTGAAGGTTTTTCTGGGTGAGATTTACAGTTGAATCAATGGACTTATTAAAGTAGGTCACACTACCAAATGTGAGTGGTCATAATCCAATCCGCTGATGTCATGAATGAATCAAAAGGCAGAGGAAGTTGGAATTTGCCTCTTTTCTCCTGCCTCACTGTTGAGCTGGGACATCACGTCTCATCTTCTCCCACCTTTGGACCTGGATTTACATCATGAGCTCCTCTAAAGGTACTCATGGTCTTAGGAATTGGACTAAATTATACCACAAGCTTTCCTGGACCTCTAGCTTGCATGGGATTTTTCAGCACTCATAACTATGGGAACAATTTCCTCTTAATTTCCTTTTATATTCCTTGGTTCTGTTTCTCTAGAGAGCCCTAATACAGACAGTAACACGTGTCAACATGGATGTAGAAAAATTAGAATTCACATTCATTGCAGGTGGAAAAGTATTATAAATTGGTACGGCTACTTTGGAAAACTGTTTGGCAGTTTAAAAATAGAGCTGCCATATAATCTAGCAAGTCTAATCTTAAACTTCCAACCAAGAGGCAAGAGAACATACATCCACACAAAAACATGTATATAAATGTTCACAGCAGCATTATTCCTAATAGCTAAAAATTAGAAATAACTCAAATGTCCATTTACTGATAAACTGATAAATACAGTGATACATGTCTATACAGTGGAATACTATTTGACAATAGAAAGAATGCAGTATTGATACGTGATACAGTAAGGATGAAAATTATGTTACGGGAAAGAAGCTAGTCACAAAATATTATATTGTATGATTCTCTCTTTATATGAAACATACAAAATAAGAAAATCTATCAGGAAAGAAATTAGTGGTTTCCTATGACTGATGAAGATGAAAGAGTGTGTTAGGGAAGTACTGCTAAATTATGGTGATGATTCCGTCATTCTGTAAACATACTTAAAATCATTCAACTGTACACCTCAGTAGGTGAACTTTATCCTATGTAAAATATATATCAGTGAAGATGTCACAGAAAGGTAATTGTAAATGTTTCCTTTCAGATCGAAATATGGCTGGAACTAGTGAAGACCATAGGATCAATACATGCTTAGCAAATTGTCCCTTTCTCTATTTCCCTGAGAATTCATGAGGCCAAAGCTTTTGCAGAAATTGTACCTGACTCTTCTGATGGTGTGTGTTGCCCTGAATCCTCTCTTAGCATATCCCTTAACTCTAATCAGGATTATCAATGGTTTGGGGATTCCCTGGTGATCCAGTGATTAGGACTCCATGCTTTCACTGCCGAGAGACCAGGTTCAATCCCTGGTTGGAGAACTAAGATCCTGCAAGCCTCCTGGCCAAAAAAAAAAAAAAAAAAAAAAGAGTTTCAGTGGTTCAAGAGAGTTTCTGCAAGACTTATTTCAGAGACATAAACCTTCCCTAGAGTTCATCAGAAAGTTACATTTTTTCCCCTCTTAGAAAGAGAGAGAAACAAACTAAGGCAAACAAACCCCAACAATGACTGTTAAGTATATGTTCAAGTAAATAATTAAACTACACTATGCCATCCATCTTTTTTAACATTATTGCAAAAGATGGAACATTAAAAACTTGCTAAATTCCCTTGAGAATCTTCTATTCAAAAATTTTGTGTGATGTAGTTACTGGAGAGCAGTTGACCTGTCTGGAAGAAGGGAGTGAATACCTGACTGTGTGTCCTTACCGTTAACTATATCTGCTCAAAGACTAAATATAAAAGCATCCACTGCTTCCATATAGAAGAAAAACATGTACTTATAAGAAAAACACTCTGTTGCACTCCCCACACCAAAGTTGGGCTAGATTCAAGGGTATAGAACATAAAGAGCCAGTTTTAAGAAAACACTATAAAACTGATTGTGCAAGCAGCTATATATTTAAAATGAGAAAAGAAATCAAAACATACTAAAAGTTTAAAGGGCTCACAAATTAAAAAGCTAGGAAAACATAGCATATTTTTATTAATTAACAGCCTGATATGCTTCTATAACACTTTTACTATAGTAATTTTGGCTGCATATTCTGATCACCCTCTAATATGAAAATGTTTTATGATATTTTCTTTAAGAGAAAGAGAAAATATTTCAGTCTTTTCTTTAGTATACTAGATACATTTTTTATTATTATATTACTGATCATTTAGAAAAATAGCTTTGGGCTTCATAGTAAATTTTTATGATGTCATACAACTTTTTAGAATTGTTGTTAAACTTGGGGAAATTCCTATCAAAATATTTTTTTGGTATATGAGCTGTAAGATTTCAAGGTGTTTCAAAATTTTTTCTTCAGTGACTAATCTTCAGTATTCACTCATTAACTACTTTGTCTTTAATATTTTATGGAAAAGACATTTTATTACTTTATGTTACCTCCACTGGTGTTGGTCTTATATGTCAAATGAACAATTCATTTAAATTTGTGATATATTTTCTTATGATTAATTCCTTCATATGAATGGATTCACAAAACCCAAACCTTATTTGTTAATTATTTTTGGAATTTGTCTCTTATTCTTAGTGAATTATTATATTTAATATTATCAAATTTCTGTGACAATTTACTTCATAATATCAAAATGTTTTCTATTAATTACACTAATTATATTTATTATTATTGCACATTTCATTTATTTCCAATCTGAATTTTCCTCAGTTCTTCAATAAATAAATATTAATCCAACAAAAAGGTCTCCTTTCATAAGTGTCCAAACTAGGCATCTGTTATTTCTCCTGTTTTATAATAACATTCCAAAATGTCTTTTAGAATTGCAATTGAATGACATATTTAAACCATATCAACTTTTAAAATAAACTTTAGCATTTTATTTGTGTTTGGGTTTCACTTCTCAGATTTTGAAAATATGTTTTAGAATGCTTAAAATGGTTTTATTCTCATATTGAAAAGCCTGAACAGCTTTATAGTGGGCAGATAATCTTATTACACTTAAAAAAAATACATACTGGCAGCTAGATGAACTTGAAACAAGAATACATAAAAAAATTGCAAGGTAACAAGAGCCAACAAATTTAGATACTGTGAAGGTAGCTTTTTCTCTGATTACATTAAGAGAATAATCGGTATAAGCACATATTATACCCATCCTGGGTTTCACGGCTTTGTATGAGTGAGAAATCCAGGCCATAGACGTGTTTCTGGAACATATTCTAACATTAAGAAAGTTGGCAATAACTTAAAAAGATATGGAAGTTACTCTGAACATAAATGAATAAGGCTAACTCTTAACCATGCCCCCAAATCATTTTCCAATAGTTGGATCTCCAGAATAAGTATAGCCACTTCAAAAGTCACCCACAAGAGAGGAGGTGTGCAGACTGGAGACCAAAGTTGAAAGAGGCAGTATTCTTAAACAATTGTGGTTAAAATCTTTACTTTTGCATATTTTGTAAAAATGTGCTTATGTAAATCCATTGTTAGGATCACTTAGCCACAAAGTGAACAAACTTCAGGTGGTGAAAAGTCAAGAACAATAAGACATAGAGAAAAGGGAGAAATCATATAAAAAAAGACTGAAATGAATGTGATCAAAATAAGTATATTTAACTAATATTTTGAGTAGGGATTAAAGATTATTGGAGTAAACTTTGAATAGTGTCTAGGATTCTTCATATCCTGAACATTTTCTTACTGTGTTTAGAAAATTCCACATTAGGTGAAATCTAGAGAAAGGGGTTATACCTGACATTAGCAGCCAAGAATACATGTATTCGAATTCTATTGCTGATCTATATTAGTTTTCTAAAGCTGCATAACAAATTACTAAAAAAATTAGTGCCCTAAAACAATATACATTTATTACCTCACAGTATATGTAGGTAAAGAATCCAGGCACAGCTTAGTTGGTCCTTTGCTTAGGGTCACACCTGGTTGCAATAAATTTGTCAACTGGGCTTCATTCTTATCTGGAGGCTCAAATGGAAAATAATCTGTTTCCAGATTCACTCATGTTTTGGGGAAAATTCATTTCATTGTGGCCCTGTGACTGTGATCCTCAGCATCTAAAGGTCAACTGCAGATTCTTGCCATGTGACCCTCTCCATAGGCAGTTCGTAGTGTACAGGATTACTTCTTCCAGACCAGCAGGAGACTGTATTCTGCTAGCACAGACTTTTGTATGGTGTAAGTCTTAATCATGTGTGTGATGTCCCATTACCTTTGCCATATTCTGTTGTTAGAAGCAGGTCACTGTTCCCAGCCACACTCAAGAGGAGAGAATTATACAACGTGTACCACCAGGGGAAGGAAATACCAGGGAATATCTTAGAATTCCTCATACCACAGTATGGAGATTATATTGATTCACAGTGATTTTGTGTTCTTTAAAAATTTATCTGATAACAGCAGGCACTATACAGCTAGCTGCTGATGTCAAGTAAATTCTGATTAAGTTTGAGGGGACAAAAATCAAGTTTGGGAAACATTTGCCATCCATTCATCAAAACTGAAATTTTTTATGAGTACCTCACCGCATATGTTCTTATTTTACTTTTGGCTTTAGTAAAATGTTTATTTTTATTTATTAATGCCACTCTTATAAGACAGCAGCAAAAATGCAGTGTTCTTCTTGAGTAACTTCACCAAGGCAAGTTGATATTTGAAAGAAAAGACTCTGGCTCTTCCACTAAGAGAGAGAATCTGTAAATAATATTAATTGTAAGAATCTGTCAATACTTCATTGCCATTTTTCCTTGAAGAAATCAAAATCTAAAGAGAATATAGAGTTTATTTAAGAAATGCACTGTGTATTATGGAAACAAAGCTAAGTTTAACAACTAATTCTGCTCATATGTGTCCTGGAAGTGTTCAAAAAGAGGTGAAATTTAGACTGAATTGTTAGGATTGGATAAATGGAGAAAAGGGAATGGGGAAGTAGCACAGAAAAAAGAATCAGCATGTGCAAAGGTTAATAGATTGAAAGAAAATGGCTTACTTGAGGTATATTGAAGAGTTAGTCAGGTTTATGTTTAGGAATCAGAAGAGAGGAGCAGAGTAATGTCCAACTAAATAGGGAGCAGTTCAAGAAAAAACATGCATTTTCAGCTAAACAGTAGTACTTGATACTTTAGGCAACAGAATTTGTTCTAAGTGGTGGCTGGATAATAATATCTATATACTCAAAAAGCAATTCACTAGCATGGGAAGAATATCTGAGAAGAGATGGATTTGCAAAATAGGGAAAAAATGATTGATAGTAATAAGTATTTATACTTCTGAGAAAGTTCATTATTTAAAAAAATAAAATTAAAAAGGTCATCTTTGCCTGATATCTGAGGAATTCCTTAGCAATATTAGGGAAGTGATGGATTAAAGTGAATAGTTGAAAAAGCAGACTCTAAAATTATAACCAGGAAGATGAGAAGTAAAAGGAAGAACAGTTTCCTGCATGTAAGGGGTAATTTAATATAATCAATGTATGTTCTTAGCCATGTCTAACAAATTAGTGCTGGAGTTTCCATTAATTAACATTATGAATTTTAAGGCAAGTTTCCATGAATTTCTATATTGCATCTACCAGAGATAATATATGTCAGGAATTCAGTTTCCAGATAATGAAGGAGTTTTTTTTTTTAAAAAAAAGTCGGTGGCAGTTGGGATAAAGAGGAAGAATAACTATGTATAACATTTAGCTGAAGAATAATTATTTGACTATGTAGAGTAAGTAGGAGGGAAACATTGAAGATAAGCTTTATGTTTCTAGCTTAAGCAGATCAGCTAAAGTTATGTCCTTAACAGACATAGCGTACAAAAGAGGACAAGAAAATGTGGTGGGCTCCTACTGCTGGTACTTAGAAAAATATATCTAAAGGATTCAAATCAAAAGAGAAAACTCTCAGTTGCAAATTGGAGAAAGAATGAGATGCAGTGTTATGGTCTAAAATGAATCTGTTAAAATCAGTTATTTTCCATATTTTATTCATTCAACTTTCAAAAATTAACTTTGCAAGGGTGAAAGCATCTTTTACCTGTAAAAAAAATTATATTGTTTTATATCCTTAGTGGGTTAAATGAAGAAAAAGTGGGAGTGATTACATAGAAGTGAACGAGAGCATTGAAACATCTATGAAAGCTCAGATCTTCAAGTGACTATACACTCTTTTCTACAACAAACATTTTAACAAGTGAATCCTTTAGAATGTAAATAATGTGGAGATTGCATGATATAGTCTGTTTTGGCTTTCTGTTGCTGTGTGACAAAACTCCCTAACATTCAGTGGCTTAAAGCAGGTGACGGCAACCTATGCCCATGGACCAAACCCTGCCCAGGGTTCCTTAGTATTCAGCCCATGGGTGAAGAGTGGCTTTTACATTTTTCTAAAGGATTGTAGAATTTTTTAAAAAGTTTGAAAAAGATTGCATGTGGCTCACATGTATACCTTTACATAAATATTTGCTGACAACTGGCCTAAAATAATCACAAGTCTTTGTCATGATTTTGCAGTTCAGACAGGGCTGGACAGGGATGACTTCTCACTTCTTGCAAGGCTTTGCCTGGAGTGTTCAAAATGGCCTCAGTCATGTGACCAGCAGTTGATTCTTGACCTTGGCAGGGAGCTCAGCTGGAGCTGCCAGCTGGAAAAGCTGGTGACTGGGAATTCATTTGGAGTTGTCAGTTGAGAGGGTTTGTATATCTGGAATCCTCTCTTTGTGTGATCTTTTAGGGCCTCTTCATGTTGTTGCTTGAGCTTCCTTACAGCATGGTGTTTGAGTTTTAAAAAAGGATCCTTCTAAGAGAGCTGACAGCAGAAGATTCAAATCTCTAAAGATCCAACCTCAGAAGTTACAGAGCGTCCCTTTAGATCCTTTCTGTTAATTGAAGGCCATCACATTATCAGACATCTTCAGGGGAAAGGGAAATAGAAACCACATATTGATGGAAGAAATGGCAAAGGATATCCCTCTTTAATTTACCAGATAGTCCTCAGAATAAAGCTATTATTGGAAACTCTCAATAAAGTAGAACTTCACAAAATTTAATAAATAAAGATGTAATTTAGTTTTGATGAGAAGAGTCAGAATACGCAAGGATAATTTGAATTTTATACTGTTAGGTAAGTATTTCTAGACCATCAAGCTTTCTCTATTTTTCTGGTTCTAAACAAAGAGCAAAAAACTAACACAGTCCTTTGTATTTACAAAATAATTTGTTTCAACAACTTCTCCATTTATTCATTTTTTCTTATTAAATCTAATGCAGAGGTTAAACTGCAATATTTGGAATTATATATATAATTTTATATTAACATACCAGAGAGGTAATTCTATCAAGATTTGATGTGATGTTTGTGAGTTAAAGTATGTTAAGGGTGTATATTAGTTCAGGAATTAGTACAGATTAAAAAAAAAGAAGTTCAAAAAAAATATCATAATTTTGTAGTACAGGTTACAGAGATTATCATGTGAGAGAAAATTAATAAGGACAATTAAATATTTTGTAAAAATTAAGGTTTTAAAATTAAATTAACAAGTTAATTAATTTGTTAAATGTCTCTAGCAAATAAATATTTGTATTTTATAGACTTCTGCTTTTCTTTAAAATATGTAATTTCTCTATCTATTAATAGAAGTGGTGATAAATTTGTGGAAAGAATATTTGGATATTTTCTTTGTTAAGTTCATTACCAGAAGTCATTAAGAAAGTTGTTAGTAAATTATGTTTGTGCTGGACCTTAAACTAAGGAAAAAAAAGTCATTTAATCAAATTATTCTTTTTCTGATAACATGACCAGTTTTAGGTTTGTATGAGGTTATAATTCCTATTTCTATAGTTGTGAATTAAAACTCATTTTTAATAATACAGTTTACTTAAAAGCATGCATTGCAAATAACACACACACAAATATCTCCAGATGTAAGTGTGCCTATGTGCAAAAAAATAAAATGTCACATACAGAGTATTAATACATGTTTCTTATTATGATTCAATGGAGAGAAATTTACTGGTTTCATGGTAACAAATTAGCCTGCCACAGTTTCGTGAATGCTGACATAGATTCAAGACTCCTGGGTCACAGACAAAGGACTTTATTATTATATTAGAGCAAACACTATGAGCTTCATATTTACATTGTTTTTCATACACCAGAAATCCAACGGAGGCAGATCAGGTGGGTCCAGGTGGATGCTGAAAATGTTGCAATTTGCATCACAGCTGAGAAACCTGAGTTTAGGAAACACCAAACTTTTATAATGAGATGCCAGTAAACTTGCCCAAGCTTTGCCTAGTGGGAAGACATTATCTTTATTAAACTTTAACACACCTGCCTTCTGCTCTGGAGGGAGACACTCTCTCTGTCTTAGAAGGCTATTCCTTATGCAAACATCCGTAAAAAGATAGTCTAGAAAAAGGCTATCAGTGTCTCTGGCCACCTGATATACAGAAATACAAAAGACCCACTGAGAATTGTCTTCCAACATAGATTTTAGTCCTCTTACTCTTCAGTTTAAAACATGAGGTGTGTGTGTTAGTGCAAATAAATACATCATACAATCATTTAGTTTTCTAAAAAAGCATGAGAATTTGATGAATAGCAACAGCACTATAACTCATTAATTTAAAACAATCCTTGATATTGAACTTTCCACGTTAATTTTTTATGTTAGCCTTATTACCATAGAAATATAATTTTGGAATATCTGTCTCTATTCTAGGTCACTATCATTTAAAAAAAAACCTTCCTTTATTAGCAGGATACCTTAAAACTCAATAGCATTTTTGTTGTGGGTTGTGGGTTCATGAGCTGGAAGTATGTTGACTCTGAATATTTGATTTGGAAGCTCTTTATGGAAATTAGGGTGCCAACAGTAATGTACTAGATCATGATTTGCAGGCAATTAAACCTAATAGTCACGTAGACCAATTGAACTGCTGATTAGTGAATAAATGCATACTTTTCTTACATTTTGTTTCAATCTCTCTGTGGAATATGTGCTCAAGCAAAAAGAAAATTAACTGAGAGCTTGGAGAACATTATATGATTCTACATCTTTTAAGAGTAGTGTGACCAGGGGCTTCCCTGGTGGTGCAGTGGTTGAGAATCTGCCTGCTAATGCAGGGGACACGGGTTTGAGCCCTGGTCTGGGAAGATCCCACATGCCGCAGAGCAACTAGGCCCGTAAGCCACAACTACTGGGCCTGCGCGTCTGGAGCCTGTGCTCCGCAACAAGAGAGGCCACGATAGTGAGAGTCCAGCGCACCGCGATGAAGAATGGCCCCCGCTTGCCACAATTAGAGAAAGCTCTCGCACAGAAATGAAGACCCAACACAGCCAAAAGTAAAAAAAAAAAAAAAAAAAGAGTAGTGTGACCATATAATTTATTATTCAAACCAAAATCATTTTGAGAATGAATGAAGATGCTCTTAATCTTTAACACCATGACAACATATATAAATCTGGATTTTATTAGATCGACCAGGATGTATAGCCACCTTTCTTAAAATCCCCAAATTTTATCACCATCTGTAAGATTTGTTTTTTGTCTCTAAAGGATCTCACAGACATTATATATCAATGGATATTCAGTTCTTATTAAAGAAGCCTGGAAATGACAAACATTTTAAAGGATGTCACATCTTCAGTGTGTTTTGGAGTATTAGGCAGATTCAACGTTTTCTTATTTCTCCCTATCCAAGTTCACATAAGTTCTTTTTAATATTCATAGCTTACATCATGAAGTTCTATATTTACTGTTCATTTTTCTGCACCAAGCACTGTGCTGTGAACTTTCCATCAATTATTTTATTTAATCCTCACTCCATCCTGTCCTAGATGTTCCAATATTCTCACCATTTTATAGGTGAAGAAACTAAGCCTATGGAGCCTGTGATATGTGCAAATTCCCACAGTCTATATGGGGTGGAGCCAGGTTTTGAACCCAGCCAAGCTGACTCTACAATCTGTGTTTATAACAGCTATACCATTTGTGATTATACATGGCCTTAATATCAGCAGGTTAACTCTGTTCCTCAGCCATGTATTTGATTTGAGATGGATAATCAGGGAGAAGCACTAACAATTTTAGTATACGATTACTGGATGATGGGGAAATGGTTGGCCATTTAAATCTGTTCATTTTGCACAAAACAAGTAGTGACAAAAGATGACCTATTCATGGATACTGATGAGCCAAAGTGAGTTGGAATAACTGAATTGTTTGATTTCTTTGCTTTAACCAAAACACAGTTTCCCAGATTTCTGAAATACGGATCCCATTACTTAGGTTTACCAGCTGAACCATATTTTGCTAGTGAATGTAGAAAATTTAGCCAGTGATGAATGGATAAATTCTACCCCTGGGGAAGACAAAAGTGAAATTCTCTTGAAGTCACCCATAAGCTTCCTGACCCATCTATTATGCTGATTTATACCTTAATCTGCTAGATGAGACTATAAAATGAAGATGTGAACTTACAATACTGAGTCAGTTAAAGAAGAATATTATGCATATACCTCCTTGTTCATTAGGAATGTGTCTAGAGAGTTAGTCTTTTATTCAGCCTTCAAAGAGTTGAAAAGAAATCACAACAAAGCCCAGTCCAGATGGGCTAACAGTCTATGACAAGAGTACCAACATAGGCATCAAAAAAAAAAAAAAAAAAACACTGATCATGAAGACCTCCTACATGGGGCAGGTGGGTGGAGAATGAGTGGTAAAAAGAAAATGATTCTTCATTATAGTTTCAAATTAAGGTCTGTTCAAATTAGGTCCATTAAAAATGCACTCTGCTTCACTGGGACGTATCACTCTGAGCTCCACATCCAGACAACTATGTAGAAACCTAGACTGGAAACTAGATTAAAGTATTATGATTCTGACATAAGAGAGACTTGAAGTCACTAAGTCTAACTAAAGAGCAAGTAGATCCACTGGGTCTGACCGTACTTCCTCGGAGACATCCTTATTAGTACAAACACATTTGTAGCCAGAAGGGGATCAGAACAAGCACGTTTATGGTACAGCTTTTACTCAGTCTTATTAAAGACCCTTCTCTTACTATTATCCCTTAAATCAGACCCTCACTTTTAACCTTTCCCTCAATAGTCCATAACCCAAAACAATCTGTACCACTCTATTTTCCCCATGACCTTTATCAGGTATAAATGTAGCATTTAACTGTGATTCAGTGTTGTCTATTATTTCAGTGAAAAGTCTCATCTGAGGCAAGGATGGAACTTGTATATATAAAGGGGGTGATGCCAGAGTCTGCCCAATGAAGGGGATCAGAGTCTTGGATGAAAAAGCTACTCAGCAATTACAAAGTTGCATATTAAGTGCTGCAATCATGTTCTGCATAGGATTGAGGGAACAGATGTGGAAGATTTCCCATGAGTGACAATATTTAAGCTGAATTTGGAAGGTGGTTTTGGGTGATACATATAGAACTGGGGAAACTCACTTTCTTAAAAGGCATTAGCATATATAAGATACAAATGCATGATACTAGAATATAAGTTGTGTAACATAGTAGGGATGTCTTTTATTTACTCAAGCATAGAAAATTGTCTGACATGAAGTAGGCATTTGAGTAATATTTGTTGAATAAATGACAGAATATGGTGAATTTGAGCAACTGCAACTGCAATTATTTTGATACTGCTGAAGAAGAGAGATCTGGGACAAGAGCTAGCTCTGCTGTGTTTAAGTAGCAGTACAGTCTTAGAAGTCAGGGGATGACGGTGTGCAGAAAAGGCCAGATAAATATCCAGGGCTGTGTTTTGCTACTGGTTGCCTCTCTCTAAATTGACAAATACATTTGGCTGTACAGAATAGAGGTGAAAAATTAAAGACAAAGAAATTAAGACAAAAAGCTTGCTCTGCTCTATGATTCCTCAGCTCTGGGAAATTTTCTGTGTCCTCAGTGCCCATGGAAATTGTTCAAGTTTGGAGGAATCTCTTAAGAAACCGGGACAGTTTCACAATTTTAATTCTGTTATTTCCCTGCCTTATCTTTATTGGGATTACAAGGAAACAATGGAGCTGTAGGGCTCTTCATTATTTAATATGTATTTTCCCTCTAATTTAAATAATGAAGTGTCAAATGTGCCATAGCAAGCTATGTGAATTTCATTCTTAAATTGATGATGAACCATAGAATGATTTTAGGCAGAGATTTGGTATATTTAATTTTATGTTGAAGGACAGTGAATCTAACTACAGAGCAACTGTGAATTTGAGGAGAATCTATATAGAAGAAATAGAGGAAAGTGCATTCAGGCATTTATTAGTTCATCCTTGAACACAGATGTATTGAATACTAAATGTTTGTGATTATCTGTCTAGCCACAGGGATACAGGTGAAAACAAGGCAAACTCAAGCTCTGTCCTTATGAGGTTTATGTTCAACAAGGAAAGAGTAATACTGAACTAGTGAGATTAAGTCTGATGAATGCTAAAACAAATGGAAATAAAGTATACAGTGAGAGTGAGACGGCATAACATAAGGACCCATCTGAAGATATAAAATAAGTGGACAGTAGAAGTTAAGTAGGTGGAAGAGAAAAAGAGCATCCCAGGCAAAGGGTAGAGCATAAAAGAAGACCTTAAGAAGAAATATGAAGAGTAATGACTTAATTAGAGTTTTAGAGAGGGGAAATAGTGAGGAATGAGATTGGAAAAATAGGTTAGGAAGAATGTAATTTTTTTTTCTGAAGTCAAAGAAATACTATTGAAGATAAAGAGGAAAAATGAATGAATGTAAACAAGCCGTTAAAAGCTTGGGCTAGGTTAGATAATGAAGTGATGGAAAAGAAGATCATAAAGAATTTTGAGATATTTTGGTGTTAGAACCAACAGGAATGGAAATTGATGATTGAAATGAGAGAATATTTTTTAATTTTAACTTTCAAGTCTGCATTTGTGTGGCTCTAGAAGGTATTTCTGGGCTAGCCTTTTCACACTTTTCATACTTGGGGATATTGTATAGACTATTCTATAAGAAGATATATTATAGTTCGTATATAATAGAATATAGTATAGGAATATTAATATATATATTTCCTTTTATTTAGGTTATTTTGTCTATGTGTATATATGTGTGTGTATGTGTGTGTATATATATACAGAGAGACAGAGACAGAGAGATATTTTAAAAAGTTGATTAGAGCGATTACGCAGTCAAGCAAGTTAAAATATGCATTGCAGCCAGCAGCCTGGAGATTCAGGTAGGATTTGAAGTCATCTTAAATTTAAAGCCTGGAAATTCATACAGAATTTCTATTTTGCAGTCTGTACACAAAATTTCTTTTTCTTTGGGAAACCTCCTTTGGTTTGCATGATATCCATGTATATTATGGAGAGCAATCAACTTTACTCAGTCAACTGATTGCCAATGTTATCTACATCTACACAATACCTTTACAGCAACATCTAGACAGGTGTTTGACCAAAAAAACAAAACAAAAAACAAAACTGGGTGCCATAATCTAGCCAAGTTGACACAAAAAATTACCCATCAAAGGGCACATCATGATAGAGGAAAGAAAGAGGTTATCTTAGTTTAAAAAGGCTAAGAGTGAGTGTTTGGAGGAGAGAGTGGTCAAAAGTGTAAAATAATCCTCAATAATTCAAGTACTGAAAGGCAGCTTCTGAATTTTTTCGTGTTAGTGAGCAATACTAAGATCTTAGAGAACCAGGATAAAAAGCCTGATATAATACAACAGCTATGCAGCTGGACAGATTTGAGAGAGTTATTTGGTAGCATCCATAGGCCTTTACAGGTTGATTGAGGCTCGTGGTGGAGACAAAAATATCCAGGATAATCCCTGGAATTAACCTTGGTGATGGGGGTGAATGTCATTCACTAAGCATCAAATGCAGGAGGTAGACAGATGTGAGAAGATGGCAGTTCAATTATGTGTTCTGTTTGAAATATATCAAATTGTACCTACTTGTGGGATATGTAGTAGAGGACAGCCAGCTTTGGGAATTAATTAGTTTAGACAGAGATTTTTTAGGGTAAAAAAGAGAAAGGGAGAAAGATATTTTCTGGGGACAACAAGCATTAAACAATGGGTAAGGAAAGGATCAAGGAAAGTGAAGATAAGGTGATGAAAATCCTTTTTTTCCCCTCTGTGCTGCCATACTGTGCTAGGATTTTACAGGTACTTGATATATTCAGACCCACTTTGTGGGGTAGATATACATCTATATCAGTGTATAAATTGAGCCTCTGAAAAAGCAATCAATTTGCTCAAACTGGTTAAAGATAGAGATTAGAAGACAATTTTTCCTTGCACTAATTGCTAGATTCTAAAGAACTCAACAATTTCAAGAAATGGGTTGTGATAGGCAGAGTAATGGCCTTCCCTCTGTTGTCCACACTATCATTTCCAGAACCTGTAAATGTATTACATTAAATGACAAGATAAACTTTGTATATGGAATGATGTTTACCTTAAAATAGAAGATTATCTTGGATTATGTGGATGAGTCCAATACAAGTAATCTCATGGGCTCATAAACATGGAAGCAAAATGCAGAAGAGTCAGTAAGAGAAACACAGAATGGCAGAGATAAGAGAGATTGGAAGATGAGAATTCAACACACCACTGTGCGTTTGAAGATGAAAAAGGGGGCCACAAATCGAGGAATATGGGTACCTTCTGAAGCTGTGAAGAGCTCTCCCTTGACAGTTAGCAAAGAAATAAAATCTGAATAGAACCTTCAGGAAAGAATGCAGCCCTGCCATCAACTAAATTTTAGCTGGGTGATGCTGTGTCAGAACTATGAGGTCATAAATATTATACATTGTTTTAAGCTGCTAAGTGGTAATTTGTTATGGCAGAACATATAGAACACTAATATATTTATATTTAGTTTATTTTTTACATAATATGTTATGCATATGATATACTAAATGATAGAAAAAGGAAAATATTAATTAAAATACAAGTGCTAGAACATTTTTGGCAATCATCCTGCTCCTATATTGCTTGTACTATGTGTAATGATGAAAAATGCATGATAATACAAAATTTTCTGAGTATAATCCGTATCTAATTTTATAATAGAAATATAATTGAATGAAAAGAATATAAAATTCTGTTTGTTCTAAAGTTTTATTAAAAACACCAAACTACAGTCTTGATAATCAGGATAGCATAATCATTTATGGTGTATAGTTTATCATGTCTAGGAAATTCTCACTAAAATGAAATAGTACAGCCAATTCCATTTTCTAGAAGTAAAAAGTTTTTGTTTTACCCCCCCCCCCAGGGTTCTTGAGCCAATTCAGCCAAATGTAGATTGAAATGAATTTCTGATCCTGATTCTTAGACCTATGATACCAAAATCATGTCCTATGTATAATTTGTTGACCTTTTTTCTTTTTTTCATTTTATATACTTTATATTATTTATACCATACTTGTTCAAAGTAGAGAATACTGGTTATTTTTTATTAGGGAAATAAATCATTACTGAGAAGAAGTTGGTGTACAGATACTTAGCTCATTTTAGTCCATTTGTCTGGAATTATACTGTGAAACTGAACTGTGTGAAGACAGATTAGTTGAAGTTGGTCTTCATTGTAATATTCATAGGACAAGAAATGGCACCAAATGTTAATATTTAAGGCTCAGTTGTTTTCACTGCAGGCTATGAAGTCAGCATGATTTAGTCTTTACTTTATTTTTTAAATTACTAACAATTTCACACCATTTAAAACGTGTTTCACTAGTTAGTGGAGACAATGGTCCTATTATTCCTATTCTTTACAAATTCTAGTTTAGATATTTCTCTTTTTGATCTCATATTTTCAATGATTTATTCCTTCTAGGCAGAAAAACAAAAACTATCAAAATAATCCTATCTTTTGCTTCTTTTAGTTTGTACAAAGCAAGACATGAGAAATTAATTTATTTAAATATGATCTTTCTCACTCATTAACACAAAGTTAAATAAAATTCTGGCTTTCCAGAACAGGCATAAAAATTTCCTTTTTATTGCTGCCCATAATCTCTCTAACTCTACCAAACATAACCTTATTGGATCCTTTGTTCAGAGCAGGTTTACAAATAATTTTGTGAATTATAATTGATGTATTAATCTGTTATGTTTTCTGAGGTTATAATAAAGATTATAGGATATGATTTCTCTCTCAAACAATTTGCCATCAAGATCAAATGAAAAGAGAAATATGTAAAATACATTTGTAATCTTGGATGATATATGGTCACAGATTTTATTAGAAAGATAGACCTTGTGTAGCCAAGAATTTATAATGGTTTTTAAACCTAAGCAAAATAAAATTTTAATTGTAAAGTAAATGAAGAAAACCACTGGATCTTTATCAATAAAATTACTGACTGGATCTAGTCCTAAATTGATGTTCTGATGACATATAAGCAAACTCTTACTGCAGCATTTATCATAAGACATTGAAAGGTCCTGTGTCTGTCTCTCTGATGTGTATTCTGTAGGTCACATTTGTATTTTTCCTCTTTGGATTCCTGGTATTTAGCATAAAGCTAGTCTCATATTGTGTTCTCAATACATATTTTTGCAAAGCCTCATACTAACCTAGGCAAAGGGTTAAGGTGGAATTTGAACCACAGGGTTAACAGGATCTTGGAGACGCTTCATGAAGCTTTAGATCATGAGCAGGTTGTTGTACAACACACACACACAATGGTGTACTTTCATTGTCTGGGATTCATGGATCTCTAGGTGAAGTGCCCTTTGCAAATTGTGGAATTCTGATCATTGCACTAGGGATTTCTGGCCCAGTCCCACATTCACACAGAAAAAAATAAACTCCTGCACTCACACTTTCTCTCCAAACCCCAGATAGTCCAAGAAATTGGACCAGCCCTCTGATTCTACCTGCTCCCAGAAGGTCCTCTTCTGGGTCATGTATTCTGTAGTTGACTTACAGATGGAAGTTAGGAAGATGGGCAGGAGAGTGGGGCAACCACCTTTCTAGAACCACCTCTCCCTCTTCAAGTGTCAGCTCTTTCTAATTTCTGAAAATTAAATCCCATCTGCTACCATCCATTTTTTGCAATTTGTAAAATCTGACCAAACTCTTCTTGGTTTAAAATGTATGCTACTGTTTGCCATGGATTTTATAAACCTTAGATATCTCAGCAAAACCTTACAGTGCTTTGCCCAGTTATAACTAAGGAGGAAACTCCAAAGCCTTAAAAGTAGTATTCTGTAAACACCAATATTACAATCTAGGGTCTTAAAGGAAGTTCAGAAATAAAGAAGGAAGGGGGCTGCCATCAGCACTGTGTTCATGAAAAAGGTGATACATCCCTTTATCATCTTCAGAAACTCGTGGGCTCCCACCACAAATTCTGAATTCCTAAAACCCTGCATTCTTCTACTACTTTTGACCTACCCAAAATCAGTTTAGAGACTCTTCCCTACTGTCTGATCACCCAAAGCATCACCAGCAGCCACTGTATGCAAAGTTCGCCTCTGTTTGAATGTCTGTTGCTAGTTAAGCTATATGACCAGCTTCATCTGAGCCTAAAGGTAGGCAAAAGAAAAATTAAGACATTTAAGAGGGTCAAGTGAGAGAGAAATTACAAATGGATCTCTCAGAATGTAATATTAAGTCCTGGTGAAGTAGAATCAGATGGGGAAAAACAACAATATTAAATTAAAATAATAAGAGCTTTCTGAGAGATTTGGAAATCCATTTCCAAAGTATTATTTTGTTTGCATTGAAGGGGAAGAAGGTATGAGTATAAAATATAATAGTGATTTAGATCAGGGGTAGGAAATTTCTCAGTAAAGAGACAGATAGTAAATAATTCAGCCTTTGCTGGTCATAAGATCTCTGTCATGACTATTCAACTCTAAGGAAAACTGTAGACAATACAGAAACCATAGACAATACAAAAATGAATAAGCATTGTTATGTTCTAATAAAACTTTACACAAACAGACAGGGGGGCAGATTTTACCCTTGAGCTGTAGATTACCAACCCCTGTACTAGATGAACAAGGAATAAACATATCCAAGCCATGAAAATACTGAAGGAAAAAAAAATCACAGCTTTGGAGACCAGAATTAGTAAACCTTAACAAAAAACATTCCAGAAAGTGTAGTAAAAGCCAGCTCTATTATTAGAGTAAAATGTTTTTGTCTTGAAAATAAGCTTATTTATGCAGATTGACTTTGTTAGTTACAATGGAAATTTGAGAGGAGAAGAACATCTTCAACTAACTGGTAAGGAGGATAAAGAATTAAATGCCAAGAATCCTGTGCCCAGCTAGCAATCTTATGATTTTATTTTATTTTTTTTAACGGAGTTTGCAACATAGATGTGTTAGTTTTCTTGTGCTGCCATAACAAAATATCACAGACTGGTGGCTTAAACAACAGAAATTTATTTTTTCAGTTTTGAAGGCTGGGAGCCCCAAATCAAGGTCCAGCAGGGTTGGTTTCTGGTGAGGTGGTGAGGTCTCTTTTTCTGGCTTGCAGACAGACACCTTCTTTCTATTCCTCACATGGCCTTTCCTTGGATCATGTGTTGGTGGAGAAAGAGAAAGAGAGCTCTCTGGCATGTCATCTTATAAGGACACTAAACCTATCAGATCAGAGCCCCACTCTTATGACCCCATTTAACCTTAATTACTTCTTTAGAGCCCCCATCTTCAAAAACAGCCACTCTTAGGGTTTCAACATATGAATTTGGAGAGAACACAAACTTTCAATACATAACAATAGAGGTTTTGTAAATGGGCAGTGCTAGAAAGAAAAGAATTGTGTAATTAGTGTTAATTAAAACATTTGAAACAGAGAAAACACATCTTAAAAGTACCTCCTAGTCAAGGCTTGCTAAATGTATATAATATTTTAGCAAAGCCTTAGAGCTAGGGGATATGTGAATGGAAAAAAAGAGAAAGAAAAATTAACCTAAATATCTCTTTGGTAAGTAAGTGTCAAAGAGAAACATTTTAAGTAACTCATTTTATGTGGTGGCTTGGGGTGTGCTGGGGAGAGTGAATGTAAGGGAGGATATTAGTTACCTTTTTTGCCCCTATATAATATATAGAAATATATGTTTCATTATGACAACTGGAAAATGAGAGTACTATGCAAATCAAAAGGAAGGTACAGAAGAAATTGTCAATAGAGATAAAATAAGATAAATAGCAAGTTGATCCAATCAACAATAATAGGATATAATAACAGGAGAAAAAAAACAATGTAAGGTAAATAATAAGGCTAAAGTAAGCCAAAGCCAAAGCAACATTCCATGTGATTAATTTAAGTAATTACTAAATTCCCCTAAAAACTAAAATTTATGTCAAATAATTCTTAAAAACCTCATTTTTATGTTGTTTATAAGGAACTTTAAGATATGCATCACATCATATATGCATAAAACTACATAGAAACTAAATGTATAAAGGGAAATGATAAATATGTAAAATGTTAATAAATTGTAATAATAGTCAATATTTGACTAAACTTCTTTCAGAATTGGATAGGTGAAATGATCAACAGTTCCCAGAGAAAAGAAAATAATCAAAAAATAAATGTATAAGTAATCGTTACAATAAAATTGAACACGCTATTATAACTAAATTTAATTTCAAAGCCAGATGCATTTGTCAATAATAAGTAATCAGCATCTTTCAATTTAGTTTAGTACAATTTCTTTCCAAAAGCAAATAGTTCCCCAAATATTAAGACTCATTCTTTAATATCAGACATGTACTTAATAAAATGCATGCAAAAAAAAAACAAAAAAAAAACCCAAAACTTAAAATTTTATGACTGGGTAATGGTCATATAAATATAGAAGGACTTCTTTATGTTAAACTAGTCATCATGTACAATTATTTCCATGAAGAATATTTGATGACCTCAAGTAGTATTTATGGTATATGTATGTCTTAGTCCTTTCAGGCTGCTATAAAAAATACTATAGATTAGGTGATATGCAAACAGCAGACATTTATTTTTTACAGTTCTAGAAACTGAAAAGACCAAGATAGGGTATCATCAGATTTGATGTCCTCATATGGCAGAAGGGGCTAAGGAACTCTGTGAGGTCTCCTTTATAAGGCACTAATCTGATTCATGAGGGATCTACCCTCATGACCTAATCAACTCCCAGAGGATCCACCTCCAAATACCATCTCATTGGGAATTAGGTTTCAACACATGATTCTTGGATTCAAACATTCTGTTTATATCAATGTATAAACAAGTCAAGGTGTGAAATACCATTGACAGTAGTGTCCATAAATGGTAAGAAGGACATTTATGAAGTATTTATTTCCTAGGAATACCAAAACAAAGTATCATAAATTAGGTGTCTTAAAAAACTTAAATTTATTCTCTGATAGTTCTGGAGGCTAGAAGTCTTAAGTCAAACTGTCTTCAGACCCACTCTCCCTCTGAGTCCTAGGGAAAAATCCTTTCTTGCCTCTTCCTAGCTTCCAGTGGTTGCTAGCAATCCTTGGAGTTCATTGGCTTGTAGATGCATCACTCCAATTTCTGCCTCCATCATCATAGAATGTTTTCCCTCTGTGTCTGTGTGGGGCTACTGTAATACAGTATGACCTCATGTAAGTGTTATTTCTGGATGATGGAGATTATGGGTATTCCACATTCTTTACTTGGTCATAATCACGATTTGTAAAAGGTCTACAAGCAATAAAAATTAATATAAGCATTTAAAATGACTGTAAAACAAATTTAAAGGTGTCACATAATATTTGAATATAATTCTTCAATCATATATAACTGACATGTAAAATTACACAGATGCTTTCAATATGAATAGATGTGATAAAAATATATCAAATGTGCAGTTAACTTCCCTTAATTAGGTGCAAATCATTCAAGTCCCCCATCAAAAAAGAGAAGAAAAGAAACTACAATTCCTAAATTTAACATGGCCTCATTTAAACGGGAGATAATTCAATGGCCTTGCTCATAAATTGATGAGGTGCAATGGAGATAATTTAAGGTCTATTTTCCAAGAATCTCCCTTTATGAAATATAGAAGATGTTCCTGCAAGTTGCCATTTCCTAAGACTCCCCATTTTCCTACCTTGGACATTATTTCAAACCTTATTGTGTGACCAAAACTTATAATTGTAAAACTGGAAACAAAACACTGCTTTCCTTTTTGTGAAAATAAGTTCCGTTTTTAAAGCCTCACATACAGATTTCCCCAAATTTGCCTTTTAGATATTAACTGATTTTCTTGGATTGTAAGTACTTTTAGTTGAAAGCAACTGTGTAATTTCCAAATCCAGGAGAGGCAAACTGTCTTTTTTTCTTTTTTCTTTTTTTTGGTGATATGATTTCTTACTTTACTGTATTTAGAGAATTTCAGTAAAAGGGAAACAATAAAAGAAGATAATTTAAGGGGATTAATAATTTTCAAAATGCCAGAGGCCAAATTATAATCAAGTTTTCATACATTTAGTTAATTAACACTTGGAAATTTGGCTTAATTTATGTGGAACTTAGAGTACTCTTAATAGGTTAGACACATGTAATTGCCTCTAGTACCTATAATCATCTTGATGCACAATTTGCATGGATAGGATGAAGATAAATGATCTGGAAAAGCATTAGAATTCCAAAAATCTTGCTAAATATTCATACTGATGTTCAAGTCCCTTGAAGAGCACTCCAACCTGTTATTTCATTTTTAAAAACACTGTAACTATTTATCAATAAGATAAAGTAAACTTCTTGCTATAATTGATGTCAATATTGTATTAAATAGCAGTAATCTACTGTTATTTATCGAAAGTATCATAGAGATAAAAATAAATTGCTTTTCAGAAAAGTTTAACATGGTCCTTTTATGTTCAATAAACTGTGGAGAAATATGAAGCTCAATTGTTACTCTTAAAAAGTGTACATGTAGTTGGTAAGATTTGTTTAACAGAAAATAAAATGTAAGTTAAGTCAATGAGACAAGATCTAAAAAACAGATGAGCATAAAGAAATGTTAACATTTTTTATAACTACCTGGGAAAGTTATGGAGAGTTATGTGCTTGTAGTGTTCACGCTGGACCCCAGTTTTAGAATCAGAAATATCAGCGAATATATCATCTCATTCAGAGGGTACCAAGAGGAAAATTATAACCTTCTAGAAGGTTCCATCCAAGGAATAAACCACTCTAATATATTCACTGCAGTTTCATCCTCAGGGCAGTGAGTGAAACTCTCTTCATATTCTGTCATGTTTCTAATTCTTCCTTCTCCTTGTCATTTTAATAAGAACCGAGAAAACCTTTAAGAAATATCTAGCCTGTTTCCAACTTTCTAAGTTAACTTAAAAAAAAAAAGAAAAAAAAGAACTTGTTGGTTTTGTTTTAAACACATTTTATAGAATAACTTTAATCTATTTAAAACTTCTCCACTTCCTAGTCTTTGTCTGGAAATTAATGGAGTATTGCCCACTTTTTGTTTCTCCTCAAAATTTTACCATCTTTTTTCCTTTTTGAACAACTGGTCTACAATTGAACTGATCTCTATTTGGACTCTTGCTTCCCAAAATATTCAACCAGTACTACTCACTCTCTCCCTTCTTGGCCAGAATTAGAGTCTGGTACTGCATTATGTTGTTGCGATAAAATCCTCAGGTTAAATTTAAAACAGTATTTCCTGTAAGTTACCGCATACCAGTGAGCAGAAAATAGGCTCTGTTGTCTTCCATTGGGATCAGAAACAGAGCTAGTCTGTCTGACCTTTCTGCTATCCCTCTTTTACGTTAATTGTTCTATCTACATTTTTGTAAGGAGAAGGTTTGTTTTGCTTTTGTTTTGTTCCAGGCTAGATCAAGTTAATATAGGCACCTTTCCTTGCAAAAGTTGACCACTCCTGCTTAGTGCCTGATTGTTATGATGGCTCTGCTCTGTAAAATAGGTTTTTTCACAAATGGAAATACAAGAGATGTCCTTAAATTGTACGGGTTCTCCAACACATGTATTTAGCTCTAATAAAAACACCTCATCAGGAACTAAGGGCAGGTGAGTGAGATGTCCATGCCTCCTCTGATCCCCCTCGTAGCCATTCAAAGTCACCCTATATTCATGAAGCATTCTGAGGGAGAAACTCCTCTCTCAAGGTGATTTGACAAAGTTTAGATTCTTGAGGCGTTCTCAGTAAAGACCCAGAATCATGAACTCAGAATGCAGAGGGTAGTATTTAATTGTCTATTAGATATGGGACACTTGAGTACGTGGAAATATTAGCTTGACCATATGAAATAGCTGATTTATAGGTCGTATTGGCCACATAATAACAATTTCTTACAATTTAAATTAATAGACCAAAAATGAAATCATTCTTTAGAGTACATCTAGATGGCAAAAACTTGAAAATTCAGGAATTGTTTGTATTTAGAATCCTAATCTTGCAAGAAATGTATTAGATCATAAAATCAAACATTATTTAAATGTCACTTAAAAGTTATATTTAAAATTTTAGGATTCTAAAGTAGGAGAAAAAAAAAAGATTTTCAAGCTTGGTTCAAAAACCTAGAAGGGAAAACTTATTTTATACTTCCCTGTAACAGTTTTAGTCTAGAGGAGGAAAGGGTTATTCTATGAATCCAAATCAGACTAAGTGTAAACTACAGGGGCGTCTCTTCTCTAAGACCTGCTGGAGGACAGACACGCAAACATAACACCAGGGCTTATGACAGAGGCTGAGAATCCACTAAGGCATAGAGATATGTCCAGCTTCTTAAAAGTTCACTTTATAACTGCTTTGCTTTTGACCTACATTAGTACCCTATTTTCACCAATTGAAAGAAACCCAAGGAGGATTTTCACTTTTATGAAAAAAGGTAAAAAGCAAAAATAGCATTCAGCATTTGTTTTGCAGAGGCTGATTATAAAGGCAACAGTGCACCCCCAAAGTGGCCCAACCAAGCTCCTTCCCTGGACTCACACTCAACATCTCAGCATCAAGCTGCCACAGCTTTGTGCTGTGTGAGCAACTGTTTCATCTCGATTTCTTTTATTTTTTGCATCCATTAGTGAGATGTGTCTAAGGTAATTGCTGCTTCTTTTATTTTTTTAACATCTTTATTGGCATATAATTGCTTTACAATAGTATGCTAGTTTCTGTTTTATAACAAAGTGAATCAGCTATACATATACATATATCCCCATATCTCTTCCTTCTTGCATCTCCCTCCCTCCCACACTCCCTATCTCACCCCTCTAGGTGGTCACAAAGCACCGAGCTGATCTCCCTGTGTTACGTGGCTTCTTCCCACTAGCTATCTATTTTACATTTGGTAGTGTATACATATCCATGCCACTCTCTCACCTCGTCCCAGTTTACCCTTCCCCCTCTCCGTGTCCTCAAGTCCATTCTCTATGTCTGCGTCTTTATTCCTGATCTGCCCCTAGGTTATTCAGAACCTTTTTTTTTTTTTTAGATTCCATATACATGTGTTAGCATACAGTATTTGTTTTTCTCTTTCTGACTTACTTCCCTCTGTATGACAGACTCTAGGTCCATCCACCTCACTATAAATAACTCAATTTCATTTCTTTTATGGCTGAGTAATATTCCATTGTATATATATGCCACATCTTCTTTATCCATTCATCTGTTGATTGACACTTAGGTTGATTTCATGTCCTGGCTATTGTAAATAGTGCTTCAGTGAACATTGTGGTACATGTCTCTTGTTGAATTATGGTTTTCTCAGGGTATATGCCCAGTAGTGGGGTTGCTGGGTCATATGGTAGTCCTATTTTTAGTTTTTTAAGGAACCTCCATACTGTTCTCCATAGTGGCTGCATCAATTTACATTCCCACCAATAGTGCAAGAGGATTCCCTTTACTCCACACCCTCTCCAGCATTTATTATTTGCAGATTTTTTTGATGATGGCCCTTCTGACTGGTGTGAGGTGATACCTCATTGTAGTTTTGATTTGCATTTCTCCAATGATTAGTGATGTTGAGCATCCTTTCATGTGTTTGTTGGCCATCTGTATATCTTCTTTGAAGAAATGTCTATTTAGGTCTTCTGCCCATTTTTGGATTGGGTTTTTTGTTTTTTTGATATTGAGCTGCATGAGCTGCCTGTATATTTTGGAGATTAATCCTTTGTCAGTTGCTTCATTTGAAAATATTTTCTCCATTATGAGGGTTGTCTTTTCGTCCTGTTTATGTTTTCCTTTGCTGTATAAAAGCTTTTAAGTTTCATTAGGTCCCATTTGTTTATTTTTGTTTTTATCTCCATTTCTCTAGGAGGTGGGTCAAAAAGGATCTTGCTATGATTTATGTTATAGAGTGTTCTGCCTATGTTTTCCTCTAAGAGTTTTATACTGTCTGGCCTTACATTTAGGTTTTTAATCCATTTTGAGTTTATTTTTGTGTATCGTGTTAAGGAGTGCTCTAATTTCATTCTTTTACATGTAGCTGTACAGTTTTCCCAGCACCACTTATTGAAGAGGCTGTCTTTTCTCCATTATATATTCTTGCCTCCTGTATCAAAAATAAGGTGACCATATGTGCGTGGGTTTATCTCTGTGCTTCTTTGTTTTATGTCATTTTGGCTTACAAAAGTTTTCATAGGAACACGATACTTTCAGAGGGACAGGTGGGAACTTACTATAGGCTGTTTAGCAGCTTTTATTTTGTAATTGTCCTGATTTAATATTGCTTTGTAGGAAGACCATTCTTCCCCATTCCTCACACAAACACCACCACCCCAACTGTCTCCTTTTTCAGTATGGTGGTGGATAGCTGCTATTCTCTGATTGCTAGCATGTCCAGAAATCAATTATATTGTCTTTAAACCCACTGCTAATTTCTACAAGGAGCCATACCAAATGTTACAAATTATTCCATAAATTACAAGACTCAAAAAGAGTCACAGGGTGGGGAATGATAAAGACCAAATTACTCCTACTCCGTTATAAGCACCCATTATTTTTAGTGCCCATACATTTAAGTGTAGCTACCGTAATACAGAATAGTCTAGCAAAAATAGCAAAAAATAAAAACAGTCCATAGAAAGAGCCTTTGATATCTTGCTCAAGTCACTATGCTAGTCACCACTGTGTCAGAAAATAACCAAGCCCACACTTCCTTTGTCCCATAAAAGAATCCCAATATAAGAGAAAAATAATTCTCAGAAAATAGTCCTGCGATTTTTCTCAGTCTGTGTAAGCTAGTTGCCCACACTTTCTGAATACAGTAGATAAAAGTATATTTGTAAGAGCAAGGCATTATGACCAGCTGAGTTACTGGAGTGTGTATTTTCTTTTCACTTTATGCAGGAAAGGGACACGACCTGAATTTAAAATTTTAATATGTGCTATTTATTTTCACAACAGAAGCACAAAGTATGAATATGTGGTAAGTTCTTATTTTTAAAATCATAATATTCCCTTCCAAATACATAGATTTCCTCATAAAATCTCCATAAAAGAGCATATGTAAACAACAATTGTGCCATGTTCAGAAGGATTGTGGTATTCTGCTTTGGAATGAAATTCAAATCCTATGAAACATTATTTTTCACATTCTCATTCTGAGAAAAACGTTTGATTTTGAGAGTAGAGTTGATTGTCAGAAAGAACCCAACTTTATTTCAAGTGAATTTGTTGTGTCAGGGTGATGTAAATTAGTAATTTAAATTTTTGACAATAAAACAAGTAAACTGATTTTTTCATAGTTTCCATGCTGAAAGGTGGCTCGTCTTCTCTTTTCCAAATCTATACAATTTTTGTTTATAATGCGAAAAATGTACTGGGTTTATATGGACTTTGTCTTTTCTACATTCCAGGATGGATAAAATATTGCTATTTTTCATGAACCAATAATATCAAATCCAGTTTGGGGATGGTCATTTAATCTATGTTCTATATTTCTTTGCCCAGTTATATTATGTTTATTTCTCTATAATCTTATTTGTGAAAATAATTGTCAAAAATTTTTTCTTTTATCTTAAAACTTGATGAATTTTATTATTAAAAGTTTTATCTCTAGTGTGGATAATAAATAATTTTGAGCATTTTATCTTGTTCTATTACTAATTTTAACTCTAAATAAAACCAAAATATAATGTCATATTGAAAACACGTCAGTTTTTTGTTAGCCCAAAGCAAGCAATCTTATGACCTCTACATGCAGTGTTTAATTCTAAATGCCACCTCATTATTTATATTTTTATAAACTGTTTATTTTTGAGTAGTTTTAGAATTACAGAAAAAAATGCAAAGATAGTACAGAAAGTTCCCAGATACCACATACTCAGTTTCCTTTATTATTAACATCTTACGTTAGTATGGTACATGTGTCTCAATAAGTGATCCAATATGAATACTTTTGTTTTAACTGAAGTCCATGTTTTATTCATGTTTCCATAATTTTAAGCTAATGTCCTTTTTCTCTTTCAGCATCCCACAACACATGGAGTCCTCCTGACTCCTTAGGGTCATTTTGACTGTGACTTTGCTTATTTTTGATGGCTTTGAAAGTTTTGAAGAGAACTAGTCAGATAGTTTGTAGAATATTCCTCAACTGGGATTTGTCTAATTTTTTTTTTCATTATTCAGCTGTGGTTGTGGAGGTTTGGGGAAAAAGACCACAACTGAAAATGTCATTCTCATCACATCATGTCAGTGGTGCACACAATCAACAGGCGTGATCACTGCTGATGTTAACCATTATCATTTTGCTGAGGGCATGTTTGTCAGGTTTCTCCACTGTAGACTTATGCCTTTTTTCTCCCTTTCCAGACTGTACTTTTTGTAAGGAAACAACTACACACAGCCCACACTTCGAGAGTGTGGGTTCTGCTTCACCTCCGTGAGGATGATGTGTCCATATAAATTGATTGGGGTATTCTGCATAGAGGAAGATTAATCTATTCTCATCTGCTTATTTGTTTACTTATTTGACCATTTATAAAACTAAGGACTTACGGATATTTATTTTATTCTTTGGGTTAGTCCAATAGAATTGTATCAACTTTGATGCTCAAGTTATTCCATCTTTAGCCATTGGGAGCTCTTTAAGTTGATATCTGTGTCTCTCTGACATAACCACATTAGTGTGTATGTGTGTGTGTGTGTGTGTGTGTGTGTGTGTGTGTGTGTGTTTAAGCAATTCCTTACTTATTAGGTTCATGTTGTAAATGTCCTGCCCCAGTCCTGGAATCAGCACTTTCTCAAGAAGCACTAGTTCCTATTATTGGAAAATGGTATTACAAACAAAGATTAGGCATGAGATGTGTTTGTTACCACTGGGGGATCATTTACTTTTTTTAAAAGCTCTCATTATGTTACTAAAAACAATAGAATTAATCATGTGATAGTTTTAGTCTAAGTTAGATAGATAATATTATATGAAGGAAATAGATGTTATGAATACATGCTAGGTAATACTGTGTAATGTAACTGATTTTTAATAGCTTGCTTTCCATTTTAAGTAGGCAATGAGAGGTCATTCCTCAACCTTCTGTTTGTTGTTTTATAGAACGAGACACTTCCAGCCTGAAAGACCATAAGTGTTTTTCCTTATCATACCCCAAAGTATATTGCATAGTCCAACACAGAATTACATTAAAAAATATATAAAACAACTATTGAAAATTCCCAAAAAATAATAAAAGCAATGAAGGAGTATGTTTTTCATATTAAAATTTGGGCTATTTAAAGGATTTTCAAGGTCCCTGGGTGTTACAGTAAATACTTTGGTAGGAGATGGCTTATCTTCTGAAATCCACTGGCTAAGAAGACATAATGTGGAAGCAAGAAAAACAAAATGGAGATACACAAACTGGAGTCCTTTTGTTCATTGTAATTAGTAAGACCAAAATACTTAAGAAACTTGTGAGATTATTGAATAAAAATATATATGTTTTTTTTTCACATGAGTGCTATCAATCACTTATCACTTTAAATTTTCCAAAAAACTACTATAGACTAATCTATCCCTTGTTAACCTATAAACCGTAGAAAAACACTATTTTCTTGTTATCGATATTTCGTTGGTTGTTTTTAGCTAATAATGCGGGACATTCTATGACAGAAAGTTCATCTTAACATCTTCCAAGAACTATTCTGTACTGGATCAAATGTAGTATTTATAGTAAAAAGGGGGCAAAGTTGTATCAGAGGTGACTAATCAGTAAATGTCACTAAAACATGAAACATCACAAGTTAAAAATAATATGCGTGCAATTTAGAATGTTTCCTTCAGTAATAGTAAAATTGAGAATGTATATCTACTTCAAATATCTTTGGATCAGCTCAGATACATCAGTCATGACTTAGGATGCTTAGAAAGCCATGCACTGTATATGAAAGTTAAAGAAAATAGGGTAATAAGTATGCAAATATAGTATATGTGATTATCAATCCATCACAATAGACATGTCATGGAAAGGACATGATCAGTGTGTAGCTGGTGTTTTGTCTGTAAGCAGTGAGTTGATTACTGCAGAAGAGTGGGAAAAAATGAATCGCATGTTATACTCATTTTCTAAGACACCGTCAAAAGTAAACTGGGTAGCTTTAACAAAAACAGTTAACTGACTCATAGCTTTGGAGGCTGCAAATCCAATATCAAGGTGTCAGCAGAATTAGTTCCATCTGAGAATTGGATGTCTCTCCCTTAGCTTCTGGTGAGTTGCTGTCAATCTCTGCACTCCTTGACCTGTAGATGCATTACCCCCATCTCTGCCTTCATGTTCACATGACTTTCCCCCTGTCTGAGATTCTGCATGTGTATTTGTGTCCAAATTTCTCCTTTTTATAAGGACACTAGTTATATTGGATTAGGGACCCATCCTACTCCAGTATGACATCATTTTAACTAATTACACCTTTAATGATGCTACTGCCAAATAAGGTCACATTCTGAGGTTCTGGGGGTTAGGACTTCAACACATAAATTTGGGGGATTACAGATTAACCTATAATAAATGGATAATTCTGAAATTAGATTGACCTTTATTATTTTTTGAGAAGTTTTTTTAAAGTAATTTTTTTTTTTTTTTTTTTTTTTTGCGGTATGCGGGCCTTTCACTGTTGTGGCCTCTCCAGTTGCAGAGCACAGTCATCCAGACGCGCAGGCTCAGCGGCCGTGGCTCACGGGCCCAGCCGCTCCGCGGCATATGGGATCCTCCCAGACCGGGGCACGAACCCGCGTCCCCCGCGTCGGCAGGCGGAATCCCAACCACTGCGCCACCAGGGAAGCCCTAAAGTAATTTTTATTGGAGTAAAGTTGATTTACAATGTGTGCTAGTTTCAGGTGTACAGCAAAGTGAATCAGTTATACGTATACATACATCCACTCTTTTTTAGATTCTATTCCCATGTAGGTCATTACAGAGTACTGAGTAGAGTTCCCTGTGCTATACAGTAGATTCTTATTAGTTATCTATTTTATGTATAGTAGTGTGTATCTGTCAATCCCAGTCTCCCAATTGATCCACTCCACTTTCCTCTTGATAACCATAAGTTGTTTTTTTCTATATCTGTGAGTCTATTTCTGTTTTGTAAATAGGTTCGTTTGTACCATTCTTTTTTTTAAGATTCCACATATAAGTGATATCATAGAATATTTGTCTTTTTCTGTCTGACTTACTTCACTCTGTATGACGGTCTCTAGGTCCACCCATGCTGCTGCAAATGGCATTATTTTGTTCTTTCTTATGGCTGAGTAATATTCCATTGTGTGTGTATTATATATATATATATATATATATATATATATATATATATATATATATATCACATCTTCTGTATCCATTCCTCCATTGATGGACATTTCAAGTCATACAATTATTTCAACAACCTGTTTTCTTAACATCATAGATTATACAAATTAATAGAATATTAAAATTACTTTGCAATAAAAACTGTTTATTTAGTTAAATAAATGGGAATTTGGCTGTCTAGTACATTAGCTGAACTTTGGTGTCTTTTTATCTCTGTGCCCAGGTGTTTTGTTTTTTGAGTTTTTTCCAAACAACATGTTTCACAAGTTAAGTTAGGGATATTCATATAAACATGACATGAATGGATTAATATATTTTTGTAGCCAGTTAAGGTTTTAGAGTTCTGGTTTATATCTAAAGAATTTCTTTGAGCTAAGAAAGAGGATTTTTTTCCCTCTCAATAGTAAAAGTAGTCTGTAATTAGCTTATGTCTTCCATAAAGGTCAGTTTTAACTTTAATCAGTATTAATTTTAATATTTTCTTCCACACAATCAAAGAATCATATAGCTTAATATCAGGTAATCCTGCATATATACAGAAGAGTGAAATCTAGAAATTGTAATATATTTTAATTTCTAAGATAGAGTGCCTTAGAATAATGTAAAATCCCTCATAAATGATTCTGATTTTTAAGAGGAAAGAGATTTGGGTTTGTTGTAAAAAATGAATTTTTTCTGGCATTATAGTTTTTCTAAAAATTTTTAAATGACATTCTGTGTTTATTTCAGAATGAATTTCAGGTGCTTTGTGATGATGTATGATAGTTATTAATGTCAAGATAACATAGAGTCACATGAGAATTTCTGTGAAAAATTTTAAAAAGAAAAATAAATAAGAGAGCCCATTTGTAAAGTGGATGCAACCATATTTTATGCGTGAATCAAATGTTCAACTCTAATCTTCTAAGAATCTAAGCTAAATTAGAAAACTTCATTAATTCCATAATGAATCATGCCAATTGGGTAAAGATATTATTCTTAGTTCAAAATTCAGAAATTTTATCCTAGGATCTTCATATTATCTTCAAAAATATCTTTAGAGTTGACACAAGTAATATTATATAACTATTCAATCACCAAGTCAAAAAAATTATTGCGTATCTACTATATGAGATACACTGTGCTGGGAACTCATCACCGTGAAGAACACGATCAATAAAGGTTATTTATAGAACCTGAAATTAGTCTAGCAGGCAACGCTGAAATAAAAGAGACAACTGTAAAACAGTCTTACTGAAGAAATAGCACTTAGGAAGGGCTTATAGATTAGCCTTAAGGATGCAGGGAAACTTCCCAAAGTAAATCACCTCCATGCTGTAACCTAATGCAGTCTATGTAAAGGAGTCTGGGAGGTTTGGAGATTATTCCTGTATTGGGAACACCCAGAAGTTAGAGAGGAATTGCATTGTAGAGGAGATAGAGTTAGGTGATTGCTATCATACCTTACAATTTCCAAGACTGTCTCATGCACATAAAACCATCCTTGGTAGAAGAACTAATATCCTAGTAATTAAAGTAGATTTTGTTCAAAAGTGCTGTTCTCTTTTGAGGCACCTGTTTTAGCGTAGAGCTCTCATTGTTACAGATGCAGTTGGAATGTAAAACAACTAAGAGTTTGAGAACTAACAATCAGCAAACTGCAAGTAAGAATAAAATATAATTTTAGAGAAATAATGTGGGACCTGAGTTGTGATAAAAATGGCAACAATGACCCATGTTCCAGCCAAGTGAGTGTATATCTCCTCTCTCAGCCCAAAGCCCTCTAATAAATGAGCATTTTATAATAAATCCAAGCCAGAGGTCCTTTTCCTCATTTTCCTTAAGCATTGCTTAGTTTTTTGTCACCAAGTTCTTCTACTGTAATGAAATATAAAATCATCTGATTTCCAATCACAGCCACCAGTTTGTATCGGGGTTTGGAAAGTATTACTGGGATCCCAAAGGACAGTTTCTTCTTGCCTAAGTCCATGAATTGTCAGCTCAAAAATGCCTCCCAAGCATTTAACAATTAATTGTGGTTTTGTGTCATAGAGACAACATGACTGGGTAGTTACCTACCTTAGCAGTGAACATCTGCATAGTACAACTCAGTGTGTGTGTGTGTGTGTGTGTGTGTGTGTGTGTGTTTATTCACCTTATTGAGATTACACATAAATATAGGATGAGGGATTAATATATATATATATTGGAAGTCCACAATACAAAGATCTGAAGAGTATTGTCATATTTATGATCTCTGCCTTTTCTCTTTAATTAGGAAGGTAAGTCTTGTTTTGTGGGTGGCATCTTCAAGGGGAGTGGACAAGAGCAAAGGTAGCTTATCCTTCTGGGAGAAGATTCATTCTCCCCAAATTTGGAGAAAAATAGCCAACATGCGGTTTACTAATGATGCACATTATTTTTTGCCTTCACACTTTTACACAGTCAACCTGCTTTCAATAACGTAAAACATGAAAAGCGACAGCTGCATCTGGTGAAATATTAAGCAGTTACAAATATAGAAGTTGCTTTCCCATGGCTGACAAGTTATCTTCATCAGGTCTTGAGAATATGTTCTGAAATAGTGTGTGTGTGTGTCTTCACGCATGTGCACATGTGTAGGTGGATTGAATTTGATAAAGATATATAGTTTTAAAAATATCTAATTTTTTTTCATGCACTGTCCCTTCAACTCTGTTCGGTGGCAATACTCCTTCTCCCTTTTCCACATGAAAATACCAACAAGCTCCAAAATTTCTTGAATTATTCTTAGAAAATAAAATGTTAAACAGTAACTTTAGGTCACAGACACAGTAACCTAAAGTGACCAGCCCCAAGTCATCAGTTCAAAATTATGACCTTTGGCACTTGTCCTCACATAACCACTCAGCCATTTTTCCTTTATCCTTAACAGTAAGTACAAGTGAAAAATAAGAGTTTCATTTCACCCTGTTGAAAATAAGGAGAGATTCCACCCCCTACTCCCCCATTTTTCTTAAGGCATTTACTTTAGGAAACATAATTGTAAGATTTTTCTCTGTCTCATCTAAATGTATGTAAATCTTTTAAAAACTAAATAAGCTCTCATCAGCTTTATGACCCAGGAATGTCTTTCTCAATGACTTGGCAACCATCTCTGAAATGTCATCATCAAGGAATATGGAGCCCCAGTTCCTGTGGGATGAGAAGAAACTAACTTCTGCAGGAGCCTCGTTTCATGCTGCAAACATATTTCCTATCATAACAGTATGAGAAGTTTATTATTTCTTTGGATAAAGCCAATTAGCTAACAGGTGATCACTCCAATCACCATGTGAATTTAAGATAATTTGTGTGTGACAAATGGTACTATCAATTCCTTATAACATGTATTTAAAGTGTTGTATCTGCTTGCCTATATAAATGGGTATGATTTTATTTGATCTTTGCAATCCGTTAGAAGATCACGCGTGATATGCATCACATTCTGGTTTAAGCCTTATTGAATAATAAAACTATTCTTTTTCTCCTCTACTTTTGCAGGGAAGTTCTCTGAGGTGAGAGGAGATTTTGTTTCAAACTACATTTTCCCAACAATGTACGCTGGTCCCTTGCACCACAGGGGTCGGGGGGAGGTGAGTAAATGTCCTTTTCTCTGTAACCCAGTGTTTCTCCTCCTCATTCAGCTGTTATCTGCAAGGCAACAGCAAAAGAAACTATACACTGAATAAAAAGCTATTACCTAGTGGGTCTGTCAGCAAGGATGACAGACTCTAGGCTCTCTCGTCTCAGCCTATGATCAGTGCTGACTTTTTCTGTCAACTGGAAATTTCTAGTTATATTATCCATTGTCATGGGCTGTGTCTCTGGCTAGCCCTATATTCTTCAGTCCTTGTTTTCATTTATATTTAGCACTTACCCTACTCCTCATGGAGTTCTAGGCACAAGGGATAAAACAGTGAATGAAACAGACAAAACCCTGCCTTGATGAACCTAAAATTCTAAATGTATATCCTGATATGGGCTTTTAAAAGATAAGCAGAAGCATACTAAAATTTTAAGGGTTTATTTGAGCAAAAATCAATTGGAAACAGGAACCATCAAACCAGAAGTGGTTAGACATGCTCCACCAACAGGAGCTGGGAAAACACTCTTATAGAGAAAAGCCAGAGGCAAAGCAGGAAGGTTACTGATTGGCTGTAGCTTAAAACCTAGTTGGTTGCCTGTTTTTTTTTTTTTTTTTTTTTTTTTTTGCGGTATGCGAGCCTCTCACTGCTGTGGCCTCCCCCATTGTGGAGCACAGGCTCCGGACGCGCAGGCTCAGCGGCCATGGCTCACGGACCCAGCCGCTCCGCGGCATGTGGGATCCTCCCGGACCGGGGCACGAACCCGTGTCCCCTGCATCGGCAGGCGGACTCCCAACCACTGCGCCACCAGGGAAGCCCGGTTGCCTGTTTTTGATTGGTTGTCCATAGGGTTCAATTTGGTACCCTTGAGGCATGTACAGACTGATTTTGGCTTGCTTATGAAAGCCACCACAACATTAGAGCCACCTCAGTTTAACGGTCTCTTTGCTTTATTGTTTTAAGAGGGCTGAGAGAAATAATAATAATAGGAGGGAAATATGGGTTAATGGGGACCATTTAACAATTCTAGGTGGCTAGATCTAACACTCCGTCTGAAGAAGTTAGTACTCCACTTCTTACATTCCATGAGGTTTCTTTTAATCAGCCACTTTCATTTAAATCATTTTAAGTAGAATTCTAGTCTTACAAATATTCAGTTACCTAACTAAGAATTAAACCACATTGGTCCTATTTAGAACAAATGCAAGGGAAGAGCAAGGGAGAGAGAAAACAATGGATATTTCATCTAACCGAGGTTAATGTTGCCCTAAAGTGATTTGCTTAATTAGGCAAGAAAGTTAATACATGAGCAATGTTTTATATGCATTAGGAAATAATCAAGAGTCTGGAAGTCTTACAAGATTATAAAGCAGGTACAACGTGGTGAAAGTAACGGAAAAACAGGGCTGGAGGCACATGAACCTATTGTTAGAGGCTCTATATTAAAATGTACTGTTTCAACTTTGAGCTGGGTCCTGCTTTGAGAGTATCCTGGATGTGGGCAAAGGAGTAATAACTGAAGAACTGTGACAGAGAGTCAGGGGAGGGTGGGAGGCTTTGGATGATGTATCCGTTTGCTACAGCTGCCATAACAAAGCACCACAGAATGGGTGGCTTAAACAACAGAAACTTACTTTCTCTCAGTTCTGAAAGCCAGAAGTCCAAGATCCAGGTGCCAGCAAGGATGCATTCCAGGCCTCTGTCTTTGGCTCTTCTCTCTGGGTCTTCATCTGGCATGTTATGACCCGAACTCTGCCCCCTCTGCCACATTCATAGTAGAGGCCCTAAGCTCCAATGTAACTATATTTGGAGATAGGGCCTTTAAGGATATAATTTTAAGGTAAAATGATGTCATAAATTGGGGCTCTTATCCAATAGCACTGGTGGGAAGAGGACAGGACACAGGAGCTCTCTCAAAGGAAAGGCCCTATGAGAACTGCAAGAAGGCAACTGACTGCCAATCAGAAAGAGGCTGCAAAACTGAAAGAGACTGGTGCCTTGATCTGGGAATTCAAGCCTCCAGAACCGTGAAGAAATAAATTTCTGTTGTTTAAGCTGTCTAGTCTGTGGTATTTTGTCATGGCAACCTAAGCAAACTAAAACATGGCATTCTCCCTGTATGTATGTCTGTGTCTGGATTTCCTCTTCTTAGGAGACTTGTTATATTGGATGAGAGCCCACGCTAATGACCTCGTTTTAATTACCTTTTTAAAAAACCTGTCTGTAAATATTACATTCTGAGGTACCAGGGTTTCAGATTTCAATATATAAAATTTTTGGAGTGGGGGACACAATTCAGCCCGTATGGGACGTTGAGGAATGTTGTATTATGATTCTCAAGTATTGTCCCTTACATCCTGCCACGCTTCCCTGTAAGAGTGTGTTGCCAACTGACTTTAACAATGAGACTTCCCTGGCCGATGGAAGGCAGGCTGAGGAAATATATTACATGGACGCCAAAGCAGAACGTCTCAATGCACTCACGTGCCTTCTGCCTTTGCCTCTTGAAATTCTGCCCTCTGCCGCATCCACAGCATGTCCTAAATATGGATTTCTCCCTCAGCCTGCATTCTGGAATGAGAAGGCAGGTGAAGCCAAGTGTAGCCAGGCTAACCGAGCAACATCCTATCTGCAGCCATCATTTAATATGAACAATAAAAACATGTTGGTTTGTATAATTTCTAGAATATTAGTGTTGTCTGCTTCCACAGCAAGCACTGACTGAAAAAGAAATATCTACAAAAGTGGCAAACTGCCACAGCAAACCTTTAAAATATGTGCATAAGCTTTGCTTCTGGATACCAACTAGTGAGGAAAATGCTATTGAAGTTTGCAACCATATTATGTCTCAGAAAAATATTGCGTTGGACTACCACCTGTAGTAACTTGGAAGGCACGAAATTTGTCAAATAAATCTGTAGCTTTGGGAAATGAGGTTTTACCCAAGAGAGAATATTGGTAGCATAAATTGTTTATTAATAGCTACACTGGATACATATTGCAAAAATTAGGTTGGCTCAGAAAAAATAAAAGGCTTGTTTACAGTCAGCATTAAAAAACAGAAAATGAAAGAATCCAGAATATCAGGACTACAAGGATTTGAAGAAACAACTCCTCAATTCTAGGAAAGGAATCTCAGAAAAGAAAACAATCAAGGATGTAGTCATCATATCCTTTGCCAAAAAATATGATTAGACTAATAGTGCATTTAGAAATTCATTCAATTAATGTGAATGGCTCTAGGAAAGAGAGCAAGGATATTATTTTATGGAAGCCTGAGAAATCAAGGTGGTTCTAATCGGATAGAGAGAGGCATGCTTCTATTGATGGGCATTTGGAGTTGAATGGAATCAATTAGTACAATGTTTTTAAAAATTGAGTGTGTTGTGTTGCCTAACATCCTACCAGTCTGGAGTAACAAATATTGTGACTATTCAAGATTACTCCTGGGATTCCAAATTACTAAGTACAGGAAAACATATTTAGAAAACTGTTTAATCACCCCAAAGTGAATAGACTTCATTTCTCTTCAAAAGCATCCAAGGAAACTGATAGAATAACTTTCCAAAGATAGAACCAAGAGCCACGGAGAGCAATGTTTCAGAGAGCTCCTCCTCCTAATCAAGGAATATTTCATATGTCAAGAATTGGGGAACTTCACACATTTTGTCTTATCTTTAGAAATGCTATTGATCAATGTCTTGTAGGTGTTTACTCTTTCCTCCTTTCCAGATGTGATAATTTACTATATTTGTCTTATTACTGTTTCGCCATTCTATACTCTGTGTGTGTGTGTGTGTGTGTGTGTGTGTGTGTGTGTGTGTGTGTGTGTGTGTGTGTGATGGGAAGAAAAGATATCTTATTTTAGTTCACAGATCCAGATCAAGCAAAACTGCATTCTGACCTGGTGCAGACCATGAGGCCCCAAATTTTAAGTCTGAAGGAATAATTGAATGAGGCATTTGGAATCTCTTGGAGGTGATGGATTTAATTGCATTAAGGGAAAGCAAATGTTTTTCACCAAGGGGGTCAACTGTGGTAGAATGTATTCGTTGTTCACAGGTTTTGTTCTCTCCCCACCCTTGCCATGCTTCCCTAGAGGTTGACAATGTGTTGCTGACTGGGCCTTCAACATATATTGTTTTGCCCAGGGATGTGTAAGCAGACAAAATTTTCCCCACAACTGTGCAGAAGCATGCAATGTACTTGTGTGATTTGCCTCTGTTTCATTTTGTTCCTCACTCACCCATGAGAACAGCACATCCCAGATATGGGCAGCTCTTTCGGCCTGGGTTCAGGAATAAGAACTGAGGTTAAAGAGCAGGGTCCAGAAAAGCTATAATTCATCTGCAACCTCAAAAACAACTGTGCTGTTTAACTGTGATTTTTGAAGTTGCTGCTTCAATAAAAAGTGATTAAAGCAGATGTATCATCCAAATGACCATTCAAACACAAATACAACATTGTATGTATTATTTCAAAACCTAAGAAAGTGAGTAGCAGTGACCAAGAGATCATAAAATCTTGTCAAATAAGAGTACTTGACTTTTGTTTTACACCGAGATGCATAAACAAAAGGAAAAAAGCAAAGAGAGCTTTGTGTTTTGAAAGAAGCTAAAAGAATGCTATTCAAACTCACTGTGACTTGTGTTGGGTGTGGGAGAGTTGATTGCCTTCCAATTCTGGATTACAGTTTTTTTATATATAATGCAGGGTTCTTGGGTGACGGCAGAGTTTCTGTGGGTTCTTTATGAATCCTTATTTATACCAGCCTTTAGGCTTAAAAACAGAGCAGCAATTACACTTTAAAGAGCAGGTTTCTGACTCAGTATCTAGAGATCTTAAAATTTTACTGTTCAACAATTTTATGAATTCTAAAAGTGTCATTTTTGCTTAACTGCATGATCTTCTATTACCTACGACTATTCCTAATCTGGGTCCTCTTAAAACATTGTATCTATGCACCAACTTTTCACTGCTCTATAACATAAACTCTAAGTGACCAGTACTTCTTTCCCTGGTGATGTATTATCATCATTAAAGTAAAATAATACGCTCAGTCCGAAAAGAAAGAGAGGAAAGCACTCTCCAGCTTTGGTGTTTCACTATTTTCAAAGCATTGTGCTTCCAGTTTCACGTAACTTGTTGAAAAAGTAGTTTAAACATTTTTTAAAATTTTATTCGATAATTAATTTTATGTGAAAACCTGTAGACAGCTGAGCCAAAAAGTAATCTTAACAAGAGCCAACTTTCACCACAGAGTTCCTTCTCTTGAAAGCTCAAGGAAATTTTATTGGATCAAGCTTTACACATAGCTTCTGTTGGAAGTACAATTTCTTATGAAGTTCTTTGGTTACGGTAACCTGGGAGGCCTCCATACCATGTGTGATCCTGGTGTGAAAACAATTACCTATAAAATACATTTTAAATCAAAAAAGGTGAACTGTAGGTAAGAAGTTATGAACAGTAAAGTGGTTGGGTAGGAAATCAGCAGTGGAAGGAATTTCCATGAAGACAAATAATTTGGCTGTATGGAAAGAATAGTAAGGAAAACTCAGGTTGATAGGGTAAATGTGGAAAAGAGAGACATTGCTTCACTGTGTTGGTATCATCATGTTGGAGGGAAAACTCTCACCTGGGGTTAGAAAACTACAAGACCAGAAGGATGCCAGGCACGCAGCATCCAAACTGAATGCAGCTGACAAGCGGAACTGATGTCCTTGAAATTTTAGGTAACTGACAATTAGATCTGTAGCCGCAAACAATGACCTCATAGGAAATAAAAGTATCTTACAGTCTCTGCCAGAGATGAGGCTAAGATGTCTACAGCTAAAACTGAAAAGATTTAGTCTTTGATGGACCTAGTAAGCTGTATATGATTATGTAGACATAAACTTCAGTGATGTGATAGGAACAAAGCCAGCTTGCCATAGAAGAAAAGAGTAAAAGAATGACAGTATATAAAAATCTTCAAAGAGATGTGGTTGGATATAGACGTAAAAATTTCTTTAATAGACAATTATCTTTCCTTGAATTTTGTTAGTTTTTTAAGTTACTCCAATGAAGCAAAAGCCTACTTAGAAACTACTTTGTTATATATTAAAATACAAAAGCAAATTTAAGTATGTTAAGAGGAAGATTTAAGTAAATTTTGAAGTTTTTACATTTCTATATCTTGCAAACTAGTCATTAGTGCTTATTTATAGTGGTAATGTTTTAATATTCATAAAGATACACCCATGAAAAATATTAAACCTTGAATATTTTAAAATAAATATGTCTAAGCAGGTGACTTACTATTATCTTTTGAAGCTAATATTACTTTTTCATGGTATTTTTTGTTAAAATATAAAACAATTTTACTATTTTGTATATTAAACCCCTTTAATCTTTGAGAAAATATGTATTTAAGCTGTTTTATTGAAATAATTTACATAACACAAAATTTACCTGTTTTGAGTATACAATTCAGTGTTTTTTTATTATATTTATAGAGTTGTGCAACCATTAACATGAGCTCATTTAGGACATTTCCATCACCCCAAAAAGAAATCTCACATCTGTTATCAGTCGCTCCCTCTCCCCTCACTAATCCTCAATCCCTGTCAACCATGGCTTTACATCCTGTCTCTATAGATTTATTTATTTTATATGAATAAAATCTGGAAATGTTAAATAAATAGAATCATACAGTATGTAGTATCCTGTGACTGGCCCATTTCACATGGCATAACTTTGTAGCATGTAGCAGTATTCCATGTCTTTTATTTGCAGATAATATTCTATTGCATGTATGTAATCACATTTTATTTATACATTCATCAGTTGATGGATATTTGGGTTATTTCTTAACAATTATGAATAGTGTTGTTGAGAACATTCATGTACAGGTTTTGTGTTGACACGTGTTTTTATTTCTCTTGAGTAGATATCTAGGAATGGAATTACTGACTCGTATGGTAACTATTTAACATAGAGGTAGGTTTTTATGACCAAATTTCTTTCTATAAAAATTACAGAAAAATGAAACCACTCTCCCAAAAAATCTCCAGAATATTTTTTCCAGGAAACTTTATAGAACATTTTCAATCATCCATAGCAATTATCATCTACTTTTGAATTTTTTTTAAAATGGAAAGAAAATTAAAGAATCAATGAAGAAACTTTAAGTTTCAAATCTAAGATGGTGGCTTCTGCCAAACACACATTTTTGTCAAAATAGCATTTGTACTTGCTGCGGTTCTCTGAAAACTTAAATGACAAAAATGATCACAAAAAGTAGTCATTTTGTAATTTTTTGGCTGAGTGGCCCTGAGTCTATTGTCATCCAACAGTGAGGAAAATTATTTATAAACAGCCACATCATATGCGAGGCCAAAGTTCTGTATTGCCTCAAATATTAAAGATGTTGCAAAAGTGTTAGTGTGACAAAGATTTTACATTGTTGATCAATGTTTATCAAACTCAATTTAAATGTTAACTTCTTAAAATAAAATTAATGTTTTTATGTTGTGTACTATTATTTTTGTACATTATTACTGATTTCTTAGAGTCTCTTGAAATGGTATATAAAACAAAAGGGTTCAAAGACTTTTTTTTTTCAATAGCCATACATTTAAATGCATTTTAAAGTAAATATCTTAAGGCTGGACACAAAAATCTTTTTACTTTTATAAGTATATGCAGTTTTATTAAATGAAGAATTATAACTGTCCTCTTAAGAGATTCCAAAGCAAGGATTGAATAACCATAAATTGAGGTCACTGGAGAGAGATTCTGGTTACGTATTTCTGTCCATTCATTTTTGAGAAGTCAGATCTTCCTTTAAAGTCCTTTTTTAAAAAAAAAAAATTCGGTAAACAGATTTAACACTAGCAATGGGAATAGAGGGAAAATAATGTTTTCTTATTTTCTCCATGCTTTAATCCTTATTTGTTACATTAAAATACATTATCCTGATTTTCAATAAACTACAAAGTTCCATTCACTGTTAATCTAGTTTTACAGATGAGTAATATTTGTGAATCAGAAGATAATTTTTCTTACCTAATGTCACAGAACTGATAACTGATAGAGTTAAAACTTTAATCCAGAACGGTCTAATACCAAAGCATGTATGCTTTTACCACCACACCAAGAGTCTTCTCAATTGAATTCTTTCATGTAATAAGCAAATGCTTTATCCATGGTGTGCATGGTTTTATGCTGTGTACTAAGGTCACAAAATGGAATACCACAGTTTCTGCTCAAGAGTAGACTATAGTCAACTGACAGAAATGGAAGTAATTGTTGAATGTAATTACAAAAGAAAGTGGTAAGTGATAAAATTTAGGCATGTATACATGGGATAAAAGATGTGAATGACCTTACTTAGGCTCTGGGGAAAGAAGGTTGAGAATTATTTTAGCAGAATGTGATTCATGATACGACAATTGTGGGTGGAAGATAGACAAAGGAACTTTAGAAGAAAGCATGGGACAGAGAAATGGTATGTTATATACAGAGTAATGATAGGAAGTCAGAATCAAGGAGTCATGCATTGTAATGTGATGCCATGCAAACAATTAATCCTGAATGGCTAGCCTAAGCTTGATCCCAGAGTTTCTTTTATGCTGGGCAGAAGACTTTTCATATTTCCCCAAGGCAAGTGAGTCCCTAGTAGTGATGGGAAAAAGTAATTTTATGAAAGGCTGTGTATCGAAGATGGAATTTGTTGTAAGAGTTTGAAAATAAAGCAGAATTTGTCCTAATGTTTATATGTTTGTATTTAGGTGAGATGTATAATTTTGTTTGAATTTCAAAAGTGATGAAAATAGGTCCGAGAATTATGTTTTTCAAATGGAAGAGGGAAATTGACAAGATTGAGGAGAAGACTCAATATCTTTTCAAATTAAGGAACAAGTGGTTGAGAAGGCACTGAGGAGGCAGCCAGGGAGAGACATCTCAAAGTGGTAATGTTGTTGACCAGGGTATTATTGGTCATGAACACCCTGAATGCAAAGCAGAATTAGGCCAGTATCATGGAGGCACTCTACAGATGCCAAGGAGGAAAATTGAATCTTCTTCCTCATTAAATCTTCAAAATAGCTTTATCATAAAAACAATGCCTATTTTTCTTCAAACTCATTGAGTCATATGTTGGGTTGGCCAAAAATTTCATTTGGGTTTTTCATAAAATGTTACAGAAAAACCCGAATGAACTTTTTGGTCAACCCAATGTGTTAACTATCTATAGCTTTTGTGTATCAATTATATCTCAATAAATTGATTTAATATTTTTAAAACAAAACCCCATTTTTTCTGATATTAATTCTTTATAAGTTATTGTTGATTATTTCCTTAAAAAAAGGCAGTGCCTACCGATTACTAAAAACTTTCTTAGATGTTTCTTACTTTCTTCCTTTCACTCATGATTTATATGCACATCTTATGCTCTCTCTTTTTGATATTTACTTCAAACTTCTTTTTTTCAACATCCAGCATTATGTTCTAGCATGTCTGACAACATTTTGATTTATCCTTGAAATCTAAAGCACCAAAATTTCAAGACTTTATAATTTTTAAATTTATTTAATTAATTAATTTATTTTTGGCTGCATTGGGTCTTTATTGCTGTGTGTGGGCTTTCTCTAGTTGCAGCAAGTGGGGGGCTACTCTTCGTTGCCGTGCATAGGTTTCTAACTGCGGTGGCTTCTCTTGTTGTGGAGCATGGGCTCTAGGCGCACGGGCTCAGTAATTTTGGTGCACGGGCTTTGCTGCTCCACGGCATGTGGGATCTTCCCGGGCCAGCACTTGAACTCATGTTCCCCTGCATTGACAGGCAGATTCTTGACCACTGAACCACCAGGGAAGCTCTCAATAACTTTAAATAGAAATTTTTAAAGAGATCGTTTTAATATCATGAAACTATACATTATGTAACATATGCCATATATATGGTTCATAATGGCTTTAATGAACATATGGCTTTTATGTTGCACATGAACAATTTCCACTTGTCTCAAGGTTTTTGGTTAATCAGTTTTCTCAAATTTGACTTGCAATTTCAATTAGAGATTTTTAATGTGCAATGTATTAATGATAATTACAGATATTAATATGGCTATTTTTCACTTATTTTTTTTCTTTGTCTTGTTTCTTAACATGAACACACAAAAAAACAAATAAAACCCAAACTATCGAACAGATGTTCTAACCTTAGATACTTGAGGAGGGAATGTGAGAATAAATGGATGCCTTGAAATCATTTTCTGAATATGTATTATATTCCCTTTGGAAAGGTTTATAGCTTTCATAAGATTTCCAAAGGGGTTTGTACCCAGGCCCTCTAATTCTACTTTGAGGAATTCTAGAAACCGTGCTTGTTTATTTATTTATTCATTCATTTATATACTTATAAATTTAAGTATATAATTAATTTGTATACTTATATACATTATATATATGTATATATACACATATATAATGTATACTTATATACATTATAAGTACTTATATACATTATATTTGTATACTTATACATTTGTATACTTATATACATATATGTATATTTATACATATATGTATATATATACATATTATATATATTATATTATATATAATTACACAATTCTATATAATATATATATAATTATATAATATATAATAATTATATATAATTATATTATATATTAATTATATATATTATATATGTATACTTATATACATATACTTATATACAATATAATGTATACTTATATACATTATATTTATATACTTATATACATTTATATACTTATGTATTTAAGGAATAAATACTTCATCTATGTTTAAACATCTTAAACTTATAAACTAGTTCACTGAAAAATTCTTCAATATTTTTCTTTTTGAAAAAAAATTGTATTTTACTTTGGTGAATACTAAATTCTTCTGACTTGCTTCTTCTTTCTTTGCTCTCTGTTGGAATCTGGCAATTCTACTGGAATGTCATTGAGATTGCAGCAGTTAGCCCTCTTTTATTGCAGAACAGATGTTCGAAGTGCTGTGTTCATTTGACATGGGTTGGGATGGAGATATCACAGCTGTTGTAATTTAATTCTGGTTAGGTCAAAAAGCTTCATCATTATCAGTTCAAAATATTCATAAAATATAATAAAACTTACATATATTTCCAATTAAGTTGAGTTTCACTTAGTCATGGTACATTGTAAACTCTGCAATCTCCCACTGTCACATATGGTAACATGGATGATAGTTTGACAAGTCAATATTCATTTCCATGATTACAACCTAAGGGGTTTTATCTGTATACATAACAATCATTACTGTTTGATTTTATTACAATACTGAGAGCATCAGATTGAAAACAGCAGGACAGATTTATTTCTACATTACTGTCTTATTTCCAGACAATAGACACTTTGAGACCCTTTCTGTATAACCAAATTATCTGAATGTTTTCCTGTTAACCACAATAAAATAATTAACATTTCTAAAAACCTATTGTGTTCACCTATCACTATTAAACTTTCTAAATCAGAGAAAAGTCAATAAGTAATTTTGGACAATATCAGCTTCCTTTCAAAAAGACTGTTTTCAGGATGAGCTCCCACAAATGATTAATTTCCATCTCAAATAAAAATAATAGTAAGTGCTTTGAAATAGATCATTCCTAACCTAAATAAGTTAGTGCAATCCAATTTAGTGGATTTAAGATTGTGAAAATAATTGAATTGACTTTGAAATGTTTGGGTTATTTTAGTCTTAACCACTGAATCAGATCCATTCTGTACTGATGCAATCAATTTGTGACAAGTGGCTTATTACTATAGCTAAAGGAACAGTTCTGTGTCTTTTTTTTTTTTTTTTTGTGGTACGCGGACCTCTCACTGTTGTGGCCTCTCCCGTTACGGAGCACAGGCTCCAGTCACGCAAGCTCAGCAGCCATGGCTCACGGGCCCAGCCGCTCCGCAGCATATGGGATCTTCCTGGACCGGGGCACAAACCCGTGTCCCCTGCATCGGCAGGCGGACTCTCAACCACTGCGCCACCAGGGAAGCCCCAGTTCTGTTTCTTTTAAGGAAGTGTTACTTATATCATTTGACAAAAGTTTTAGCTTTGTAGTAGTAGATCAGTATCCTTGCTTATACAGTAGAAATATAAAAGTTAAAGACTTAATTAAGATAGACGATACAACTGAGTCAAATACACCATTGGTGCATTGGAGTGCAGCATTTGTATATTGTTCATTTTGACTGTAACAATCAGGGACACTTTGTAAGAAAGTGTTGTTGCCTTCCATAAGCTAAACTACACAAAATGAGGTAAGCTGTCCAGGATGAGAGGTGAGGCTGTAACAGAATTGCTTGGAAAGCATTCTAAAGTACTCACCAACTCTTCTACATCTCTCCTTCCAACAAGTATTGTTTTTTCCAGGTTTAGTTTTTTTAAGTTAAATTTTATTGGACTATGATTGGTTTGCAATATTATGTTAGTTTCAGGTGTACAGCAATGTGAATCAGTTATACAAATTCATATATCCACTCTTTTTTAGCTTCTATTCCCATATAGGTCATTACAGTGTATTGAGCAGAATTCCCTGTGCTATACAGTAAGTTCTTATTAGTTAACTATTTTATATATAGTAGTGTGTATATGTCAATCCTAATCTCCCAATTTATCCCTAGCTCCCCTTACCTGCTTCTAACCATAAGTTTGTTTTCTACATCTGTGACTCTATTTCTGTTTTGTAAGTAGGTTGGCTCACTTGTACCAATTTTTTAGATTCCACATATAAGTGATATCATGTGATATTTGTCTTTCTCTGTCTGACTTCACTCAGTATGATAATCTTTAGATCCATCCATGTTGCTGCAAATGACATTATTTCATTCTTTTTTATGGCTGAGTAATATTCCATTTCCAGGTTTATTGTAACATTAGATATTAATTGTTTGGGACATTAATTGGCTTCTATATGCCCTACATTCATTTTATTTACTAATATCACTGTGATAATTTATGGGAGGGATTCTCTCCTTGAATTTGTGAAGACATAATCGATGGATAATTCTGGCTTCCAACTCACTGAGGGGTGAGATGGCACACTGGTAGGTAGATTGGTAATAGATGCAACACCTTCTTCTTCAGAGTCCCTGAATAGCCAGGAAATGGGCATATTTAGCTTGAGTCATAATATTGTTACTTATATTGACTAATTTTCACCAATACCACCCTCCTACCATCACCACCACCATTCACTATCCACTCTTCCAATGTTTGGGGTTCCTCAAAATCTTTTAGTTTTCATTGATAATATTAATTTCTCTCAGAGATTAATTTCTCAAAAAAAAAAGCTATTTGTATGTTCAGCTGTTAGCAACCTCAGGTTCCTGGAATTCATTCATTATAATGACAGTAAATATTTTCTTTGAAATTTTACATTTGTGTTCTCACTAATTTTCCCTTTTTATCTAATTTTGCCCCTATCACCCAGTTGTTTGGTTATGTTCCCCGCAGTTGAAGACCTGTGAGGATTGTTCTCACTCTCACACTACAACGGTCTCCACAATCTGAAAGCAATTCCTGCTTTTATACTGAGTTTTCTTTCTTTCTCAAGGACTTGGCTTCTTGCTACCATATATTCAATCAAGTTCTTCCTTCCTAATGATCTTGCTTACCTCTTATCCAAGAATATACAGTCTTCCTAGTATATTATCATTAAAATAAAAACAATAATAAATATGATTCTCCCTCTTGACAATAAATTGATTTCCGTCTTATACCTCATTTATCTAGTTCCCTTCATTGGCCTACCTCTTGAGAGTATTCCTCCCACATCCTCAGAATCTGCCTTTTACTTATCTGTCCCCCGCAGCTGGATTCAGCTGCTTCCATATATTTTTCTCAGTGTCTTATTGCCAAATCATTTGGCAATTCCTCTCCTCTCACCTTTTGAAATGTTACCACAACAAGTCATGTATTCAACCACTCTTTCTTCTTGCCATACTCTCTCTTGGATTCCCAGACACCATGGGCTTCAGTTTTCCACTTACATGTGTGGTTATTTTCTTTGCCAGACCCTTTTCTTCATTTCCATATCTTATTGGTATGCTTCAGATCTTTGTTATATTTTTATTCTTTCTCCTTAGGTGAAATAAGCATCATATTGCTTCAGTGAACATGCTATGCTGATGTTTTCTAAGTTTATCTCTTCCATGTAGACTTCTCCTTTGAGCCTCAGTCCCATTTATCTAAATCCCTACTTGATATCTCCATGTAGATGTCTCTTAAGTGTTGTAAACATGTACCAGGCAGAAATCCTGAATTCTCTTCCCCAAAACCATTCCTCCTTGAATTACCATGTGTTTTTGCCAGAATGTAAACAACTATTCAGGCAAGAAAAGTTGGAGCCATTTTGCACACTTTTCTCTCCCTCGTTTATTATATCCGAAACTTAATACTTCCTATGTATTTAAAAACATTTTCTTAAATCTGTAATATGTCCACTTTTCCTGCTCTCCTTTGTCACTGCTCTGGTTGTTCTGTCAGAAGGGTTATTGCAGTACACTCCTAACTCATTCCCTGATGCCTGCCTTCATGCTTTCGATCCATTCTCCATAAAGTAATGGGAATAATACTTCTACATTAAAAATCAGATGTTATTCTCAACCCAAATGCTTTCCTATTGCATTTAGAATAAAATGTGGACTCTACCTTGTTCCATTTACCATTTGAACCTCATCTCAATAGCACTCTCTTCAAGTTTAGTACAGTCCAAGCAAACAGCCTTACACTACTCCCACATGCCAAACTTTTGTCTCTATTTCACTTTGTCCTTCACCTTGTGTAGTCTTCCCCTACTCTGCCTAGTATGACCATGCACATGCCAAGTTTTCTGGATACAATTCTAACATAGTTGGGATTTTCTGGATACAATCTCAACATAATTATTAAGCTTGTCCCTGCTGATGATCCACTGAAAAGCATTCCCCAATTTACAGTCTTAGCCCTTATCTTGTTTCCTTTAAGCAGATGTTTTAATTATCATTTATTTCACTAAATTTGTATCTGAATGGAAGACAAAATCATTTCATATACTGCTAGGAAAGCAGCAGCTTTGCTAAACTATGATATATTGATTTTCTATCAGTCAGAATTTTCATTTTAAGTTACCTAAAATAACACTTTGAATTTTATTCAACATTTATTGCCTTTTTACATATTAAAAATGTAATTATAATCAAAATAAATTAGTGAAGGTACCCTTAAACCTTCCTTAAATTCCTTGAATTCAAAAAGTTTAACTTTTCTAATTTGTATTTTGATTCACAGTTACTGCTGTTCATGTTTTCCATGCAGTATTGTACTATATGCGATTAAGAAAATTGACAAATGTGGAGAAAGAAAACAATACTTCTAAAGTAAGCAAAGATTATTTTACCATTGTTTTCTAGGTTGTAAACTAAACCACTGGCACACATTTTGCAAGTTTTGGTGTTGGCACTTTCTTAATTTCAGCAGACGTTATCAATAACAAGGACCCCTCTTCCTTCTTCAAATAGTCTTAAAATATCTTGTTCAGTGAAATGTCAATGGGGGAAGCGTCCCAGATCCACCACTAGCAGTGACAACTAGACAGGCTTATACATGTACTTATTCTGTAATTGTACATACCTGGGTCAAAACCAAATCAAGCTGCCCCATTGCTTTCACTTTCTATGAACTATTGGCTGATCCAATCCTTCTCTCTTCCCCTGAGCCCCGCAGACATCTTTTCTCATCATTTTTAAGTTGAAGGGAAATCCCCCTTCTTTTATGTTAACTAATTAATTTATTTATTAATTAGCAAGGCACTGTTATGACTATGAATTCCTTTCTCATAAGGGTTGAGACATTTTGTCGAACAAAACAACTGACTCTACTGATACAAAGACATGTGAACATTTAGTGGACTAAATGTGCCCACAGGCCGACAATGACAATTGATTCTACTTAGACTACTCAAAGACTACTATCTGCACCATAGCAACAGAAACACAATTAATCAGACAATGTCATTGTTACTGAGTCCAAGCTCCTAATGCCGGCCACAGGACAAGTCAATAAATTGAGAGATGAGGTGTTAGGGCAAAGAATATTAGAAAGCCAACAGATTGAGAAGATGGCGGACTAGTGTCCCAAAGAACCATCTTAACTGAGTTAGAATTCAGGCTTCTTTTATACTAAAATGGGAGGAGGTGTGGCTGATTGTTGCAGACTTCTTGCTGCTGGCCAGACCCTGGAGGGGTTTTGATAATCTTTTGTTCTTACAGCTGTCCATGTAGGTCTGGTCATGATGTTCCTGTAAAGTTCCAACAAGACAAATGTTATTTTCTATTCTGCAGCTTTTTATCTCTATATGAATCAAAAATTCTTCTAGCTTTAAAGGTCAAGCCTGGGAAGCAGAGCATTGCAAAATATCTATTATGTGTATTTCAGGCTATAGGCAACATTCTTTTACAAAGGAGCAGAGCCAGCATGACTAAGCACAAGCAACAGAGCACTAAGTTTTGAGCTAAAGGAATAGATCCACTAGAGAGTCAGCTTTGTTCTTCTCTCTTACATTATAAGTTCAGGGATGTTAAAATGCAAAAAAAAAAAGAAAAAAAAACACAAAAAACAAAAAACAAAAAAACACTGCAGTTTTGGATTAGTAAAATAGATGATATATTGTTGACATTTTTCATTGGCCAACTTCCCCTCTAGACCGAAAGCTGCATGAGGCTGTGTCTATTTTGTTCACCAGCTTTAAGGTAGGCTGGGACTTAGGACCTTTTACTGGAGGGCTTGCACTTTCACCTTGACAAATATCTCTTCCAGCAACAGAACACAGAGAAACTATAAGGGACTAAAAATAACCACATGCATGCTCAGTTGGAGGCAATTATCAACAATAAATAAAATACAAAAAGATCACATATCCACTGCCATTTCTGAGATACCAGGAGCAAAAGCAGAGTACTGTGCATGATCCCTGCACACAGCACCACCAAGGGGGCAGGCAGACCACCTAAGCCTGCCCAACCCACCAGCCCATCTCTACCCTCACCCCATTTAAGGAACCAGCCTGCCCTACTTGGAGAGCAAGCAAGGGCTCCTGTTACTTATTTTTGCTTCCTCATGCTGCATCATGAGTGCCAAAAAGCCTTCCCTGAATTTCTCTTCTGGCCTCTTAGCAATTTCTATTGATTAAAGAATACAAGGACCCTGGTCGGTAACGCCTTGAACCACAGGCCTAAGGTAGTGCCTGCTGCATTTTAACTGTCCACATACATTTGTTGAATGAGGTCACATAGTGGAAAACCTCTACAAATTGCTGGTTTATTTTATGTTGTGAGATTAGCAAAAAGCACTTATTAAAGTGAAACTATTTCAATGTTAAGACTTCTGATCTTCTTATATAAAAGTTAATTTTTAGTGATAAGAGTTTAGTATGAAAACCAAATAGTAAAATTCCCTCTCTCTCTCCCTCTCTCTCTCTCTTCTCTGTCTCTGTCTCTGTCTCTGTCTCTGTCTCTCTCTCTCTCTATATATAATTATATTTCATAATCAAATATTACCAAATTGTCAAGTACTGTATATAATAAAATGCCAAACACATGCACACATGCCCCCCCCACACACATATGACTATTTGACTATATTTAACTATAATATATGCTTTAATCTATGTATATTTAGATATGTAGATTAAAATATACAAAGAAAAATAGATATATAATTCTATTAAACTTCATCACATATATTTCAATAAAAATATAGAAATTTAATGGCTAATGTTTAATGTTATAAAATATTTTTACCTTCTGAAACTGCCAGGGACACCTCTAAATTCTGCTCCTCACCATACTGTCTTTGCAAACTGAAAGAATCTCATCCTATCATAAAGAAATCAAAAACAGTATGAAGACATTTTTTTCTGAGAAAAGGTTTGTGAATGTTTTGTGATTGCAATACATTGCTTTCTATTTAAAACTTTAAACAAAGTTGTAGGCTTTGTTTAAAAAATTGGCAGTTATAATTTTACAACCTATGAGGATCAGTGATTCTCCCAGAAAGATGTGTTTCATTGTGTGCTTAATGATACATCTTCTCTCACCTCACAGAAGAGAAACGGCAGGGGTTTACCCTGACAAAGTCACAGCTGTTTCAAATTCCCTTACTTTGTTCCCAGTGTTTATAGCTTGTGCAGCTGTCAGCAGCTATGGCTTTTCCTTTGTTAGGCAAGGATATGTCTAAACTTATAATTAGACCTCAGTTATGAAAACGTAACTAGTTAATCATAGCTTTCATGAGGGCTTTTTGCATTCCAAAGGGATTTGAACAGAGCCAGAATGGTGGAACACACCAAAGCTGGCTTGAATTCTTTTAGGGTTTATTTTCCAATTCACATAAACATATGCATCTTTGCCATATGACCCATCATAATTATCATTCTAAACTAATATTTAATATATTTAAATTATCTAAAATGTTTATATCACCTATAACATCATTGTTCATACTAGACCCTTTTTTTTGTTAAATTATTTTAATGACATCACTGAGATAAGGGTAAGTAAAATGATAGTAACAATTTTACCCATATAATTTTACCCATATATCACATTGTCACACTAATATGCATAATCATATTAATATAAACTAAACTATAAAAATAATGAATTTTAAATTAAAATTATAATTTAATATAATAGCTTGTGTTAATTAAAAATAAATCATTCTTTAGTTTCAGATTATTTTGAGTTAATTAAGCCTTGTTTAATGTATGAGTTCTCAATTTCCACTTCTTTTCTCTAGTGAATCTTTTGTGAAACTTTTATTAGTGCAACCTGACCTTTTACCACTAGTATTTCATTCATCACAAAATCTTCATTCATGAATTAATCTGACTGATTTTTTTTTTTTGCCATAGCACTGCTATTTGAAGGTGCCAACATAATTTTAAACATGTATCAAAGGATACAAAGATAGCTTGACACTATTTGGTCAAAAGATGTTTACTTAAATCATATAAAATACACTCAAGGTAATTTTTAAATTATTCTTCAAATAAAAATGAATTAAAACATTTGTAGATAGCTTGTGGGGCCCCAAGAATTTGTCTGTAAGCCACAGACTTCTTACTTTCTACCAGTTTTCACCACTAGTTCTGCTTTTCTACTTTATGAGTACATTAAGTCTATGGACGTTCTACACTTCCTAATCAGGCAGTGTTTTCTTCTCTTTCTAGCTAGTTCAGATTCACAAATTGCAAGCTCATTAACAGTATTGAAAATACTTTTACCTCCCCCACGCTTACCCTTTCTTACCTTAAAGGTGGTGGAGAGGTAAAAGTATTTTTTGTTTGGTTGGTTGTTTTTTCATTTGTTTTTCACTTGACTGTCAGTGCCCTGACTGTGGCTGAACTCAACTTTCTATTTTCTCCCGGTGAGAGTTATTGGAGGAAGTTTCAACCGAGCAGGCAAAGTTCTGATGACAAATCTCAGATAGCTCCTAACACTCCAATGGATTCTATTCATTTTCCCAGATCAACTCATGCTTTGAAAGTACTTTTTAAGAATGTCCTAATCTCCTGTAATCACCCCTCCCAAACACAAAAGATCAACAGATTATTTTGTCACCTAAATTACAGATATTATAACAACATCAGAAAAAGCCAACTCCTTGTAAAAATAAATAAATAAAGCCCTCAAGTAAATAGACTTGGGAGACCAGAAGGGGGAACTCTCATGCCCTGTGAAAGAAGAAAGACTCCTCTTCTTTCCTGGTAAGGACTCAGCCAATGAAAAGCCAAGGACCCTTTGTTTACTATAGACTTCCCATCATTCTTTCCCTCTATAACAGTGTTCTCTTTCCCTTGCTGTGCAGGGACTTGCACATGACTCACCATAGTTGGAGACACAGAATTGCAATTTTCTCCAGATCCTGAATATACCCATCTTTGGATGAGAAATATCTAGTAGTCTTTTTGTTTCAGGTCAACACCCTCCCATCTTCAATTCACAAAAACTACTTACACAAGAGTAGTCCCTCAGCTTCAATATCCTCTGCTCCTTTGTTTTTATTCCATTCAAACAATGGTTGGCAAACTGGAGCCCATGGCCTGTTGCCTATTTTGAAAAATAATCTTATTGGAGCACAGCAATGCCCATTCTTTTACCTATTGTTGCCATCATAAAATGGCAAAGTTGAGTAGTTTTAGCAGTATCTGTTCCTCAAAGTCTAAAACATTTACACTCTACAGAAAAATTTTGTCAAATATCCATTAAAGCAACCAATGATTCTCATTGGATTCTGAACTTTTAAAGTTTGCTTTAGACTTAATCTTCTTCAGTCTTCTCAAGAATTTTTGACTTTATAATATTCAGAACTTTTCTCCAGACTGGATCCTTCCTTTTGCCTTTTAACTATCCTCAAATATGTCTTATTAAAAGGGCAAAAAACAGGGACTTCCTTGGCAGTCCAGTGGTTAAGGTTTTGCCTTCCAAAGCAGGGGGTGTGGGTTCGATCCCTGGTCGGGGAGCTAAGATCCCAGATGACTCGCGGCTGAAAAACCAAAACATAAAAAAAAGCAGTGTTGGGGCTTCCCTGGTGGCGCAGTGGTTGCGAGTCCGCCTGCCGATGCAGGGGATGCGGGTTCGTGCCCCGGTCCGGGAAGATCCCACATGCCGCAGAGCAGCTGGGCCCGTGAGCCGTGGCCGCTGAGCCTGCGCATCTGGAGCCTGTGCTCGGCAACGGGAGAGGCCACAACAGTGAGAGGCCCGTGTATCGCAAAAAAAAAAAAAAAAAAAAAAAAAAAAAGCAGTGTTGTAACAAATTCAATAAAGACTTTGAAAATAGTCTACATCAAAAAGATCTTAAACAAGGTGGTAGGGGGAAAAAAACAATCACCGATCAACTAATCCCTGATTATCATATTACCTCCTCTCTTTTCAAACCAACACTGTTCAAACTGTCTTTCCTCTTGCAGCCATGTTATCACTTCCCATTAACTCCTCTGTTCAGTGTAACCTGGGACTAATTTCCACCTTCTTCACTGTGAACCTGCAAACTGAATCTGAAGGGGTAATTGGGAAGAGGGGCTTCCATTAACACTTTGGTTTTTTGCATATTTGGGAAAATCACTTGAATAAATTTAGGACAAAGTGTTGAGAAGAAAATAGATGGCAAGGCAATGAATGGAACCAAGGAGAGGGTGAGAAATTAGATCACTACTCCAGTCTACAGTCAGTAGAAATGATATATTTTTATATATATTATATATATTTTTATACTATACATAATGTTTATGTCTTATATATTAACATATAAAGAATATATATATGTATAATATATGTTATATATATAAATGCCTGGCAAGGATATTGTTCAAACACTTTAAATAATAGAACTGGTTGACACACAAATAACTTCTAACAGCCATCATCTTCCTCAACTTGTCAACAAAGTTTTGAAGTGTGTGTGTGTGTGTGTGTGTGTGTGTGTGTGTGTGTGTGTGTGTGTGTAGAGAAAGAGAGAAGAAGCTTCAGTTCAGGATCAATGTAGTATGAGATGAATATATCACCCTTGAAATTGCTGCCAATTCATAATGGGTCAATTGCTGAAAAATAATCACCCCTATTTTTCAGTGATCTATAAGCTGGCTGATGGTTTGGCTAATCTGGACTGAGTCTGGTCCAAGTTAGTCTTGTTATTGTTTTTGGGTGGCAGGTTTTGTGGGAGCTGGCTGTTTGTGCTTCTTCTTAGCTGATGACTCAACTCTCCTTGTGTCCCTAATATCCCTCAGCTGGCTGCTCTGGGCTTGCTCTCATAGTGAAGGCAGAGGGGTAAAGTAGAGAAGGAAAGTGTGTGAAGACTCTTGAGACCTAGACTCAGAAGTGTCATAGTAACTTCTGCCACATACTCTTGGTCACAGCAAGTGAATTCTGTTAACTAGATCCCCCTCTTCATGAAAGAAACTGCAAAGCTATATTTTAAAGAATGTGGAAATAGTAAGATGATTTTCAATCAACTAACACAACCTGGATTGGGAATTGTATCTACTTATACAGAAAATGGTGTCTTGTATTGGGCTTCCTATTGATGGTTCAAGAAAGCTCAGCTCTGCTCATGGCCAGGAAGTTGATAGCCTCAAATTATCTATGGTGGAAGTATTTAATCAAATGCTACAAATCAAGGCTTTGTATGTTTTATTTACTTATTTATTTACTTTTTATATTGGGTTGTTAAATACTTGCCAACATACAGCTGGGTTCATCCATCACCAAAAACCTACCATATATGGCATTGTACTTGGGAAACGTGAGATCAAAAAAAAAAAAAAAGAAAAGAAATTGGAGTGTGAAAAGTTAAATATTCATGTAGTTAGGAAGTTGAAAAAATGGTAAACTGAAGCTTCTGAAACTTCTAGATACTGGTCAAGAGATTTCAAACCTGAAAATAATAGTGTGCAATGATTGCTATTGGTTATTACAAGATAGAGATGAGCACAGAGAAGAGTTGGCTAATTTTTGAACAATAATTGAAGAAAATAATTTCCAGAGATGGAAGGTCTTAGGAGACTGGAATCACTGCCTGTCTTGATCTATTAAACACGATGAGATAAAATTGAAAAATTATTTTTGGAACAAAGATCCAGTAAAACTTCTCAATTGAAATAGGTGACTTAACTTGGCAGCCCCCAGTTGTCCTAAGAGTAAAGTCCAATCGCTTTGTCATTAAATACTCTTCATGTTATGTTTCCTTCTTTCCTTCTGGTATTATTTTTTTCCCTTTACCTTATCTTCAGTTCCTCCAAGCTGGTTTAAGTGGTCATTTATCACTTCTGAGCCTTTGGACTCATAATCTTTCTCTTTGGAATATCACCTTTCAATCCCTAAACTGCTAAAGCATAGTTATTCTGAGAACTGCACAATTTTTCTCCAAAATTATTTTCTGACCTTCCATGCATGGTTTAGATAACCTTGGTTACCTAAACGTGGTTAGGTAACCTTGTAACATTAGTGTATATTGAATAGTTGTCTTGAATGTTTTTCCCACTAATTTCAGAATTCCATAAAGGCTGGGCTTGTACCAAATTTATTGTTAACTATAGTGCAGCATATGCACTAGATATTCAGTAAATAGCTGCTGAATTAAATAATTAAAGACAATGTATATGAAAGTGTTTTCAAATGTGTTATTATTTTCCCCTCATTTTAGAATTAAAAAAATCCAGTATTGATTGTATTATGCCATCATTTTATAATATGAAAGGAAAAACAGAAACACCAACAATTATAATTGTTATAAGCAATTGACTGCAAACAGATTCAGATTTCAGAAATGTTAAAACATGAAGAAACTGGTTGTTTTAGAATCAAACTATTATTTTTGTCATGAGGATTGCCCCTCTCCCCTCCAAAAAAGGAAAAAAAGAAAAAAGAAAAGGAGTGAGCTTTATTCAACAAATGTAGAATCTAATTTTGTATGTTCCCCTTTCAAATAAAAGAAAAACAGTTATGTTATTAGAAAGTATAAGTACATATAGCAACATTGATATGAAATATTTCAAATCAGAAGTATATCAAAGGTAGTGATATGCTATCTTTATAATCATTTATACATATGCAAATACATGAAGTGTATATTACATACATTCAACTAATCTTAAGTAAATGTTCACATTTCAATGACATTTTAATGATGAACAGTTTGAATGTGTTGAATTTTGAATTTTCATATAATACACTACTTAAATTGCAATGGATAACAATTAGCAGCAGGTTTTTAAGTGTGCATTATCAGGTTGTAATATTTTTTTCTCCTAAATGTATGAATTTGTTCTACTGCTTTATCATAATTGAGGTGAGCTGAGGATAAAAGTTTTGCAGAAATACAAGTTCCCTGTGAGTAGCAGTAATTGAGTTGCCACTGTGAATCTTCCACAGCAGACAACAAATCCATTGGAAATCTGATTCCATAAAGTTAAGCAATGTTTGCTGTGATTTTCATATAAAATCCTTGCAATGTCCAGCTGCTACCTTTTTATTTAATTGTGTAATCTGTTTCATAATGAGTTTGTGCACGTTTTCCACCAAATGTCAATTCTAAAAGCAGTGCTCTGAGGTATCAACCATAGTGCAAATCCCATTAGTTTTCAGGCTTTTATTTGCCACACAAAGTTCAAGTTGAAGGAAAAAGAAGTGTGGCTACATTGATGGGATGGCAGTATTCATAAAGTATCTATATTTGATATCACATTAAAAAATGATTTTGCATAGATTTTTATCATTTGTCATTCTATGGAAATTAAAGAAAATTTCAACATAGAATACTGGTGTTATTTTGTCCATTCTGCCAAGAAATATACTATAGCCACAAAAGAGGTAAAAATTGTTAATATGTGAATATTTTTATACAAAGGAATCTGAGAATACAAAGATTTTTTGAGCATTTTAAAATTAATGTTGAGCATTTTTTGATCTTTAAAATTAGTTTTTTTCTTTTAGTAATAGAATCTCCATATATTTTTTTCTGGAATCTATTTCAAATAATTCTAATACACACATAGACACACAAAATACACCCACCCAAACAAATACACAGACTCACATAGACAAAACAACACATACAGATACACACACTGATTTAAATACATTTTATACAAACAAAATGAAATGATGCTCTAAATAATGTAAACTGTGAATTTGACTTCCAAAGTTAATTGTGAATGTACAAATATTCTAAAAGACACTAATTGTTTACAAAAAAAAAGCCTTCAGGAAAATTCTTACATTAATTTAATACTTAAGAATTCATGTCCTTACATTTTTCAGATTTGATGATAATTTCTGGTTCAAATTGCCTCCTTCAAATTCCTTGTTTTGTTACATAGCTAAGATTTTGAGCTATGAGCAATCACTACATATATGTCTATCTCTAAGTGTAAATGTAGCATTTTGTTAAATTTAGTATATGCGTTAAGTACAGCGTAGGATCTTTGTAGTGCAGAAGGTGTTAAAACAGTAAGGAGACAGGTCATACTGGTCAGATTCCAAAATTTGTGGAGTTACAATTACATAATACATGGGACTGTGCTTTTAAGTAAAATCACTATGTATGCAAAATAGCTTTTCAGCCCAGAGTGGAGAGGTTTAATCTAGAACAGTGTACTATGTCAGGTTCCATTTTATGCCTTGTCCACCAAACCGCCTGAAGTAATAGGTTGCCTATTTTAATTGGAATGAAGCAATACATTATCAAGGATGGAAGAATTCTTTATTAGATGTTAATTCAAGGTTTTAAGACATCTGATTAAATCATGTTTAACAAAGAGTGGAACTATGTAGAGCAGATAACAAATTCCCTATAGCAGGGGACACTGATTATAAAGGAAATTTGTACAGACTTAGATAAAATAAACTATAAGTGTAAATTAAAAATTTAAAACAGAAAAGAGGCAGCACTGTAGGTGATCAATTTTGCTTACAGAATAGTTTTTGTTCAGGTTTATTTTTTCAAGTAGACTAATAAGTCAGGATTATAATAAACTGCGAAACTCATAGTCTTTATGTTTATAGAGATATTTTTAGATAAAAGTTTGAACAATCAAGCAAAGCATAAACAAATATAGATGATTGGGAAAAATACTTCAATTTTAGTAGTCAACCATAAATATATTCTATTCATCAGAACACATTTTCAATTTTTAGTATGATTATCTGAAATAATTTTTATTGTATCACATATGAATTAAAAAATAATCCTCTGAAACCTGTGAAGAAGTGTATTAATTTAAAATAGACTAAACACAACTCACAATCTAGCTGTATGTTAGCGAAGAAATCTATATGGAATGTATATATAATCATAAAAGTTTAAGTTTGACACTTTTAAGATGTATGCAAATGAAGACATTTATTGGAAACGAATGATTGACACTGAAAAATGACGCCTGATCTAGATGACCTAAATGTGGCCGAAATAAAGGATGTTTGATTGGTGCCATCAGAACAGAGGTTTCCTCATTGGGATAATACTCCAAAATTACTTCCCCTGGGGAAGCTACATTTTGCCGAGAACAGAAGGAATCAGAGAAAAGAAAATTCATTTTGTTCTTTTCTTTAATAACATCCCACAAGACACCAACTAAAAAGGAAATTTGAGTTTTTGGCATCTTATTTTTTTTTCCTTTTTCTCTCTTAGAGGACAACTTATTAAACTTTAGTATCCAAGGAACATGGGTAATTATAATATTTGCTAACTTAGCAATGCTATAGGTGAAAATGCTTCCCTTTAAAATGAGACCAGAAAAACAATGTCTGTATTTCTTCTTTGGGAATATGCACTCACTGAATAACAATACAGAAGTCCTCCTAAAAGAATCCTACTTCCAGTCATCTAATATTGTCTTTAGAAATATTAATAATGTAGAGAATGAACAAAGTGCAGTACAGTATGGAAAACAGATTTAGTTTTTGTCAAACACTATTTTCCAATATGTAAGGTGTTTTATTCTTTCCCCAAACCTTGAATATATCTAGGATAGGCTCTAAATTTGTTTGGTTATTTTTACATTTTAGCTATAAGGATGATATAATTTTGTCCATGTCAATCTATCTAGAAATGCTATGCCACATCCAGTTAAAAGTAGCTTCCATTCCACCAGACTCAGGGACTAGCAGAGAGATTTTGTAAATAGTAAACAAATTTAATACTGTAAATCATTATATATGTATAATGGTGCCATATGCATATATAAAACCTCCATTTTGCCTTACTTAATTGGTCTAAAATTGTTTACACAAACAATAAACTTTCAAAGAAAACATTGCAAGCAAATATCATTTATCAACAAAATGATATTTGACCAAGATGAAATTTAGCACTAACATACTGCAGACTAGCATCTCTCTCATATGTTGCCATAGAAAGAACAATGTTGTACATAGCTTAAATTCTGAGCTTTAGCTATTTTATTTAGAAGATGGGACAGTTGGACTTTCTTTGTAATCTTGAAAGTCCCTTAAAAACACTTACTTTTTAAATGATATATAGTTTGTTTCCATTATAATTTATTTTTTAGTGTTTTTTTAAAATATTTTATTAGACTATAGTCGATTTACAATGTTGTATTGGTTTCAGGTGTACGGCAAAGTGATTCAATTATACATATACATATATTCATGCTTTTTTAGATTCTTTTCTCATATAAGTTGTCACAGAATATTGAGTTCCCTGTGCTATACAGTAGGTCCTTGTTGGTTATCTATCTTATAAATAGTCATGTGTGTATGCTCATCTCAAGCTCCTGATTTATCCCTCCTCCCCAAGTTTCCGCTTTGACAAGCATAAGTTTGTTTTCAATATCCGTTAAGTCTGTTTCTGTTTTGTAAATAAGTTCATTTGTACCTGTTTTTTAGATTCCGCATATAAGCGATATCATATGATATTTGTCTTTCTCTGTCTGACTTACTGCACTCAGTATGACAATCTCTAGGTCCATCCATGTTGCTACAAATGGCATTATTTCATTCTTTTTATGGCTGAGTAATATTCCATTGTGTATATGTACCACATCTTCTTTATCCATTCCTCTGTTGATGGACATTTAGGTTGCTTCCATGTTGTGGCTATTGTAAATAGTGCTGCAATTAATATTGGGGTGCATGTGTCTTTTTGAATTATGGCTTTCTCAGGGTATATGCCCATGAGTGGTATTGCTGGATCATATATGGTAGTTCTATTTTTAGTTTCTTAAGGAAACTCCATGTTGTTTTCCACAGTGGTTTACCAATTTACATTCCCACCAACAGTGTAGGAGTGTTCCCTTTTCTCCACTTCCTCTCCAGCATTTATTGTTTGTAGACTTTTTGATGATAACCATTCTGATTGGTGTGAGGTGTGAGGTGATACTTCATTGTAGATTTGATTTTCATTTCTCTGATAATAATGTTGAGCATTTTTTTCATGTGCTTTTTGGCCATCTGTATGTCTTCTTTGAAGAAATGTCTATTTAGATCTTCTGCCATTTTTTTGATTGGATGAAATGTTTTTTGACACAGAGCTGGATGAGATTTTTTTTTTGTAGTTTGGAGGTTAATCCTTTGTCCGTTGTTTCATTTGCAAATATTTTCTCCCATTCTAAGGGTTCTCTTTTTGTCTTGTTTATGGTTTCCTTTGCTATGCAAAAGCTTTTAAGTTTAATTAAGTTCCATTTATTTTTGTTTTTATTTCCATTACTCTAGGAGGGGGTCAAAAAAGATCTTGTTGTGGTTTATGTCATAGAGTGTTCTGCCTATGTTTTCCTCTAAGAGTTTTATAGTGTTTGGTCTTACATTTAGGTCTTTAATCCATTTGGAGTTTATTTTTGTGTATGGTGTTAAGTGGTGTTCTAATTTCATTCTTTTATATATAGCTGTCCAATTTTCCCAGCACTGCTTATTGAAGAGACTGTCTTTTCTCCATTGTATATTCTTGCCTCCTTTGTCTTAGATTAATTGGCTAATAGGTGTGTGGGTTGAATTCTGGGATTTCTATCCTGTTCCACTGATCTTCATTCTATTTTTGTGCTAGTACCATATTGTTTCGATGACTGTAGCTTTGTAGTATAGTCTGAAGTTAGGGAGTCTGGTACCTCCCACTCCATTTTTGTTTCTCAGAATTGTTTTGGCTCTTCAGGGTCTTGTGTGTTTCCACATAAATTTAAAATTTTTTCGTTCTTGTACTGTGAAAAATGCCACTGGTAATTTGATAGGGATTGTATTGAGTCTGTAGATTGCCTTGGGTAGTATAGTTATTTTGACAATAATTGATTCTTCTAATCCAAGAGCATGGTATGTCTTTCCATCTGTTTGTGTCATCTTTTATTTCTTTCATCATAGAAAATCCTAAAGATGCTACCAGAAAACTACTAAAAAACTACTATGTTACAAAAATAGAAAACTATGGGCTAATATCACTGATGAACATAGATGCAAAACTTCTCAACAAAATACTAGCAAACAGAATCCAAGAGCACATTAAAAGGATCATACACCATGATGAAGTGAGTTTTATTCCAGGAATGCAAGGATTCTTCAATATATGCAAATCAATCAATGTGATACACCATATTAACAAATTGAAGGGTAAGAACCATATGATAATCACAATAAATGCAGAAAAAGCTTTTGACAAAATTCAACACCCATTTATGATACAAACTCTTCAGAAAGTGGGCCTAGAGGGAACCTATCTTAACATAATAAAAGCCATATATGACAAACCCACAGCCAACATCGTTCTCAATGGTGAAAAACTGAAACCATTTCCTCTAAGACCAGAAACAAGACAAGGTTGCCCACTCTCACCACTCTTATTCAACATAGTTTTGGAAGTTTTAGCCACAGCAATCAGAGAAGAAAAAGAAATAAAAGGAATTCAAATCAGAAAAGAAGCAGTAAAACTGTCACTGTTTGCAGCTGACAGGATACTATACATAGATAATCCTAAAGCTGCTACCAGAAAACTCCTAGAGCTCATCAATGAATTTGGTAAAGTTGCAGGATGCAAAATTAATACACAGAAGTCTCTTGCATTCCTATACATGAACAATGAAAGAGCAGAAACAGAAATTAAGGAAACAATCCCATTTACCACCACATCAAAAATAATAAAATACCTAGGAATAAACCTACCTAAGGAGAAAAAAATACCTGTACTCTGAAAACTACAATTTATTTTAAATAATTATGTTTCTACCATATATTAAGTTTACTTTTTATGTTAATATATTTCAAAACTTTCCCTGTATTTAACCCTGGCAGTTGAGAACACTGCTTACTTTTAATTGTCTCTCATTACTGCTTTGCTGTTTTTCCCTGATTTTGAGTTAATGCAGCTGATGAAATGACAAAAGAACCAAATGTTTTCAACCCAAAGAAGTTCTTGAAATTTCTTCCAATAATCAGTATTCCCCAGGTTTCTGCTCTATTCATAGTGACATTGATAGAAAATCTCCCATGACCTGACTCTACCACCTGACTTCCAGAGAGAGAATATTAGCAACACAGGTTTATTTTCCTCCAAAGGTGTTCTTGACAATGAATAATGTCAACTTCATTGAAAATGATAATGCACTTACTTAAAACGAGGAAATAAAGTGACTGACAATGATTACTTTTTAATTAAAGTTTAACATCTAGTAACAAATTTGATGGGAATCAATACAATAGAAAAGTCTTTCTTGATACAGTTATCCCACTTTGCTGTAATTATATTGCATTTATATCTTCCCTGTTTATATACTGTTAGGATTGTGTGGGATGGTTTTGCCTGAATTCCAATGAGGTTTTTTTTTTTTCTTTTTTTTTTTTAGTTTCCATTTTTAAGATCTTTGCATCAGCATCTGGCTCATAGTATACTGATCTAAGAATAAGAGCTTCACCATATGAAAAACTATCTGAGTTGATATTAAGGAATGTGCCTATAGTTACCTCTGGTAATGCATAACCAAATTAAATGAAGTGTATTATCAGAACCAAGTCAGCACACTATAATTTAAAACAGAAAATGAACAATAAATGTCTATGATTAAGATGTAACTAGAGAATAAAAAAATCATTATTCTTGGTTGATAGTTTTGTGCCTTTCTACTTTTCATTTAATAAGATCTAAAATATGAAACTACATTTAAGAATATTTGAGGTAAAATGGATTTGCATAACCAGTCATGACAAACAGGAAAACTACATGCATTCCTGATCATTTTTTAATTCAAACAACATGAATATATTGTAATTAAAACATGCAGATTAATAGATTTTTGTATTGTAGCTACTGCAAGTAAAATAAAAGCCAAAATAAGTCTAGTGGTTGCATATCCTAAATGAACCTGTACAATAAGTCCTAATTAATAGTATTCAATAGACAAGTTTTAAGTCAAAATTTGAATGCTTTCTATGCAGGAATACAGCTAACAGGAAGTATAAGTCCTTATTTACTGGCTATGTTATTAGAAATTAAGCTCCATTCCTTCCCTTTATAGGATTAGAATAGTGGTGCACTTGGTCAGACAAATTCTATTCCAAATATCTATTCCAGCCATTCAGTTTAATTTATGTTAAAACAACGTTTAAGACAATCAAATTAGGAAGTCTGTGGTTCAGTTGTCTTTTGATTGTCTTCTCAATCAAGGAAATTAGAGTGACTTAATGTAAAGATGAAACTATCAAAACAAAATTAACCCTGGAATGTCAATTTATTGTCTTATGTACAAGGTCTCTATTAGGGTCTCCATTTAAGAGTTTCTTCTTTTTTTAATTTGTTTTTAATTTACTCAAATAATGTTCTTCAAATACATTTTATTTTAAATATTAGACATCTAAAACCACATAATATTTAGCTCTGTTAGTGTACTTTTTAGGAAGTGTTGGATTTGTACTATGATTTTCCAATAGATAGAAACTCAAAACTTTCAACACCACATATGATTTATTTTAGATGCAATTATCATACTAGATAAAGTACAAAGAATGATTTACTCACTTATAGTTTCAGAAATAACATTTCTAAACTTTATTTGCTAAGTTTTTTTTTTTTTTTTGCCTCTTTTGGGTCATTATATATTTTTCTTCCTACTACAATTTTTTGGTTAGAGAGAAACAAATATTTCACACCCATGCTTCTACAGTCATGTGATTTTTCCATTCTTCTGGACTGAGACTCCAGAAGACTTTCCAGATTTTCTATGCTCCCACCCCTAACAATCTTCTCCAAGATACGAGTTTGGCAGAAGAACTTCAGCATATAATTTCAGTTCCTTTGATTTTTATTTTGAGTCATCTTTATATTCTAGTCCACTCAGAACAGAAATGTTGCTCTTGTGCAGAACTAATCATAATTTGACAGATTTCAACAACCCATTTAACTGAGGATGTACAGACATATTCTTCCATTAGTTTCATCAGTATAAACACATAGTATTTTGTTTTCATTGACCTGTCTCTTCTTTATTATTTCTTACAGTTTTTAGGTTATTCTACTGCTTCTGTCATTTAAAAATTTCCTGTCCTGAATGGTTTTGAGAGTTACCCCCCTCCATATTTATTGCTATGATTTGTAAGTTTTAAATCTTACTGAAATCTGTCAATTTTTATAGCTAAAATGTATTTCTTAATTTTTGCTAGTGATATAAACAGATTCTAATAGACTGTATTAACAAAATAATTATTTGACTGTTATATACTTACATATAATTTCTTTTATTGTGTACTATTATATAATGCTCTTTTGGGATTTCTTGACTCTGGTTGTTCAACATGTTCAGTTTTTTAGCTAATCCCCAATCATTTAAGTTATATTTTGTAATATTCTCTAATATATGAAAAATCCAATCTATGTTTACTTTTTTTAAATAATAATTTTCAAGTGTTAAAATATTTTTACTTATTTTTTTCTGTATAAACTTTAAAATGGTCAGTTGAATTCAATAATGTATTTGGTTTTCTTTTTTAGTTTCCTTCCTGCTTTTTTTTTTAAATTTATTTCCTTCCTGCTTTCTTTCATTTCTAAAATACTGACTGACTGCCTATAATATCCCACGTGCTTATGTAAGCAACTGGGATACAATGATAAAAAGATATAAAGCCCCTGCCGGGACTCCCTTGGTGGCCCAGTGGGTAAAACTCCGTGCTCCCAACGCAGGGTGTCTGGGTTCAGTCCTCAGTCAGGGAACTATAACATGAATGCATGCTGCAACTAAATATCCCAAGTGCCACAACAATGATCACACATGTTGTAACTAAGACCCAGCACAGCCAAAATAAATAAATAAACAATAAATAAATTTTTAAAAAAAACACAAAAAACAACCTTGCCTTCTAGGAGCTTTATTTCTAATAGAAAAGGAAAGTCAGTTGGGGTAGATTATGGAGGATCTTGAAAGCCTTAAACTCGACTGCATTCAAGACCATGAAGGTCACTGAATCACTTGTGGAATACATCAAAACCAAGCCCATTGTATTTAAAGTCTTTGGACATTGTTAGCCCTACTCCACCTGCAACGACCTGAGCTTAAGAGTCCACCTCAGCCATCCTGATGATTCTTTCCTGCACCCATGTCACTCTCCATGCTAGTTCCAGCCACCAAGTTAAATACCCTGAGCAAAACCAGCCTTAACCACAGCATGAGCATGTATGTACTTCTCATTTGGTTTGAGATCAGAGAACTGGAGCCTACTAGAAAGTATATCCCATCTGTAGTTGACTGTACAACAGGCTTGCCCTGTTAAAGGGCAATTTTGCTTTACCAGGGCATCCAGCAAAAGATCATAGTGACCATTACCTAAGAGAAGGGGCATGAGCTCCATTGGAAAGACATTCCTGAGCTGATGGCAGGCAGGATTAGAAATAAGGCTGAGATAGATAAAGGTGCAGTTGATGCCATTCTCTCCCAAAATGTTATCTCTGCCAAGTACCTGAAGTCTTCCCACAACTCCAGCAGGTGAGGCACCCTAAAAGGTGTGTTGATTCAGCCCTATGAATGTTGTTACACCATCAGATTCCTTGTTCAATAATGACTCCTGTTCAGATGAAGAAACTAATTCCCTTTTCACTTTGAAAACCTCTGCCACACTGCTCTCCATAAATAAATACATATGTAATTGGGACAGAAACACAGAGGAAGGCATACAAATATTTGAGACATTTAATCCTCACAACCCAATGAGGTAGGTATTATTATCCCCATTTAACAGTCAAGCAAACTGATCCTCAGAGATATGGAAGCTAAGAATAATTGGCCCGAGGTCAACAGCTAGTGAAGGACACATCTGGGATATGAACATGGCTTTCAGAGACCCAAGATGTTGCTCCAAACCGTGACACTTAGCTAGTTGGGCTAAGGGGTCCCCCACTTAGCCCAACTCACCAGCTCCAGAATCATAGAAAGAGAAAAACCGTAGTGATATGGCCAACACAAGTAACAGCAAAGAGTATTGCTAAAGATGTTAGGGTCGGACAGCACGTCTCTGGTTGTCTTTTGTACACCTGCCTTGGGAATTTTCAATATAAATCTGCTAAGAAGAAGGGGGAAAGGAGTTTTAAAGTAGGTCAAAACATTCAGAAGCAATTGGCTGTGCTCTCTGCCTTCCAAAGCAATTTCTTTATTGTCCAACCAATCAATAAATGTTTAATAAGGTCTAGCACTGTACTAGGGACATAGTGTCAAAGATAAATACAATGATATGAGGCACAGTCTCTGCCAGTTTGAGGTGCACAATCTAAATATTTCTCAATAATTATTCCATGGTTAAAAATCAAATCTGGACATAGTTGTGAATATCTTAATGGACACTTTTTAAAATCAATATTTTAAAGGAAAACATTATATCCCACATTTATCAGAGTATGAAATTTCTTCTTAGTAATATTAACTTTGTTGTTATAAATAAAAAGTTACTTTTGTTAAAATTCTCCTCTTCTTCCTCCTTTATTTTGAATAAATATGTTTTGAAAAAGGAATTTTTTAACATTAGGAGGTAGAAGCTCTTAGGTACAATTTTGGCCAACAGCTGTCTGAGCAAAAGATCTGTAGACCACTGAGTGAACTTTGCTCATCTCCAGGTTATTTTGACTACTATTGGGTTGGCCAAAAATTTCATTGGCCAGCATGTTCTATTCTCTTTCTTGAATGGGTTCATTTTGGCTATTCTGGATTATTGTGTGCTGTATCTGAGGAGAGTTAGGTAACTTGTATTTTCACTTGTGAGCCACCTAAATTAGGAGACACTTCATCTGGAACTGAAGTATATTAAAAATCCCTGGACTTTGAGCCTCGTATTATTATTGGAAGAGTTTTTTTGGGATTAATTCCCTGCAGAGGGGAAGAGTTGTATTTTCATTTGGGAGAGAAATTAACATTTAAAACTAAGAAAGTAGACTGTGCAAAATCAGAGGTTTTTTTTTTCTTATCATTTTCTCCTTCCCTTGTAAGACTATTTTATGTCCTATCTTTGCTGTGTCCCATTGTTGGGCTTGGCTATGTGTTTTGCTTTCCTTGGTGGATTATACATATGTTTTAAGTCTTCAATGTGCCTCTGTAGATTGATACAACCTCTTTTTCTTGTCTTCAGCCATCAAAAGGGGTTTGCTTCTTTCACCTGAAATTCAGAATATGAAGACATAAGGAAGAGGGCCAAATAGAGTCACTGCCAATTTGCAAATCATGAGTGAAAGGTAAGAGTGACTATAACCACAGAGTCTGTTACAACAAAAACAGCTTTCTTATAGACCACGCTGTATGATGATTTTTTTGTTTTTTGCTGTCATATTAGCTTGTAACTTTTTGTTTGTTTTAGTTGTAGTTTTCACCCAGATTTATAATTACTTTATCCATTTGTGTATTTCTTATTTTAACTGTATCACCCACTAGACCACTTGTTCAATGAAGACATGGACTACTGTTCCCACTGTGATCCTAAAGCCTAAAACAGTTATGTAGCAGAGATGCAAAAGTATTTGTCAAAGTAATGATTGAAAGAATCCTCTCCTTAATGTTGTTGTTTCTCATATACAAATACATATGGTTAATATACACAACTCAAGGAGAAGTTCACACTGTATTAAAACAAACCTTGAATGTTAGTGTTGCATTTTATTTCAATTTAGATGTGTTTAAACATTATTTTCATATGTAGAGTTCAAGGTCTTTAATGGCAGTGGCCATGAATCACATATCTGATATCGTTTGTATTTCCATATCCAGATAATATTTTCACAATTCAATTAATTTCTTTTTTACTTTGAAAATAAAGCTGGCTAGTATAGTCTCTCTGATATTGTATGCCTACAAATATTTTTTACAGGATTTATTTTTTTTTGATCATCATTTCTGGTATGAAAGAGATACATCTCACTGAAGTGATTATCAACTGACATGAAGAAATATTACATCTATTCTCTGAAGCATTTTATTCATTGCTTCATTTGTTTCTTCTTTATCATTCAGTGCCATTCTGAGTCTTTGGGGCTTCCATTCACTCCATTACAGAATTCTGAATACTTCCTTCACTAGGATTTTAGCCCCTGTAGAGAAACAAGCTGGTAAAATAAGGGCTGGATATGCTTTTCTATGATATAAAGCAGTGATTTATGGACCACACCATGGCAGATTAAATTTTTTTTTATTTTATATATTTCCTAAGGGTGGAAATACAGTTTTGTTCTCCGATAGTATTCAGTTAAATATTCTCAAGTTTTCAAGTTAAACTGGTCTTATTCTTATAGATGCACATAAATAAAAGATACACATTATCTGAATAGTAAAATATACCACCATCCCTAAAATTTGTGTATGTCTGTAGCATTTCTAGCTCTGCACACATTAGTTCATGTGGTCTCAACACCTCTATAAGATAGATATAAGTAGCACCTTTTCAGAAATAAGAAAACCAAGGATTATAGAATTTAAGTCGGGTTTTTAAAATCATGCAAGATAGATAGAAAGATAGATGATAGATAGATAGATAGATAGATAGATGGATAGATAGATGATAGATAAATAGATGGGATGTATATACAATCTATAACCCAAATAGGGAATTACATAGGAAAGTCAGTGATATTTTTAGGTCTACTTGTGGTTCTAGTCACATTCTTTACTATAGATAAATATTCATGGAAATCATTACAATAATCTTTTCTTAGTAATAGGAAAAGGAAAGCTTACATTTTAACTAACTAGAAAGATTTTGAACAATTTCTAAACTAATTTATCTGAGATAGATTATATTTCTATTCAACTAAAAAACTACCGTATGTTCCTTTTTTAGAGAAATTTATTCATCTCTGTTCAGTTGACCATGTATTTTATTTTTGTCTATGAAATACATATGGTTGTAAGACACTATACCACTTCTGGGAAGAAGCCTTATGATCCATCATGTGGAGCACTGACTGTGTCTTCTTACTTCCACCTCTGTGATCATGGAAGCCTGAATTCACATTGAGTCCCATAAAGCCTTGACCCTTACGAATTTCAATAAACTGCATCCCTGGATGACCTGTGATAGATATGTAGAACAAGTGCTACATAAACTTATTTTAAGCTACTAAATTTGGAGATTTCTTTATTTGTCATAGCATAGCTCAGTCAATCAAAGTTGACAGAGAACAATTTTTTTTAAGTTAAGTGTAAAAAAATTTATGACCATCCCATAAATTCCCTGAATTTGAAGTGAATCCATCATTTCAAAGATGGATATGTTAAATCTGGACAGAGCTTACATTACACAGTTCCTTCTTAAGCTTGGTATTATTATGACACAGTGCTGGCACATAAAATATTGAAAATTAGTTTTACATTTTTATTTATTTAGATTAAATTTAATTAAGTGTGCAGCTGTAATATCTCGTATTGCCTACATTATGAGGGTAAAATTTTAGGAAAGGGCTATTGATCTCAAGAATGGTAAAAATAGATTTAAAAATACATTGATTTAAGAAATAACCAAGTCACAGCCTAAGGACACTTCCTCATGTATGCTAAATGCATTTTCATGAATGCTTTTTAATTTGTTATTTACAAATTTAGAAAAAGTCTACATGCAAATTTTGGCCTATTGAAATAGGGGAAGTCTCTTTGTAAAAATCACTCAATGAATTATACTTTGCCAAAACAATATATATACACACAAACCTATTTGAAATGAAATTTATCTAAAAATATAAAATGCTCTAAATGAGATTCTCAACATGTCTATTTAAATGGAAGTGTTACAAACTTTAGATATATAGTTTTCAAGGCTTCAATAGCTATTAATAATTTGTTTTAAAATAAAAATAGATTAGTACCATTCAAGAAAAAATCGAAAATGTTTCCCTAAAATCACAAACGTGCTGTATAAAATAAACATAACTTTTGTTCATGAAATACATCAACATGTCTTCTCCATGATAAAAGGTAATCAAGCATTTTTGCCAGGCTTTATCTTTGTAAATTTTCCCAAATGAGTTTAGTCAATTGAAGAAAAATGAGTTATGTATTTACAGGTAACTCAAATTGACAAAACCTGTGTTGCTTAACAGTCCTCAATAAATATAGTTGCAACCAAAGATATGAGATATTGTATCGCCTGTAGTGCCTCTGATCATTAACCTGTGTATGTTAGAAACAAATCAATATGATAGATGTGTTGTGTTTTTTTTTTGACAGGAGACTAGAGAATTCTGAAAATATAAACATCATTATTAAATCATACTTCAGTATGAACATAGGAGAGGTAAATATTAATGAGCCTTTTGTGAATGGATGAATTTACTCTCGAACCAACTTCCCCTTCATAGTAAAAAGGCAGATTTATAGAAATAAAATGTCTGCACTATAGGCAAATACTTCTGAAGTACAATTAAATCACATTAATATTGAGCACAGCAACGTTAACTCCAGAGGGATTTTGAGCCATTGCTTCAGCATTTAGGAAATAAGAAGTGTTTTCTAGTTGCTATGCTGGACTGTATTTCTCCCAGAAAGCAATGTCTCTGATAAGTGCTGTGGACATTTTAGTTTGCTCTTTTGCTTCTCTGAGACTGTCTAATATAAGCCCTTTTAACAAATCCTGCTGCATGTGATGCAGGATTCTGCTATTTTTCTTCTAATCACAAAGTTTGAAAGTTTGATGAAACTTTTTATCCTTTCCCAGCTAAAATGGACATATTGACAGACCATTGCACAGGTATTTTCAGGGGGTTCATGAAAACCCATGAAGTCCATCCTGGACTTTCTCATCATTAGAGAAATCCTGGATATGGTGGTTTCAACTGTTTTTCAAACCTGTTCAGGCAAATGGTTAATTGTTGGTCTGAAGTTTGCCTCCAGACCCAGTATGCTTGGAATGACTGGATTTCCATTCTTGCAGCACTGAGATACAGATTATACAAGTTGAAAAAAGTACAAAATAATAACTGTCAGTTTTTACCTGGTTTTCAAATTTCTTCACAGGGCACTCCTGGTTGAGGAGTTGCAGCTTCACTGGTAGGTATAGTCTTGGCACATGTGCCCAGGGGAGGGCACATGAAAAGCATGGTATATACAGAAGTCTAGAAGGGAGAGGTGACTTCCCTGAGCTGAAGTAGTCTGCGCCTGCTTCAAGTTTCTCTTTTTGACAAGAGAGGAGAGAAGTAGAGTGAAGTGCCTAGGAAACTGTGCTTGACATGTTGTGGGACTTCCCAATACATCTCTTTTTTTTCTCTGAGTTGCTTTGCTTCCTTATATTGTCTAAACCTAACTAAACTGGTGTAAGGAAGATTCTCAAGGAATCTTTTGGTCAATTCTAAATCTAGGTCCACTGATGTCGATTTGATGGTCCTGTAGAAACTTTTAAATACAAGAATGCATGCTCTCTCAAATATGTTTGAAGTTCCCTTGTCATGTCTTGCAATTTTTAATTTTTTGAAGTCCATGCATATAGTATTATGTGTGCTTGCTTATATTTCTAAGATGGGTAAAATTACACTGCAGTACTGCATTAGGGTTGTATCTATTTGTTTCCAGATCCACATTCCATGATAATGAAACTCTTCAGTCCAGAAATCTTGCTGAAATACTGAAAAGTGGCAGGGTTGGTTAAAGCCTGGATAAATCTGGTTCCCTTTTCCTGAAATCTGACCTATGATATAAAGGGGGCAGTGAGAGATGGAATGGAATAGTCTTGATATCTTGAGAGAACAAAGCAGCCTTTACAGATTTTTGCAAAATATACTTTGGAAAAAGCACAGCCCATCAATATGAAGGGTTGGGGGGGCATTAAGTAAAGAGAGGACAATGAAGTTGGAGTGAAGGGAGAAATTGTAATTTCAGTATAGCAATGTCAAGACTCTCATGAAAATGGGGAGAAGGAACGGGAGAGATAGATGGAGATCAAGGGCTCAGCTATTTTCTTAGAGATGCCTTCTTTTCCCTATGACTTTCCATAGGGAAAAGATTATAAAACATCTTTTACTCAACACTGCCTGAGTCTATCTCTGTTCTTGCAACTAGGGGAAAAAAAGTCTTACCAGAAGAAAAAGAGTCATTTAAAGAAATGTTTTGTGCTTTGTGTTGGGATTTTAGAGTCCAAAACTGAGAAGCCCGAGTGAATTAAAATAGTATCCAAGGGAAATCATTTTAATAAGGCATCACTTATTAAAATGTTTTGCAAAAGAATGCATGCCTCCATGATCAACACTATGTTAACAGGTATAAACCTTTATTTTTGACTTAGGAAAGAGAATTCTGCTTTTTAATTTCTTTGCTTCCTGTTGAATCCTTGATTTCTTTCAATATATAAAAATTATAAAAAATGATTATACTTAATTGTAGTTATCTCTTTATGGATAATATTGTGATCGTTTGATTATTTTCTATCTTTATAAATTGATGGTATGTTTCTCACAGATAGGATGATCTCATTTATTTTGGTGTGTGCAGAACAAATGGAAGATGCTTATTCAATATTTATTTAATAAATAAATAAATGGTTCTATTTGTAAATTTACTAACACATTTTTATATATTCTCATTTTCTAGAGGATTTATTTCAAAATATAGTAATTTTTACACTAATGGAAAAAAATTGGTTATCATCCATAGAAATGTGGATGTGAAGAAATGACATGGGAAAGGAAACACATATCAGAAAATTATTTTTCTTTTCCATCCACTAGGAATCTTTGGCACTCATACTTACAATTCACTCTCCACAGGAGAATATATATTTTATTTCTTGTCTTTCTCCTGTAGTTCAACAAAGAATAGAGTTTGTGTCAATCACTTCTTAGTTGGAAACCTTTTAGAAAGTGTATGAGGAATATTTTCATAAATAAAAAATATCCGGCTAGCTTAACTACTCTATATGTTTATCTCAAGAAGTAATCTAGAAAATGCAACCTTTTTTAGTGTAATAAGTATTAATAGGTTTAACCTTTTCACTACTACAAAAGTCAAAGGAAATCAAGGAAAATGAGATCTTTTCAGATGATCTGGAAACAATACTTTTTTGGGGGGAGGAAGGATTGTGTTGATTGTTACACATCAGCAACTTATTTTGTAAATACTTAGTTAAAAAAGTGTTTGACCATTCAAAATAAGTCTTAATACAAATATAACTCTAATTAGCAATGTTCTACTTTATTGCTATGCTGATTTATATTATGCTAATTCTATTTTATTCTCTTCTATTCCACTATTCTATCATTATTATTTCCAAGCTTAATAAACTTGGTAATACTCTGTCTAAAAATCCAAAACGGCTAGAAGAACAAAATAAAACAAACAAAAATAGGAAACAGGCAATAAAATTGTTGAAGTTCAGGACCAATATATAATATTTTAAAATAAGATATAATTACCTTAAAATTAGTATAGAAGGTCATTAGGTACACAAGAATTGTGTGATAATTATTTAAACTTGGAAATTTGATTCCCCAGTTACTCACAAAGAATGTACTTCTAAGTAACGTGAGTGTGAGTCCAGTGGTTTTGCATTCTTAACACTTATCTTTTCTCTGTTTCTCATATTTTCTCCCCAAGAGGGAAGCCAACACTTAATAATGTCTGTTTATTGGATATGACACACATAAGTAGTGTGCTGGTAAATTTAACTGGCTTTAGGAAAGGAAAAGCATGTGTAGTGTTGGCCAATTTTCATCTTATAAATACTCTCACTGTTAAAGGATGAATTGTGTCCCCTCCAAAGATACGTTGTAGTCCTTACCTCCAGTACCTCAGAAAGTGAACTTTTTTGGAGATAAAGTATTTGCAGAGGTAATCAAGTAAAAATGAGGTCAGTAGGGTGAACCCTAATTCAAAAACAATAGTGATTCTCAAGAGTGAGATTACTGAGTCTAATGTTTAGTAGCTATATAATTTAATGAAACAGTGCTTGATGGCTTTGTAAAATTACTTTAAAACTTGGACTCAGATACAGATAGGTACTCAGAGAACGTCATGTCATGACTGAAATTATGCTGACACGAGCCTAAGAACTACCAGATGCTTGGAGAGAATGTCATAGGGAAAAGCAACTCTGACTCCATATTAGATCTGTTTCTTTTACTTTAACCTTTGCATTCTACTGCTTTTGCTTTGAATTCAGGATATTGCCTATAGCCTGAAATACACAGAATAGCCCATTTGCAAGGCTGTGACATTTAAGGGTATAACACTTTCCATCCATATAGAGATAAAAAGTTGCAGAACAGACAATAACTTTTGTCTTGTTGGAGGTTTACATGTTGTGACCTGACCGAGGTGGACAGCTGCAAGAAGAAAGGATTCCTGCACTAAGTGTGCAACAACCAACCATGCCCCTCCCTCACATGGCCTTTAGAAATGTTTTCCTGAAACCCTTCAGGGAGTTCTGGGTTTGGGGGGCACAAGCCACCCATCTCCTTGCATGTCCCTGCGATAAACTTTTGTCTGCTCCAAAATCCGACATTTCCATATTGTTTGGCTTTGCTGTGTGCCATCTGCATGAACTTGCGTTCAGTAACAGGAAGACTGGAAGGACTGCTTCCCCAGCACCATTGGAGGAGGATGGCCCTGGCAACTTCATCATAGACTTCTAGCCTCTGGAACTGTGAGACAACAGATTTCTGTTGTTTAATCCTGTCAGTTTGTACTATTTTATTACCACAGCCTTAGACAATGAATACACTCATTATGTCTGATTTCAGACTGCCAACATGGAATCTTGAAAATTTAACAATTCGCTCACTCTCACAAACCATTATGAGTCAGTTTCAGCACTCTTTTAGACCATTACTATTACATGTTTTTTAATAGCAATTTTTATTTGTTCCACCTATTTCTTAAATATTCTTCTAAATTTTCTTTTAAAAATGATGAGTCATAAAAAGAAAAAAAAAAACACTGGATGAAAAATCAGAGACTTTCTTAAAGAAGTTATATAAGTAGAACTTAAATGATGTGTTTATCTGGTTAGACTGAGCTGTGGAAGAAGAGATCCAGGAAAAAAATTACTATATATTAGTAAACTATAGATTAAATGAAAAAAAATGTTGCAATCTAAAGAAATTTTTAAAAAATAACAGATAATAGGGCTTCCCTGGTGGCGCAGTGGTTGAGAGTCCGCCTGCCGATTCAGGGGACACGGGTTTGTGCCCTGGTCAGGGAAGATCCCACATGCCGCGGAGTGGCTGGGCCCGTGAGCCATGGCCGCTGAGCCTGCGCATCCAGGGCCTGTGCTCTGCAATGGGAGAGGCCGCAACAGTGAGAGGTCTGCATACCACAAAAAATAAAATAAAATAAATTTAAAAAAATAACAGATAATAAACATATCATTCAATAAGTAGATCTGTGTTTCATTGTTTAGCTTGGATCTTCTTCCCCATCTTTTAATTTTCAACTTTTAGTTATTTACTTTGCTTTAACTGTCAATTGTTTTTGCTTTTTTCCTTCTTGGAGACAATCCTTTTTGTATCACTTCATGTGTATAGACAAGCACATATGATACTTGAATATATAACATTCATGGATGCTACATATTCAAATATCACACATGCTGTGTTTTTAAAAAATCCTTAATGCCCACAGTTTTATGGATTAACTCCCCACTTTTATGATCAACGTTAAGAACCTTGTGTATACAGTCAATGCCTTTATAGGTATTCTCAACAACACTAAAAGGACATGATATAATTATTTCACAAAGTACTATAATTATTTAAAAGATAAGAAGACTGAGAAACAGAGAAGTTAAGTAAATTTTCCAAGGACAAACAAATAGCCAGTATTGGATTCCATTTTTTTAGAATCTGCACTCTAAAAAAAGCACAACATGCTGTATCTCATTTTCATTATAAACCAGTAGATTTGATTCCCTGGAGTAAGATTAATGAGTATAATGTTTGGTGGATTTTTAATTTAATGAAATAGTGCCAGATGGCTTTCCAAAATTACTTTATTCTTTTTTATGTTTCTTCCTCCTTTTATGTTTCTTCCTCCTTTTCCCATATTGCTTCAAGAAGTCAGTTTGTTTGTTTGTTTTCAATTTTTGCCATTCTGGTATGTAATAAAGTATATCTCTTTGTTTCATTAATTTTTTTTCCTCAGATTTAGGAATATGGGAAACTTTGTCTAGATCATTAGATATTTGATTGATGTTATTCTGAATTTCCTGTTTAATCATTCACCCATTTTTTATTCAGTTTGCATATCTTATTAAATTCATCTTCATATACCTCATAAATATATTTTTCAATTCATTTTCTTTTTAATAGCTTTAGATATCTCTTGATGTACATTAAATATGTAATCAAAAGTTTATTTCATCTTTTACAACTCCAGATTTGGTCTATTCATTAAACACATCATGTCCACAACTCAAAATATGGAAAGGAATATTACTAATAATTTTGAAACTCTCTGTTTGCCACTATCTGATTGCATTCACCCATATTCAGTAATAACCACTCCTTTGAATTGTCTATTAATCAGGCTTTAATTTTCCTCTTTACTTTTATAAAATATGTATCTATTCTTAAGCTTTATATTGTTTAATTTTGAATGTTGTGAAAATTCATATGGATAAGTTTGTATGTTTCCCTGGTTAACTGTTATTTTCCAATTAAACTTTTTTTGTGTTGTTACACTCAGTATTTTATGAATATCCACAAATTTATTGGTCTATTTAAATGACAAGTGATGGGATGATGTTCTTAGTTCAAGTGATTTGTTCTCATAAACAAAGTTGCTATGTCTATTCTAAAACCTAGCATCTGTGTGCAATGTGCATCTTCATTTTACTGATAAGGCCAAAATTGTTATCTAAAATTATTGCTTTTCCCCTTCTGTGAAATTCCTGTTCATATCTTTTTCCAGCTTAAAATTTACTCTTTAGCTTTGTGTGTGTTTTTTAAACTAGACTGTCCCACAATTTTCTTTATTTTAAAAAGTTTATTAAGTTCCCAAATATCTAATTCTATGTATGTATATTAATTTATTTTGATATTTTTCACGATATTAATTATATTTAATTTAAATTATTGTTTCTGTTTCTTTTACTATCTTTCCTTGGGTATTGCATTATCTCTGGATTTAGTTTAAAACAGCTTTTTTTGACATTGGTTTTACTAAACTCTTTATTATTAATTGGATGTTCCTATTTTTTATTTGCTAATAGCTCCTAGCCTCTCTGTGGTGGTTGGATCTGAGTGGGGGTGTCTTTCCCTGTTGATTCTTTCATAAGGAAGGTGAATAACTCACCTTCTGTATATGGTGGGTTCTCATCACTCGGGAAAAAAATTCCAACAACTGCAATCCCAGAACTCATAATTCATAAAGCCTCTTTCTTTCTTGTTTTATTTTTCTAATATTTTTTGCTATCCATTCTTTAAAATTTAAGTCAAATCTCAATTTATTCACAAAGCCTGATTATGCCAGCTACTATACACCTCTTCCACCAAAGGTATGCAAAGTGCATACTCTCTCCCAGCTTTTAGAACATACTACCTTTTATTCCTATGAATGTTTCTACTCTCAATGTTGTATTTTTCCATTTATTAAATATTCCTTCAATACTTAAAATTATATCTCAAAAGTTTTCATTTTCAGTTATTTTGGTGTTGCTGGTAGTGATTTAATATGTAGGCAATACATCTCCACTTTGCCCTCTGTAAAATTTTGCATCACCTCCATAGGTACATGAAAGACAACATCTGTAGCTTCATGTTGAATTCCAACTCATGTTTTACCTATTTGGTATGTCGCTCCTCATAAATAATGAAAAATAGTGTACAATTTAGATCAAGTCCATTGAACTAGTGTTAAAAGAGAAACTGGAGCATATTAAAAGTTTTAAGAGTTTATTTGGCAAAAATCCAGCAGTATTCATTCTAGCAAATAGAAAGGAACTCAGAGAGGTTGTACAAAATAAGAGTTTTATAAGCAGAAAGGAGCAGGGATAAGGAAGTTATACTAGGCAAAAGGGGGGTTGTTATGGAAAGGTTACTTTCTTTTAGAGGATGGCGTGGGTCTAATAGGCAGATTACCTAACTAGGGCTAATCAGGTGATTCCTGATTAACTGGTTTAAGATTCCATTGCTGGGAGAGCTGAAACTGTAATAAAGTCTCAATTGGTTGATGCGGGGGTTAGCATAAGTAACACCATTTTGGGCCTGTTGTTTTTAACAATAGAAAAGTTGTATTTTTGGAGCACAGTTGTTGTAAGTACTTTCATATTCTTTCTAACTTCATTTTATTAAATATTTCATTTCTTTCTAACTATAAATTAAGATCGATTACCAAGGTGAAAACATTATGAATTCTAATTTTCAATACAAAATTTAGAAAAGACTTTTTATAAAGAATAAAAAGTATCTAAAATTTAAAGGTAATTCAAAATACCTGGTTGAAAATGAATTCTCCATTTTTTTTTCCTTTTTCAATTTTAGAGTTATTGTTTTATGCAATTAGAAAACTATGAATTTTTTGAAATAACTTTAAAATGGTGACAAATTTGCTTCTTAATCAGCCCAGTGTTTTAATCCAATTTACCATTTACTGAGTTGATTTTTAACTCAATATAAAATTCCTTAAATGTCAGCATATGATTAAATAATAATTTAAGTGAGAAGTGATTGAAAAATAACTTTTAGTTATTGGGAGAGATTTCTTTTTTCAAATTAGTGTCCTGAAAATAAGGCTTAGAAAGCAGAAGTGTGGGTTTAATGTCTTCAGGTATCTTATATATTATGTTCTATTAATCTTCTTTTGATTAAGTGAAAAACAAAATACAGTTTACAAATAAACATGTGAACAATATATTATAGGAGATCTAAGCATAAAATAAACTCATCTACAGATTACCAAAAAGGAACACATTAGAACAAATTAATAGTAAACAGAAATCAGAAAAGCTTGAGCTCATAGTTTTCCACATCTTTAAGGATATCTCAAATAAAACAGTTGTGCTCTATCTTTCTGAATATATGGCTGACTGACTTTTTTTTTTTATATCTGTGTAGATGTGTTTTTTGATTATAAAGCTTTGGAGGAAGTAATAACCTGACTCCATCAGAGTCTCACTTCATTGCCCTCATTTCCTTTTGCTTGGCCTTAAGATGAGGGACTTAGACTTAGGTAGGAAATATTTTCATTTTTTTATATTATAGTTTCTCTTATCTTTAATGTCAGGACCTGATGTAATTTTTTAAGGTGTCATATTTGTCTGCTGAAGATGTTAGATAACATAAGTAAGGGCTCCATTCACAATTGAGAACTTAGTTTCTCTGTCTTGCAGCCTTCAGACATTGTAAATCCACATATGTCTCCACCATTATAACAGGTGAAATTTTGTCCAGGCTGTTTTTGGGTTTCCTTACAGAATTTTCACTCATTCCTGAATATCTCCTGGAAAGACCTCTGCTGGCCTGTTATTTATACCTTCTTGAATATTAAAAAAAATATATTATTATGAGAGGAAAGGAATTGTATCTTCAGACAAATTGAAAAGAGTACTCCCTCTGGCATGGCCCATACAATAGAATTTAGGCCTAATGAATTGACCACTTTGACCAGACGCTAAGGTGCGTTTAACCACATGGACAAGTGGCCCAGTCTTCTAAGTATTATTAATATTGTACTTAGCTTTGAGAAAAATTCTTGCTTTAGGCTGATTTTAAACTGGCTACTCTTTGGCTGGTGAGTGCTAGAGAAGGTCAATAAGGGAGTGACAAGCTCCTTGATGGCTTTAGGAACCTGAGTAATGAGGAGTACCTGTCCAAATCACATGCTTACTGGAAAAAAAAAATGAAAAAAGAACAAAACAAAAAGAAAGACAGGAAGAAAGAAAGAGAAAAACACACTTTGACATATTGATTTTGGGGAAGACTATGGCTTTTGATTTAAGGAAGATAAATTGCATTGCTTCTACCACTTAGCAGACAGCTGTCAAGCTGCAAATCTCCTCTTTCTTCCATCTTTAATTCAGTAGACACTTAAAGACCATAGTGCAGAATACCTTACATTTTCCCCTCTTGATCTACCTTACCTCACTCCCTCCCCCTTCTTCATTGTGTTTTTTGCCCAAGGTGTCTGACTTGTATGTACTGTGTTGCCTTCTAGTTTCTGATTGTGTTTGGCCAAAGGGTAACCAAAGCAGGGAATGAAGCCAGGCTGTTTTTTCCCAGCTTGGGTTTCCTATTGCCTCCAGCTGGCTGAGGCTCAACCCAAGTTAAAATTGACTCTTACTACATGTCTCTCTCTTCCCTTCAATACCAGGGATTCTTATGTCTACAATTGTATAAATAGTGCTTGATTTGCAATATGATTCAGTAATTATTTGGAATACCATGTATACATACATGACTAAGACTCTGGTACATATTTTTGGAAATTTCACAATATAATCTCGTAATATAATATTATAATCAAAACATTATAATATCCACTTAGGTATTGGGATATGCAATATAAAATATATTTTTTTCAATTAATAAACAGAGGAGATGGGAGGAAACACTGAAGTGAAACGAGAGAAATTTTTAAAGCAGTGAGAAATTCACTTTTGATTTTCTAATTTCCTCTTATTCAATAATGTTGTTAGGTGATATTTTAGGTTCAATAGACATGAAAATCATATGATAGTTGAATGATGCGTAAATCCTTTTCTACCTTAAGAAAAAATGAGTGCTCCTTTTTACAATACATAAAATATTGGCTGAGATTATGTATATTGTTAATAGAGTTGATAATTGGTCATCTCATACAGATCTATGACCGCTGGAGAACTTTGAACCATTGGGGCTTTTAGATATATAATAACCTTAAAATATAGTCTTATATTTAATTTATTGGAAAAAACTACAGAGCTGCCTGAGTTGGGCATTAATATCAGGTTTTTATGTATTATAAATTATTCCAAATTAGATATGAAATAGTACATGGCTCAGAGGTCAATTGAAAATCTGTATTCACTAAATCTACATTTTACATGCATTTTATACATAGATTTTATATTTTATAAAATATAAAATTTTATTTTATATGTTTTACAGCATGGCTATTTGGAAGGTACTCCCTTTAAGTTGTATGAAATTGACAGTCAACGTTCTGAATTTTACTCCAAATTTCCAAGCTACACTTTTCAAATATAATTCCTGACATGCCTCAATTCTTTATAAATATATACTGTACATGATTTATAGAGGCAAGCACGTAAGCAGCAAATTTTGCACTTTCTGCTTTTAGTACTTTTTGAGACCTTTGTTCTTTAGAAAATTTAGTCTACTGGATATGAGATGTATATCAATAAATATTTACAATAATGTCTGATCTGTGCTAAAATAGAGGTGAAAATCCTAAGGGAACATACACTAAGAAGCAATAAATTAAAAGTATTACAATAAAGTTTACAGAACAAAACTCCGAAAGTGAACTCAGGAACTGAGGCTTGGATTACTTGAAATTATTGGCTAATGACTTAAAATCTACCAGATGTTAATACAAAATAGAAATTATACCTTATCTTTAATCTGAAATAACTAAGAGGTATTTCACTAGATTTGCACCCCCAATAAGTATTGGAAAAATGGTATGGTAATCCACTTCTGCCTGAACAAAGTCTTAAAGGATGAACTGAAATTTCGTGCTGAACAGAACAGTGATGAATATTTATGTCACAGTAAACCTCATGAGCAAAAACATAGGAAGATGGAACCACACACGCTTTATGGATAATTTCAAGTAAAATAAATTTTACCAGTGCGTGCATTGCAAAGGGAGGAGCAAGGAGGAAGTTAGTATCAAATCAAAAAATAAGGAATGTTCTGTGTAAATTATAATATGCTACGTATATGTTATTTATTTTGATTATTTATGTCAAAGCATTACTGTAAAGATTAAATCACATAGTATAAACTAATTCCCTTTGATCTTAGTTTACATTTGTATAGAGATTATACAATACAGACAATGTGCCCATCCAGGAAATAGGAATAATGAGTTGTAAATTATATTTTACATCCTTATGGAAGTTTCTAATCATGATAATTAAAACTTTCAGACAATTCAGTATGTTTTTCATCTGACTGGAAATAGAAACAAGGTCCAACAATGTTTATATTTTATATAATGATTATGTTTTCACTCAAAATTAATCATTATTTAAATACAATTTTGTGGGCTTCCCTGGTGGTGCAGTGGTTGAACATCCGCCTGCCAATGGAGGGGACACAGGTTCGAACCCTGGTCAGGGAAGATCCCACATGTGGCAGAGCAACTAAGCCTGTGCAGCATAACTACTGTGCCTGCACTCTAGAGCTTGTGGGCCACGAGCTGCTGAAGCCCACGCATCTAGAGCCGGTGCTCCACAACAAAAGAAGCCACCACCATGAGAAGCCTGCGCACTGCAACAAAGCGTGGCCGCCGCCTGCCACAACTAGAGAAAGCTCGCATGCAGCAACAAAGACTCAACGAGGCCAAAATAAAATTAATTAATTTAAAAAATAAAAAATAAATATAAATTTTCAACATGACACAAGTAGAATTTTCATATATATCAAAATTTTCTAAGAAATAAACTCTCATCATTTAGTTTATAAGAGTATACGAGGTAAAGTTTTTAGCTGCAAGCAATGGAAATTTACTCAGCTTAGCATTTGGAAAAAAACTTAGATAGAAAAATCCCAGGTATTTTACAGAGTTGAAAGAAAGAATGGAGAGCCAGGATTAGCAAAAAGCAACACCAGGCCCTTCAAAGGGCTGTGCATAAAAAAATTACTCAACAATCCCACTAGGGAGCCTCAACCACAAGTAATGAACTTCTGTTTTATTTGCTTCATCATTGAATCATGTATCTCAAGAAGGAAAATCCCAGGAGAATGAGTCAGATTGATCTAATGTAGTTCCCTCACCCCTTGTCTACGTAAAGGCACAAATACTCTACTCAAAGGGAAAGAGATAATTCCTTAGAAGGAAATCAGGGTACTCTTTTCAAAATAGTAGGCAATGGATACTGGGTCATCAATATACAGAAAAGTTTCACTACATGGAAAAGGAACTTGAATCCTCTTCTTTAAACTAAGAACTAGCCTATTAAATATGATATAGGAGAACTAAGAATAGTTCTTAGTTCAATAGAAAAACTAAGCTCATTAAATGTAAACCTCAACTCTTAATGTAATAATAGCCTTGAAGATAAGGGACAAATTTAGAAGAAGGTTCTTTAGTGATAATGAATTGAGGTTAGAAGAGGAGCATGATAAATATCAAAAACCTGTTCAAGACATGAGCAGGTAGGTCTGAAAAGCCATATATTGATTGCATCTATAATTCTCTTATGGTACTGAGAATTAGAATCCTAACCCTTTAGGCTGGGAAAAGTGGTTGATACCATGCAATGGTATCATGATACCATGCAATAAATCATGTGCATTGCATGGAGAAAATACCCAGATTATGAAAGCCATCTACCATGGGTATAAGAGAAGAGGTTATGGGAACAAAGACGGGAAAATTACTTCTGGGCTTTTGTTACCATTTCTGTTTTCACTTTTATTCATGTACACAGTAAAAATATTGAACTTCTTTTTAAATTATCCAATTAAATGATTTAATTAAAACATACAGATATTCAGACAAATCTTATATCTGGTCCTCAGACAAGCTACAGTAAACTATAAAAAGGGTCACAAATTTGTTATGTGCTCACATCCAAGCCTTTGTAATATGATGTTGCAGATTCCCTCCTCATGAGATGGAATCTGTTTCTATACGCATTGAATCTGGGTATGACTTACTTTGGCCAAAGAGCTAGTAGCAGACCTGAAGCAAGCAGAGGTTTGGAAAACGCTTTCGTATTGGGTATTTTTATTTTTTGCTCTTGGAACCTGTTGCCAAAATGTGAACAACACGGCTACCCTGCTGGATAATGAGAGATACGCAGCCTAGTTGTACCTGCCACCTCAACCAACAGTCAGCCAACCTCTGGAAACACAGCTGCTTCATTAACCATCAGCTGAACACAAATGCATGATTGAACCTAGCTAAGCCATCAACTGATTCTGGCCCTAACTGCCAACAAGGAAAATTGTTATGAAATAAATATTTGTTGTTTAAAGCAGCTAAGTGTTGGGAAGTTTGTTTTACAGCAAAAATTGACTTCATAAATCTGTTATGGATTGAATTATGTCCACCCAAAATTCATATGTTGAAGTCCCAAAACCTAGAACCTCAGAATATGAGCTTATTTGGAAATAGGATTGTTGTAGATATAATTACTTAAGTTAATGTGAGGTCTTAGTGAAATAAGCTGGGCTCCCAATCCAAGATAGCTGGTGTCCTATAAAAAGGGGAAATTTGGACATAGAGACACACAAAGGGAGAATGACATGTGAAGATAAAGGCCGAGATCAGAGTGAAGCTTCTATAAGCCAAGGAACACAAAGGATTACTAACAAACCACCAAAGTTAGAGTAGGGTGATGGAATTGATTATTCCTCACAGCTCCCAGAAGGAATCAACCCTACCAACACTTTGTTCTCAGACTTCTAGCTTCCAGAGCTATTAATAAATTTCTATTATTTAAGCCACCTAGTTAGTGGTACTTTATTATGGAAGCTCTAGCAAACTAATACACAGACTAAACTCACTTTTATGGTGAAAAAAGTGAGTTTTTAGTTATTATTTACTTTGCTTGGAGAAGAATTTTTTCACTTTCTCTTGCATTCAATTTCTAGCTCTAGATTTGCCTTAGCAGAGATTCCTTGACCACATAATACAAATTATCCTTCCTCTATCCATCCTCTACTAGCTATTTTTATTTCCTTTACTATACTTATCTCTATATAAAGTTACTCATAATCTTTGTTTACCTATTTTTAAATCTCCTCTACTAAAAAGTAAGCTTCATGGGAACAGACCCCTCTATTGTCTGTTTTTATTACTGTATCCATAAGACTTAGCATATCCGGTCTTTAATAAATACTAATCACATAAGATAATACATAGATAAGCCAGAAAGCACTTAAATAGGTTATCTTATAATTAAACATTTAACCTATGTAAGATATTTTACTTCAAGTCTACTCTGGAATAATCTTATTACATGCATGTAGTATGATTATTTAATTAGAAATCCATGTAGAATTTACATATAACTTATTAGTAATGTAACTAGAAATAATCTTTGGGATTTTCCTTTCCTTACCTCTTAGATATAATTTTCTCTTAACGATTGAGGTGCACAAATGTAGTCTCTAGAATAATTAAAATATTAATTTATTAGGATATAAAGAGAGTCAACAATTGACATAATTGAATCTAGCAGAAATTTAAAGGAAATCCTGAGGGATGCTGTGAAAAGAGATTAGAACTTAACAATAGAACTAGAAAGAGTGAAGAATAAGAGAAATATAATCCTCTGTATCCCCCCTCATTAAAGCTGAATAAGAGACACCCCCTGAAGAAAAGTGAAGGGGAAAGGAGTTGCTGGGTGACATTGGAGAAGCATGTGATAGGAGTAAGACAGAAAAGAAACAGTCAGAATTGGCAGACTATTAAACACCATCTGGAGCATATCCAGTAGTGGGAAATAGAAGAAATACTATAAATTCACTCATTTTCACTTCTGTGAATACCACACACAGCCCACACAGATGCACAGTTCTTCTTGACATGGACATTTGATTGTCACCTGCTTGATTCCTGTGAATCTTACAGGAAAAAGCCACCTTCTCTATCTATGCCTAGATGGCTTTCCATCAAAAACTCCCCAACAAAATGGTTCAGGGTATTTTAAGCATCTCCCCACAAACAAGTTGAGTTTCTGGACATTCAGAAGAGTTGACCTAGAGTAAAATCTGAAGCTCCAGAATCTGTCCTCTGATATTATGGCTTAATAAGAGTGGATTAAGATAAACAGATAAAAAATAGACAAACATACATCATTAGAATTATAGGATATGAGCATTAACTACTTAGATAAATAACACTGTGAGGATGCTATTTTAAAAATATACTGATCTTCTTGGCACAAAAGAAAATCAGAGTTTCTTATATAGATAGGGTCATGACCATTAGCTCTGCTCTTTCAAACTATGTAGTCTTCTCTTGAAGCAGCCCTGTACAGAGACCTTAACAAAAATAATTCATTCTAATTTAGGATTTAGGGTCCCTTCAGAGATAGGTGATATGACACAAAATCATAGATGTTCCCTTCACATGTCTTATCCCATTAGCTAGAAATAAAATACATTTTCATCAAAAATAATTTAGTCTGAAAAGTTGTAACCATATTTTACCTTAGCCCATAATTTACCTAAGATAATAAAAAAATTACCACCCACAATGAATGCATATCTGAATACCTCTGATGTCCATACCTAGTCATATTTATACCTGAATATCTATATTTTTAAAGAAGATATTCATATTGAAATTGCATATAACGAATCATACCTGAATATCTCTACTTTTAAAGAAGATATTTATATTGAAATTGCATGTAATGATGGCTATTTTTATTTGTTTCCCAGAACAAAGATGCTATCAAGATAAAGGAATATTGAAACCACTTCCTCTTGAATCTATATACACTAAATGCACTTAAAGATTATGTGTGCAGGTGAGAAGGGATGTGTACACTAAAAATATAAAGTTCAATATATATACATAACATCTATGTATTTCTATGTAGGTAATATACAGATATTATATGTATATATATATATATATATACACACGCACATAAAAATCAATATATCACACGCACACATATGCACAATTCCATCTTGTAGGCTTCACCACAGATTTAATAACGTTATGATCCATTTTGGAGGAAGACACTATAGACTCAAATGGATTGGCCCAATTTTATAATGGTATGCTATAAACCAACTCAATAATATATTATAAGGCATTATATAATAAATGACACACACATTATGAATACCAGTGGATTCTATCTTCTTGGATACTACAGCCTTAATAATAGAAACAGAGAGAGTAACCACCAGCATTTGATCATACGTATTAAAATTTATTTATTTCCTACTGAATAACCCACACAGAAAATTTTAAAAATAAAGGTTGAAGTTCCAATATTTACTCCTCTCAACACATATTCCCCTTTACATATACCCCAAAGGGGCCCTATAGAATTTGGGAAAAATTTTGAGAGGACAATTTTAGTTTTAGAGAGTTGCTTAAGCCACCATGAAAATTTTAACCATATTTTTGGATTGTATAACAAGCAGTATGTAATAAATCACTGTTACCCATATTTCCTGAAGGTCAGTTTCTTAATCTATTAAAAATTTAGACCTAGTTTACTTCAAACCAAATCAAATTAACAGTCGTGTGTGTGTGTGTGTCTGTCTGTGTGTGTGTGTGTATGTGTGCGTGTGTGTGTGTGTGTATGTGTGCGCGCGCCTGCTTGTGAGAGCATTCATGTGTATTTTGTTAGTCAAAATTTAAAACCTGTTGTAGGAAACAACAGTACATTTTCTCCTGACTTTCTATGGAAAGTCTCTTCTCTACTTCAGATTCTTTATCTTTAAAAACAGCCTCATTGGGCTTCCCTGGTGGCGCAGTGGTTGGGAGTCCGCTTGCCGATGCAGGGGACACGTGTTCGTGCCCTGGTCCGGGAGGATCCCACATGCCGCGGAGCGGCTGGGCCCGTGAGCCATGGCCGCTGAGCCTGCGCGTCCGGAACCTGTGCTCCGCAACGGGAGAGGCCACAACAGTGAGAGGCCCACGTACCGCAAAAAAGAAAAAAAAAAACAGCCTCATTTATTTGTTTTTGTCCTTATCAAAAGTCATGAGAATTAAGGTTACAAACACACACACACACACACACACACACACACACACATTCATGAGACACATGTATAGATATAGATATAACTATATAGATATAGATAAAAGAAAAGATATATTTTAAAGAGCATTGTTGTGGATTGTGGCATTTTTGAAGGACAAACATCAGCATCAAATACTATAGAAGCCATAGTTTAAATCGTAAATATGGATTTATAATGGTAAATATTGAATATGATCTCCAAATGGGTATTTCAATATCTTTAGCATAGAGCTAAAGAAAAAAAAAAAAACCTGTGACATATCTACTGCTTACAGAATAAACTCAGCTCAAAAATATTTGAAAAAGGTCAGTCCTTCCCCACCCTTAGAGTTAATAATATTTATAAAATCCATACTATGTCCACAAGAATAACTGTATCTGTCATCTTTATAATGATAAATAATAGAAAAAATCAGTTGTGACTTATTGACACTCCATTCTGAACAGTTAGAGGGGCTGTTAGGACCCATATCTGGGTTCAAACTTAACATGCTAATGCAGGTAAACAACATGTGGATCCATGAAAGCAGGTAGGCACTGGAGGGCATCACAAATCGAGACAAGAATACACAATCTTTTATACTTTTCTAAAACTATAAGGTTTAGCTAATATTTTCTTGCTCAAAACAATTTAGTGGATATCCATTGTTTACTTACTTTGAAATACCGACATGAAGTTCATACATTGCCTTACCCTTGCAAATAACACCTTAACAGAGCATTAGGCATGAAGGGAATCCAAGCTAGATAATAGTAAAAAGAATTTTAAAAGATTTTGATATAAGACAAGCTACAGAATTATGGTCTTCTGTACTTGGTCACTGTTTATACATGCATTCTCCATATATATTTTTGGAAAATATTGGTTAGCAGAGTCTAGAAAATATATAATAACAATGAAAAGAGTTATTCATCTCTACTCTCATGATAATCTATGTCCAACTATCCTATGCCAAGCATCCAAAGGAATCATCTTGCATTTTTTCAATATTCAAAATGCTTTGAGCTTTGCTCTATTCCAGCCATGAGGCTAAAAGCCAGAGGACAAGGTTGAACAATATAGACACAGTCTTTTCATGGGCCCACAGTCTCAGGAGGAGGGAAGATACTAATAAAAATAAATTTCATATATAGTTATAAGTGTGGTAAGTATTGTATAAAATACAAGCTGTAACACAATTAATTAGAGCTAACTTGGTTGACCTCTAGAAGGTTTTACAGTAGCAAATGTTCAATCTTGATGCATTTGGGGTGAAAATAGTAAATAGGAGTTCATAGACTGTATATTAGGAGGATGAATCAAAATGACATTGATTAATAGTGTCCCTGGAACTTTATTAATGATATAGGAATTTCAGCTCCCTCAGCATGAAAAGTAGAGGTATATATACTCGAAGGGCAAGCAATGATTAAACCTGTCTAGTCAGGTTAAGTTCAGAAAAGTATTAGCAACTGTTACAGCTCAACAGAGACTCTGAATAATAGACTAACTTTCTGAAACTGGGGAAAGGAATGGTGAAGGGGTAAAAAAAGTCATATTAAGAACAAATATGTGGATGGAGTTTCTTATGAGTAAGTTCAACAACATGATTTTTTTATAATCTGTTTAAACCATCAGTTCTCAGTAGGAAAGAATGCTATTATTAGTGTAAAGAAGTATTGTGTTGTTTTAAATTGGGGCCCTGTAAAAAAGTGTTAGAAGTGCAGTAACAGTGTACACACATACACACATGCAGAGGTAAGCCAACTTAACGTAAAGGGAATACAGCAAGCCAATTTGAATAGGCAAGTGAGAGTACAAAATAGTTCCTGTTGAATTTCTTTAGAAAGAAAACACTTTTGGAAAGGAAAATGATTGGTTTTAGTGCAGTAGTGTGATGGTGTTGCAGACAGGAAAGAGAAAATGCAGCAAGAAAGAAGGGAGCCATATAATTTTAGCACGGTCGTTATCTTTAGTTAGAAATTTGCAAACGTGGCTTTTAAGTAAAAGGAAATTGGCTATTAAAGAATGGTGTAAATAATTGCATGTTTAAACAAATCTTTCCTAAATAAATTTCAGAGAGATTTCAAAGGAAAAAATATTACCTTAACCAGAAAATGAGTTCATGAAAAAAATGTTTTTGCCAAATATATTTCCATTCTCCTTCATTCTTGTTCTCTTTCTCTGTACTCTCTCTTATACACCATACCTACACACCCAGAAACACTCACACCCACAAACACACACACATTCAAAATTCATTTTTTGTCTCTGTTTCGTAATAGTCTAATAAAGGCCATGTAACATTTCCTCAGTACTGTCTTGCCTTAAGAAGTATTCCTTAAAAGACTATTCCACATTTTTTAAGTCACATCATTATTAGAAGACCTGCAGTTTTCAAGCAGTATAAATACAGTGTTGATAGATGCATATTTTCATTAAACAGGAATATGTGACTAATGCTTCCTAACTTAAAGTTATCTTGAAACCATTACGGTAGGCAGAATAATGCCCCCCCCTTCCAACATGCCCATGTCCTAATCCCCAGGACCTGTGAATATGTTAAGTTGAATGCAATGCGGAAGTAAGTTTGTTCATCAGCTGACTTCAAAATAGGGAGATTTGGTGCTCTCAGATTTGCAGAGTTATGGCAAGAAGGCGAGTAGGATAGGGTCATTGGGGTCTCTGCAGTCCTGGTGCCTTTTCACAGTCACTGTCCCCAGTCCATCAGAGGCAGAGCAGCTGGTCCAGGAGCTGGCCTGGCAAGTGGAGCAGCTGGAACTGGGCCTCAAAATGCAGACACCCAGCCTGAAACAGAGAGAGGGTCCCTTATATAGAGTTGGGGGAAAGTGGACGGTGACAGGGCAGTGGCCGGCAGGTGCTGTCAGGGGGTGTAATGCTGCTTTTGCAGTAGGATAGATGCCAGGAGGTGAAGATAGAGGAGGTCACTAATATAACAGAGCAGGACCCTAAGGGGCTTTCCCAAAATAGACCCCTCTCCCATATCCTCTGCTTTAGCTCTTCTCTGAAGTACCTAGATAACAGTAACTGAAGCACATTTCCTGAGTCGTTTTACAGATGTGAAGACCCCCACCAAATGGAAGAGTATAACTACTTGATGACCATAAGGATGTAGCCCCAGGCCTCCTGGAGCCTAAGGATTGATAATAACCCTGTGACACCACCCTGTTACCTCACCATCAACCAATCAGATAATTGTTCGTGAGCTGATCACATACTCTGTGACCCCATAGCACAGGGAACTCTCCTCAATATTCTGTAATAACCTATATGGGAAAAGAATTTGAAAAAAGTATAGATGCATGTATATGTATAACTGAATCACTTTGCTGTACACCGGAAATTAATACAACACTGTTAATTAACTATACTCCAATATATAATACATTTTTTTTAAATTTTAAGATTAAACATTTTTTTAAATGCTTTCCTGAAACCTTTCCTGAAAAGCTTTTTGAGCATTAGCTGCCTGGACTCCTTGCTTGGTGCCCTGCAATAAACGCTGCACTTTCCTTCACTACAGTCGGTGTCAGGAGATCGGCTTTACTGAGCGGGGGTGAGCAGATCGAAGTTTGGTTCAGTAACTCTAATCCTTTATTTTTATCTGGAGAAGAGCAGGGTATAGGTGGACTTGGAACCCCCTTGCCCTGAAGAGGCAGCTGATGCACTCCTTGTTTGGAGACTACAGGTCTTGATGACTCTCAAGGCTGGTAATGAGCTGGGAACCAGTTGAGTCAGGACCGCCTAGTTTAATGGAGTAGGAAGGAATCACTCAGGGAATGAATAAAGTCCAGAGCAACAGTGCTGCTGGGTGAAAGAGATCCACTCAGGGAAGCCTGGGGGAGCAGGGAGAGAGAAGGCCTTGGCCTCTCAGGAACACAGAACCCTGGTCTGGCCCAGGGAGCCAGGGGACAGAGCCTGGCTGTGGTGGACTTGCTTCTAGGATGGACAAAGTTGCCTCTGTGCCTTGGCTTTGTCTGCTGGCCAGGAAGCTCCATTCCATCCCCTAGCCCTTTGCTTGCAACTCCTGGAACCAAATAATCTGGATTCACATCCTAGATCTACGTTTGACAGATTAGTGAAATCTCTCTGTGATTCTAACTGGAGGGTAATAATAATATCCATCTTGTAATTTTGAGAAATAAACCTGTTAATTTATACAAAGGGGTTAGAGTTGTATGGGCACAGTTACCTTGGATCTTGTTACTCAGATCTGATACTGGAAGGTCCCTGTCCTGCAGCAGCCCACTCAGCCCAGGTACAGCCCATGGGTGAGGCCACCAGACAGAAAAGCCCAAGGATCTGCAGACCACACTTACGAGGAGGAGCTAAGGCCACCCTGGTGAAGAGGTTGGGTTCCACTTCTTTTAGCCTCTCCTCCAACTTGGAACAGTCCTCCCTCCCTGGGTGATGTGGTATCCGGGAACACTCTGTCAGGTAGATGTGGGGTTGGTTTGGCCCCAGCTGTCCAGGGAATCTGGTGCCATGGTCACAGAGCAGATGTGAGACCAGCATATTGAGGTACTTACTGTCAGCCAAGCACACGACTCCATTTGTGAAGTTAGAAGAGCTGCTATGCTAAACTGAAGTGAGTATACAGCGTGTTGTAGAAAGAAAAGTTTACTCAATCGTTAGGATTAAATTAGTAGCCGTAGGTAACAAGGATTAGTGGGGAAGCTACATAACTGTATGCCGGGGCTCACTTTTGAAAGGATGCCCTGTCCAATGGTGTACTGCTTTACCCCAGTATGTCACATTGCCCTAATAAAACTCTATTTTTTGATAAAAAGGAATGAAATAAAATACAATAGGGAGATTATCATGGATAATCCTGATAGGCCCGAAGTAATCACAATGGTTTTTAATAGTGCAGAGGGAAGCCGAAGAGTTCCAGTCAGAAAAGATGTGAGGACAGAAGCAGAGGTCAGAGTGACACCCTGTGAGGGGGGCTCTACCCTTCCCCGTTGACTTTGAACTTGGAGGAGGAGGGCCACATGTCTTGGAATGAAGGCCAAATTTAGAAGCTAGAAAGGGCAAGGAAAGGGCTTCTCCCTTAGAGCCACCAAAATGGAAAAAAGCCCTGCCAACACCTGGATTTTAGCCCAGTAAGTTTTCTAACCCACAGAACTGTAAGATACCACGAAATTGGTGGTAATCTGTTGCAGCAACAACAGGGAACTAGTCCAAGCACCTAAGTTTTTACAATCTTACAACACTCTCTTAATCCAAATTAGTTCCACAGACATGTTAGCAGAACCTTATCATGATATCCTCCTTAACTTTGCAGTTATTACATCCACAATTAAGAATTAGCAAAAGGTAGACTGAAACATATTTAAAGGGGCATATTTAGTATTTGAGACATTAATTCACAATAGCATTTTTTAGGAAAAGTCTTTAAGGGTCATAACATTTGTCTCCAAATATACCAAATTTAATGACTGATTGGGTAATCTTTCTGTAATTCTTTGAAATAATTGCAATTTTAGATAAAACTCCATCTATGTAACATATGTAATGTTTGGACTGGAAACACAGGAGAGCTAAAATGTCATAGTAAAAATTAAAACATATAAATAAACTAAACAAAAATGACATTATGCCTGCATCTGAATAATCTTATGAAAATTTAAATCTCAGTCAATATGAGGGTGTTCTATCCCAATTGTATGTGAAGATCTTAGATTTTAACTATAATGAACAACAACGTTATTGCTGCTATGGCCATGGTTCAGAGTCTCAGGCCCCACCCTCTAGGTCCAAGGTGCATTTGCTCCATCTGTGGTCACCTCAGCTTCTGTCTTCTGGCCCTCATGAGAGTTTTTATACCTTTTTCATTCATTTATTTCCTTAAATTTACCTTTGACTTAATATTCCAACAAATCTTATTATGTATATTCTTTGTACATCCTCTGTGCTAGAAATAGAGCACTAATTAAACTCAACTAAATTCTGTCTTGGGTCTTTCATCCAAAACTACAAGTTCCTATCAAGCAGCTTCAGCTTTATGCTTTGGTTTCTTTCTGAGAATGGCAGGGGTTTTGTGACTGGGCAGTTCGTGAACAGAACTCAAGTTAATATCTAAATAAATTACTCTACATAAGTGAAAGACATGATATCATATTAAGAAAATCAGATACTTTTAGTGATACGAGTGTGCCTTGGTGAATATCTGATATTTGCCAAGGATAATAAAATTCCCTCAGCCTTTGAGAGATCAGACCTGTTGAAAACAAAGACATGATAGGAATGATTTATGCTATAGCATTTACTTGCTACCTGTAAAACTTTGTAATATAAACAAAATAACAATATACAAAGTTTGAACAGATAAGACTACAAATAATCAATTTTATTACATGTGACAATATGTGAATGGACCATAGATTTCAGAGATAAACAAATATCATTAAATACTTTAATTATTGTGGTAGGCAGTCTCTACAATAATCCCCAATGATATCTGTGTCTTAGATTCATATCCCTCGGTGTGGGCTAGACTTATTTGACTAACTTTTACAAAATAGAATACCATAGAAATGATGGGATGCATTTTCTGAAATCAGATTTAAAAAAAAAAAAGACTGTGGCTTTCATCTTGGACACTCTCTCATTTATATGGGAAGAGAGAACAGAGAATGGGCAAGAGGTAATATTTAAAGGCATAAATGGTGGATAATTTCCCAAATTTTAATACAGAGATGAGTCTTGGGTAGCATTGAAAATATAGTTGCAGCTAGACACATTTTAAAGAAATTGCAATTGTTGGGAAGAGAAACATAATTTTAAGTTTGAAACTAAGAAAGAAAAATTGAAGCAAAGGAAATTGTATCAACTTTAAAAAATCAAGGAAAGAGAACAAACTTTGGTGAATGCAAAATTTAAAAAAAATAAAGATAATTATAAGTAAATCAATTATTTACTCGCAAATGCAATATTGTCTATTTTAAACATATTATACATTAGATGTATGTGTGTTTGTGTGTCTTTAATTTGTCTAATCTAGACAGAGAATCTCAGATTGGCAAATATTTATAGGAGTACCAACTCAAAATGGTAGTCTAATGAATAATTCTCTTTTACTTTAAATCATAGTTTAGAATGTTTAAACAAAATTTAATAGTTTAGGATGTTTTATAGATTAATAAATCTTTCTTTTTCCATATCTTTCTCTCACAATATTCTTCTTTTCTGGACACTCTTTAATATTCTTTCCCAGTCTCATTTGCTGGTGTTCTCTCTCTCTCTTTCTCTCTCTCTCTCACACACACACACACACACGCACACACACCTATGCACAAGCATATTTAAAAGGACATATTTAGTATTTCAGTCATTTATTCATAATGGTATTTTTAATAAAAGTTTATAAGGGCGATGATCTTTCAATCCTGATTTTAAAAAATAAAGATAGAGCACTACAAATTTAGAAAAATAAAAAGAAAAATAAAACTTTGGAATATATAAAATTTGCTTTTACAGAATTTTTAAAAGAATTAAAACCCATATTGAAATGATATTTGACCTGTATTAAGAGAACATGTTTTTCATATAGCTAATAAAAATCTCCAAAGATACTAGTTAATGCTAAAACACATTGAATAAAATCCAAATTCCACAGCTATAAAAACAAACAAGTGAATGGACTAATCATAGAAGCTATTTCCTTAACATGAGAACATATAAATGCCCGCAAATAACAACAAATACTCCTCATCCTGATGACATGCTAGCAGCATTACCTTTAAAATTGAGAATAAATAAACTTGCTCACTATCATCCATTTTCCTTTGTTAAGTTTAGCCTTTGTAAGGAGCATTACATAAAAGTAGGAACTATGGTAGTATTGTTTAAGAAACATCAGTTTTCATATATATCAGAAAATACAGTTAAAAGACATAACTGAGGGGATTATTCCTTTAAATGTAGCAGCTAAAATAATTAAAATATCTAGATATAACCCAAAAAAGAAATGGTAAGGACTTTTCTGAAGACAATTTTAGTTCTTCAGTATAAGAGTTAATGGTGTGTGTGTGTGTGTGTGTATGTGTGTGTAGTCAGAGAGAGAGAACACCAACGAATGAGACTGAGAAAGAAAATTAAAGAATGTACAAGGAAGAAAAAGACTGTGAGAGAATGATATGTAAAAAGAAAAAAATGAAAGAAAAGAGAGAGAACATGAAAGAAAGAGGAGGGAGGAGGAGAAGGGGATTAAGGAGTATTAAAGAGAAAATGGCAGGAAAAGTTCATGATTGGACAGATCATGATAATGAGAAGATACCTTCAATCTATGGGTGAAGAGTTTTACATTTTATTCTCAGTAAGATTCTGAATTTTGCAAATTTTGTAATACGTGTGCATCAATTTTTACAATTCAAAGACATATTTTAAAACAGAAAACAAGGGAAGCTGTAAATTTCGCCAAAAGCATCAAAGAATAGTTATATGAGATATATATATATTTTTAAACATGGCACAAACTGAAAGACCTGAGTACCGGGATTTACCTTAGCACATCAACGACGGGAAATCAGAAGGCTGTAGGAATTTATATGATGCGGTGTTTACTCAGACAAACATTCTCGAAACAGCCTGTGAGGTTTTATCCTTTGTTACATAATTAACTTACATGAAGAGGGGGAGGTGGAAATGAGCCTGACAAGGTGGACGTTTTCACCCAGAGCGGAAGACATTATTAGGCATAAGCACATACACACAGCTTCTCATTCGGAGCATCAGTTCGAGATAATTTGGTTTGTGGCTGCACTTTAGAGAAATGACAGTCTTCAAACAGAGATTAGATGCACCACAATAAGTTCTTTACTGTAATTTAATACTTTCTTGGAGGACTTTATTCCCCATTTGGATCATATGCAGGTTCTGTTTATGAAATTGTGTGCAAGATTTTTGTAAACAAGTTACTCCCACCTCCACGGAATGAACTTTCAAAGGTACATTTACGGGAATATTTATAGGTACTTCAATGCTGTGGAGGAAAGCACACGTCTCTTCTCTGACTTCTCATGAAACGATCTCACACTGATATACACATTAATAAATCTACTTCTAAACTTCCTGGAATAATTCTGAACTTCAAAAAATATATACAGGGCTTCCCTGGTGGTGCAGTGGTTGAGAGTCCGCCTGCCGATGCAGGGGACACGGGTGCGTGCCCCGGTCCAGGAAGATCCCACGTGCCGCGGAGCGGCTAGGCCCGATGAGCCATGGCCACTGAGCCTGCGCGTCCGGAGCCTGTGCTCTGCAATGGGAGAGGCCACAACAGTGAGAGGCCCATATACCACACACACACACACACACACACACACACACACACACACACACACACACACTATATATATATATATATATATATATATATACATACAAATCTGAGGTTATGGTTGAACAAAACTATTCAACACTGAATTTGAAGTAAGAGGGATATTATCAACTATTATATAGTTCAACATTCAGAACTCTTGATGTCCAAGAATAACATCTAAATGAGAAAGCCCTGGGAGGGGTCTGCTGGGCTTGTCTCTCTGTCACCTCTCTTCGTTCATATCCATTTATGGGCTCTATTTAGCCTGTTCTGCACATTCTTTAAAGTAGTTGTATTAATCCTAAGGGGTTGTTGTAACTGTTTGCCTTCATGAGAAACTGATCCTTTATGAAATACTCTTAACAGCTTTTGATAAACTAGTCAGACAATTCTGACCTCTGAATGAGTTTCAAAGATAAAGAGAAGAATGGGAAAAAGGTGGAGGAAACATAAGTAGTGAAAATCACTTTAGAAATTTTATATTTGAAATGCCCAGAAGGAATTGTTGTTGGAAATGTGCAGCCAAGGAACGTCTGTGACTCAGTAGAGGAATCTGCTTGGAGTCCATGATTCAAAGTCAGCATGTAATTGTCATCATTTTCCACTTTATTTATTGGCTCCAAAATAACATATTGTGGGGTCATTATGAGGATAAGATATTTTACACCTGGCAAATTAAAGAAACTACTAATTTAAAAGGTACTGAAAGTGGACCCATATATTAAAGAGATTGTTGCCTTTTGAGGCACAAGTCCTCACAAAAGGAAAGTCAATGTTAAAATTCTCTATTCTATTTTTCCTATAATTTAGAAAATCATTCTTCTCTCCATTGAGGGAGGAGAGGCAATTATTTTTTTAATAATTTAACTCCTCAGATCATGTTCAGCTTTGAATCTATGTTTCCACCTGTACCTCTGGGCTCTGAGTTCTGTGAAATGCTGCTCTTCTGCAAATGTCCACACACAAAATGAATCCTGTCTTCTTTTTCATTTCAGTTCCCTTAGAGCAATTACAGGGAAGAGGGAGAGAAAAAGTCACAAGAGTGTGGAGTGTAGAAGGAGCTTATTGAGGGACCACAGGGGTTGGGGAGAAGTGGAAAGCACTGAAATGGGAGACTGGGAGAAATTTCTCCCACTGCACTTGGCCTGAGGCAAAGTTTGCTCATTTTCCTTGTGACCAAGCAAATAGACAATGCGTTTGCCATGGGGACCCAGATATTTTACTATGTATATTGTTTAAGAATATACAGCTATTATTAAAAGTGATGAAGAGAAATTTGAAAACCTCCACTTTAGGAACATTTCCTGTATATGTAATCCACCTGGAGAAACTGAAAATAGAAACTGAAAACACTACCTCTAAATTGCAGAGTATAAGTAAAAGTAAGCTTAGGGCCGGTCTTATGAAGATCATAAAACATATAATAACATATGTGCTGTGGTAAATATTAAAAGCTGACAGAAAGTGAAACTATGCAACTCTAATTTGTACCTCCATTTCTTAAGTCAATAAGTAAGAACAATGATATTCCATGTATAAAAAAAATAAATGGAACATGGATGAAGGACCACAGCTTATGGCAGCCTCTGGCATATTTTTGTATGTGTGTGTCTCTGTGTATGGTCTGCTTCTCTTTAGAATGGATGGTATAAAGTGTGGGTGGAGGTGTAGAGAAGAGGGGAGCATCTATGAATCAACTTTGTACTTAATACAGTTGTTAGTCTTTGTCCACAAGTTTCCTAATGTTTTCAACCCAAGTTCATGTGTCCAATGCACAGTGAGGCCAAACAAACCGAATTGTGGTGTTTGGAGCAGAGAAAGGTTTATTGCAAGGGCCAAACAGGGAGAACAGGTGGTTCATGCTCAAAAAACCCAAACTCCCCAATGGGCTTTAGGGATGAGTGTTGAAAGGTAAATTTGGTGGGGTGGAGTCTTTTTCAGGGCCTGTGATGTTCCTCTGATTGGTTGATGGGGAGGTAACGGTGCTGTGTTCCAGGAATCTCAGTCATCAGTCTTCTGCTTCCAACCATTGTGAGGTCTACTCTTGGCTCAGCCTAAAGTTACCATCCTCCACTGGGGCCCAGCTCCTGTACAACTCAGTGATATGTACCAGATTGCTATGCACATCCCCCGAGAGGAATGGGGACCCTGCCCTCTCACTGTACTATTGTTTCCTTTTTTTATTATTAATTTTTATTGGAGTATAGTTGCTTTGCAATGTTGTGTTAGTTTCTTGCTGTACAGCAAAGTGAATCCGTTGTATGTATACATATATCCACTCTTATTTCAATTTCCTTCCCATTTAGATCATCACAAAGCACTGAGTAGAGTTCCCTGTGCTATACAGTGGGTTCTCATTAGTTATCTGTTTTATACATAGTTGTGTATATATGTCAATCCCAATCTCCCAATTAATCCCACTCCCCCTTCCCCTCTTGGTAACCATAAGTTTGTTATCTACAACTGTGACTCTATTTCTGTTTTGCAGATAAGATCATCTCTACCATTTTTCTAGATTCCACATATAAGTGATATTATATGATATTTGTTTTTTCTCTTTATGATTTACTTCAGTCTGTATGACAGTCTCTAGGTCCATCCATGTATCTGCAAATGGTACTATTTTGTTCCTTTTTATGGCTGAGTAATATTCCATTCTACATATGTACCACATCTTCTTTATCCATTCCTCTGTCAATGGACATTTCGGTTGCTTCCATGTCCTGGCTGTTGTAAATAGTGCTGCAATGAACATCGGGGTGCATGCATCCTTTTGAATTATGGTTTTCTCTGGATATATGCCTAGGAGTGGGATTTCTAGGTCATATGTTAGCTCTATTTTTAGATTTTTAAGGAAACTCCATACTACTCTCCACAGTGGCTGTAGCAATTTACATTCCCACCAACAGTGTAGGAGGGTTCCCTTTTCTCCACACCCTCTATAGCATTTATTGTTTGTAGAATTTTTGATGATGGCCATTCTGACTGGTGTGACGTGATACCTCACTGTAATTTTGATTTGCATTTCTCTAATAATTATTGTTGTTGAGCATCTTTTCATGTGTTTGTTAGCCATCTGTATGTCTTTTCTGGAGAAATTTCTATTTAGGTCTTCTGCCCTCTTTTTGATTGAGTGATTTCATTTTTTGATATTGAGCTGCATGAGCTATTTGTATATTTTGGAGATTAATCCTTTGTCAGTTGCTTCATTTGCAAATATTTTCTCCCATTCTGAGGGTTGTCTTGGCAAAGGTGCAGGATACAAAATCAATACACAGAAATATCTTGCATCCCTATACACTAACAGTGAAAGAGCAGAAAGAGATATTGAGGAAACAATACCATTTACCATCACATCTAAAAGAATAAAACACCTAGGAATAAACCTACCTAAGGAGGCAAAAGACCTGTACTCAGATAACTATAAGATACTGATGAAGGAAATCAAAGATGACACAAGCAGATGGAGAGATATACCACATTCTTGGATTGGAAGAATCAGTATTGTGAAAGTGACTATATTACCCAAAGCAATCAATCCCTATCAAATTACCAAGGACATTTTTCACAGAATTAGAATTTAAAAAATTACACTTTCTATGGAAACACAAAAGACCCCAAATAGAGAAATCAATCTTGAGAAAGAAGGATGGAGCTGGAGAAATCAGGCCCCCTGGCTTAAGACTATACTACAAAGCTACAGTAATCAACACAGTATGGTACTGGCACAAAAACAGAAATATAGATCAATGAAGTGGGATAGAAAGTCCAGAGATAAACCCACCCACCTATGGCCACCTAATCTATGACAACGCAGGCAAGAATAAACAATGGAGAAAAGACAGTCTCTTCAATAAGTGGTGTTGGGAAACCTGGACAGCTACATATAAAAGAATGAAATTAGAACACTCCCTAACACCATACACAAAAATAAACTCAAAATAGATTAAAGACCTCACTGTAAGGCCAAATACTATAAAACTCTTAGAGGAAAATATAGGCAGAATGCTCTCTGACATAAATCACAGCAAGTTCTTTTTCCAATCCACCACCTAGAATAATGAAACTACAAACAAAAGTAAACAAATAGGACCTAATGAAACATAAAAGCTTTTGCACAGCAAAGGATACCACAGATAAAACTATTGTTCTTGACTGCCTTTCCTTGGTTTCTGCATTCCCTCCCCTCCCTATTTAATATCTGTTTGAATCTGCCCTTTGCAACTCAGGGAAAGTGTAGGAAGCTGCAGCCTTATTCATACAAACAAAAAATGGGGGACATACAAAGGTTTTTGTACCTGGGAGACCCCACAGTTTCCTGCTCAATTTTACTAATCTTTCATTCATAAAACATTATCTTTCTAACATCAAGGTAATTGGTATGGGAAATCCATGGGACCTCAGATCTGTCCTGACACTATATACTGATTTTTCCTTTTCACCAGAACAAATGGGACTAGTAAGTCATGATTACTGACAGTTATCCTCTGGTCCTCTTCTTTCAGCCATCTCATTTCTCCCTGGCTTCAGTAACAGGTGAAATGATTAGAACAGTGAGTTGCTAAAATAACAGTGTAACTCATAAGTACACTGTTATAGATCAATGGAGCTCTCAGAGCTCCATAGGGGTTCCTTTCCCATTCTTATTTCAAGACACCATTTTAGCAATTACTGTCAATCTGTAATAACACCTTGTCACTATAGTGATGAATGGTTGGGTGTATGAAACAACCTTGTATGTAATTGTTAAACTTAAAGCTAGTAAATTTTCTTCCACAAGAAAGAAAACCATATTTATTTCTGTGGTTGAAACTATTAAATACACATGATGCTGCTGCCAAAGTCTGCTAAAAGCAAGCTGCCTTATATGTTGGTGAATATTTCTTATTTTTAAAGACAAATAGTTTCTTTTAGATCATAAGGTCTGCTTCCTTCTAATATATTGAAGTAATCTCTGAAGTCAAATGCAATTCTTATGTTTTATTGTCAATTTTCCTTTACCACAGTGATGATTGTTTTTGAACAAAGTATGCCAAGCACACACTATTCTTTCCCTATCTGTCCTAATGGATAACATCTAGAGATCTGTTTTTCTTTAAGTTCATTTTCTAGGGATCAGCTGTGCTTGATCCTTTTAATATTTGTAGATTTGGAAATATATACATCTTTTCTACTCAAAAGAAGTTTGTAAATGTTCATCTTATGAGCTTCAAGCTGATGCCACAGTACAAGAAATAACATGGTCTGAAATTCTCTTAAATTTTGAGAATTGCCACCCAGTGATCCCTAAAAGGACTTGGTTGTAGACTTGAAAGTCAACCTTTTAATAGCTCCTTCCCCAGCATCATCTTGGTCAATGTTAAACGGCAGCTCTGAGCTTCAAGAACTTTCAGAAAACTAAGGAAAAAAAAATAAATTCTTCATCATCAGACAAAAGACTGAAGCAATGCAGAAAATACCTCAATACTGTTGAGAATTACTGTTGAAAGAGAATAATGTGTTTGTGAAGCACATTGATTGTTCCCTATCTCTTGGTGTCCCAATTTCAATCCCAATAAAATCAAAGTACCTCAATGTGTTTTGCTCCAGAAAAAAATGGACACTCCACACTCTGGGAGATATTCCAATAAAAATTATAAGCTGGAAGAACTAATTGATGATTTCTGAATAAATACTGAAAATGGAAAAAGGAGCACAAAATAGAGAATGCAAAAATAAGTCCCAATCTTTGGTTTAATGGATGACAGATTGATGAGAATGGCAAAATACTGGAAATAATTGTTTTATAAAGGGTTTCCTTACAGTCTATTAGATAACAGTTAAAAATTATACTACTCCACTCTATGAATTCATGCAAAATTAAACAAATATTTTAAAAGAGAGACAAAGGATGTAGGGTATATTGATTTTAGTAGCCATTTGAAAAACCTTTGTTTTTCTTTTGTTTTTTTTAACATCTTTATTGGAGTATAATTGCTTCACAATGGTGTGTTAGTTTCTGCTTTATAACAAAGTGAATCGGCTATACATATACATATTTCCCCATATCTCCTCCCTCTTCAGTCTCCCTCCCACCCTCCTATCCCACCCCTCTAGGTGATCACAAAGCACCGAGCTGATCTCCCTGTGCTATGTACCTGTTTTCCACTAGTTATCTATTTTACAATTGGTAGTGGATATATGTCCATGCCACTCTCTCACTTTGTCCCAACTTACCATTTCCCCTCCCCAAGTCCTCAAGTCCATTCTCTATGTCTACGTCTTTATTCCTGTCCTTGCCTCTAGGTTCTTCAGAATCACCTTTTTTTTTTTAGATTCCATATATGTGTGTTAGCATATGTTACTTGTTTTTCTCTTTCTGAGTTACTTCACTCTGTGTGACAGACTCTAGGTACATCCACCTCACTATAAATAACTCAATTTCATTTATTTTAATGGCTGAGTAATATTCCATTGTATATATGTGCCATATCTTCTTTATCCATTCATCTGTCAATGGACACTTATGTTGCTTCCATGTCCTGGCTATGGTAAATAGAGCTGCAATGAACATTGTGGTACATGACTCTTTTTGAACTGTGGTTTTCTCAGGGTATATGCCCAGTAGTGGGATTGCTGGACCGTATGTTAATTCTATTTTTAGATTTTTAAGGAACCTCCACACTGTTCTCCATAGTGGCTATATCAATTTACATTCCCACCAACAGTGCAAGAGGGGTCCCTTTTCTCCACACCCTCTCCAGCATTTATTGTTTGTAGATTTTTTGATGATGGCCATTCAGACTGGTGTGAGGTGATACCTCATTGTAGTTTTGATTTGCATTTCTCTAATGATTAGTGATGTTGAGCATCCATTCATATGTTTGCTGGCAATCTGTATATCTTCTTTGGAGAAATGTTTATTTAGGTCTTCTGCCCATCTTTGGATTAGGTAGTTTGTTTTTAGATATGGAGCTGCATGAGCTGCTTACTAATTTCAGAGATTAATCCTTTGTCAGTTGCTTCTTTTGCAAATATTTTCTCCCATTTTGAGGGTTTTCTTCTCATCTTATTTATGGTTTCCTTTGTTGTGAAAAAGGTTTTAAGTTTCATTCCGTCCCATTTGTTTGTTTTTGGTTTTATTTCCATTTCTTTAGGAGGTGGGTCAAAAAGGATCTTGCTGTGATTTATGTCATAGAGTGTTCTGCCTGTATTTTCCTCTAAGAGTTTTATAGTGTCTGGCCTTATATTTAGGTATTTAATACATTTTGAGTCTATTTTTGTGTATGGTGTTAGGGTATGTTCTAATTTCATTCTTTTACATGTAGCTGTCCAGTTTTCCCAGCACCACTTACTGAAGAGGCTGTCTTTTCTCCACTGTATATTCTTGCCTCCTTTATCAAAGATAAGGTGACCATATGTGCATGGGTTTATCTCTAGGCTTTCTATCCTGTTCCGTTGATCTATATTTCTGTTTTTGTGCCAGTACCATACTGTCTTGATTACTGTAACTTTGTAGTATAGTCTGAAGTCAGGGAGCCTGATTCCTCCAGCTCCATTTTTCTTTCCCAAGATTGCTTTAGCTATTTGGGGTCTTTTGTGTTTCCATACTAATTGTGAAATTTTTTGTTCTAGTTCTGTGAAAAATGCCATTGGTAGTTTGATAGGTATTGCATTGAATCTATAGATTGCTTTAGGTAGTATAGTCATTTTCACAATGTTGATTCTTCCAATCCAAGAACATGGTATATCTCTCTTCATCTGTTTGTGTCATCTTTAATGTCTTTCATCAGTGTCTTATTGTTTTCTGCCTATAGATCTTTTGTTTCCTTTAGTAGGTTTATTCCTAGGTATTTTATTATTTTTGTTGCAATGGTAAATGGGAGTGTTTCCTTAATTTCTCTTTCAGATTTTTCATCATTAATGTATAGGAATGCAAGAGATTTCTGTGCTTTAGTTTTGTATCCTGCTACTTTACCAAATTCACTGATTAGCTCTAGTAGTTTTCTGGTAGCATCTGTAGAATATTCTATATATAGTATCATGTCATCTGGAAACACTGACAGTTTTACTTCTACTTTTCTCATTTGGATTCCTGTATTTCTTTTTCGTTTCTGATTGCTGTGGCCTCAGCTCCCAGCCCCCACCCACCCCAGCAGGTGAGCAGACAAACCTCTCCGGCTGGTGAGTACTGGTTGGCACAGATCCTCAGTGTGGGAATCTCTCTGCTTTGCCCTCTGCACCCCTGTTTTTGTGCTCTCCTCCATGGCTCCAAAGCTTCACCCCTGCCCACCCCCCAACCCGGTCTGCACCAATGAAAGGGCTTCCTACTGTGTGGAAACTTTTTCTCCTTCACAGCTCCCTCCCAGCAGTGCAGTTTCTGTCCCTATTGTTTTATCTCTGTTTTTTTCTTTTTTCTTTTGCCCTACCCAAGTATGTAGGGAGTTTCTTGCCTTTTGGGAAGTCTGAGATCTTCTTCCAGCATTCAGTAGGTGTTCTGTAGGAGTTGCTCCACATGTAGATGTATTTCTGATGTATTTGTGGGGAGGAACGTGATCTCCACGTCTTACTCCTCTACCATCTGGAAGGTCTCCCTGGGTTCTTCATTTTTCTTTATAGAAAAGATGGAGAAATATTTGTTGGCTGATTCTAAAGTTAAAATAAACACATAGATTTTTTAGTGTATATCCCTGGAAATTTACTGATTTTTAAAAAATTAGATAAGATAATTTTTAGTCTTGTAGAAGGAAATAATGAAGACTATTTAAAAATACTGAAAAGGTACAATAGTTAGAAAATGTTTTCTCTTTAAATATTAAACAATACTTTTAAACAACTTAAAAAAATAATGTGTTTTAATAGTAATAAAAAGTAGGTTTTCTAAAAAGATGCAGAATGAAGAGTCCAATATTAGATTCTAGGATGCCTTGGAATTTAATATATAACAGGATGGTATATTATTTCTATGGGAATAGTACTTTTGCTGAAAAAAATGTTATGCATCTGGAAAAATATGCTTGAAATTTTGCTTCATATTGTAGAGAAATCAATGTAAATTGTATGAAATGCAAAACACTTTAAAAAGAATCAAGAGTAAATAATATTAGTGGTAAAGTAGTTCTTTAAAGCAATCTGATAATAGCAATTAAAATTAAAGTATAAATCCTTAACTCAAAAATCCCACTTTATACAAGAATCTATAGAGATGATAGCATCACTATGTAAAAATTATACAGTGGTTATTTTGATATCTTTCGCAGCAGCAGAAACCTGAGAATTTATGGAACATCTGTCAACAGGAAATGGTTAAGTAAACAATGGTACTTTTTAATGGGGAATATTATCCAGCTATTAAAATTATATATATATAATTATATGTATATACAACATTATATATATATATATATATATATATATATATTGGCAGGAGGCTTGGAAGCATTTTCATGATCTTCTGTTAAGTGAAAAATGTAATGTTAAGAGAAGATACTGTAGAATGATACCATGTTTACTCCTACATCTCCATTTATATAGAGAGAAAAGTGTTGACATGGTTTACCAAAAATATAATGGCTTGAGTTGAGGGAATGTGTAAATTATCAAAGGTAAAAAAAGAAAAAGATACCATAGAATAATGGATTACCATATCATTATGAAGTTCCGATAAATGTTACATATGCAATAATTTTATGAATATATTGTAAATATATAAATAATAAATGTGTACATGATAAAGACTAAAAATTGGCAGTGACAAATGAAATGGTTGACCACACAGAATGAAACTCTACATCATTTTCAGAATGCATTTCTGCTATTTCAAAGCAGCTTTGTATCATAGTATCAAAACTAAGTAATAACTGAAAAAATACAAGGTGAGATATGTTAATGTCTTTGGGAAGGATGGAAATGTTCCATTGTAGCACCTAACTGCCTCTAAACACTTCAGTGCCATGAACGCAATTGTAGAAGTGAAACCACGTTAATTAGCCAAAGCTTGAAGAAGTAGCTGATACCTTGGTGAACTTATTAATCCATTATTTTAATAAAATACAGAAATACATGGATAAAATTTCACAAGGAAGTTTTGAATTGGTTTAATATTGGAAAGTGACATTAAAAGGTTAGAGTGTTGGGTAAATACTGTAGGGAAAGACAGAGGAAATTATTGCTGGAGGCTGTGGGTCCACAAGGAGTGGGTTTGTTCAGAATGAAGACTTGTATTACATATTTGTTAAAATCAGATCAGTTTGCGGAGGGCACATTTTCCCAAATCATATATTTGCTGTCATTGGAAATCAACTTGGGCAGTGCCTCCAAAGTGACCCATGCCAGAGCACATCTCCCATGTCAGTTGTTAACAGAATGTAAATGGAGTGAGCTCAGCAGCAAAATGCCCACAGGACTCTACCAAATGGCTTTTCCCATGTTGCGATCCTCTTGCCATCTTCTTTGGCCAGCCCTTAAACCCAAGTGCTTTGACTCAGAAGTTAAAGTTTGTGAGTTTCTGCTTTGTAAGACTTCCTTTTAATTCCCATCAAGATCTTGGTCCTCACCAGCAATAAAACCTGATGTCTTCTTCATTTTGGCCTTCAAGAACACATTTCTCTTTGTGGAAGACACCATTCTTTGTTTGATTTCTAATGCTGATAGTACCTTCTTTTTCAAATGTTTATGATCATTTCAATAGAAATAGAGTCAGAGGCATGGGATTAAAGAGTTCATGTTCACATTTTAACCAAGAGTTATCTTCAACTGCAGAACTGTGAGTGAATAGATTTCTGCTCTTTTAAACCAGCAAGTTTGTGTTAACTGGTTACAGCATCCACCGAAAATAGAGAGCTTTGACTCAGACAGAAAAACAAGCCTGAAAGAATGGGTTCCTATGGAAGATTATCAAAACAATATTAGTTAACTAAAATAATACCAAGTTCAAGCACAATCTGGACGTTATCAGTATACAAATAGGACAAATCCCGTTTTGTTGTAATGACAAGATGTTTCATTGCCAGAGTTGATGCTGGAATCTTGGGAAAGATAGGGACATTTTCATGTGTAGGTGCAATCTGAAGTAGTATCCATGCATATTGCTAAGGTTTAGGCTTAAGGACAATGCTTTGGGAAGAGAGATTTATCAAGCCTTATAAAATATCAGAAGCCATTAGTGCAGATGAATTTAGAATGATTCTGCCTCCCAGGCTAATTGTCATGCAAACAAAATCACAGCAGAGGCTCTTTCATAAAGACAAAATTAGTGAATATTGACAACACAGATGCACGTTTTAAGATCCAAGATTAAGCCCAGACAAAGAATGCCACTGGCTCCTGAGTCTGAGATTATCAATTTCTATCCATACTGAAGGCTGTTGGCTGACAGCTTATAGAGCAGGGAAGGGCAGTAAGACTACAAGACTACCACTTCTCATTTTGACAAAAATTTGTTAATGCAGCCAAAATACATAGGGATTGTTCAGTCCACGTCTCACCTTGCTGAACTGTCTTCAGCTGAATTTTTCACATCAGCTACTGGCAATGTGTGCCTCACCCGTGCATTGAATTTTTGATACTCAAATGCTTGCATTTACAGTACGTCATTGAACTTTTTGTCATTTGTGTTCTTCAAATATATTTCTGGCTCCTCATCTTCCATGGGCATGGTCAGATTTTACTTCCCTTCACTTTTGAAGTGTGGTGTGACTAGGTGATTTGCTCTGACAAAGGAAAGGTCAGCAGAAATGACTGGCCAGTTTCCCAGATGGCACCTTCAGGAGCCACTGTTGAGTTGCCATGATTCCATTTTCCTGCCTAGGAAATCACAGATGCATGGAGTGTTAGGGACCCTGAGATTTGGTCCTTCAGGAATGAAGAGGTAAAGCAGAATCACGCCCCCCCCCCAAGCTAATTTTGATGGAAATGTGTGAGAAAGAAATGAGATGCTGAGTTTGTTCACTGTAGTAAAGTTACCTAACCTATGCTTAATAATTCGAACTGTTAAAATTTTTAATTTTTGCTTTTAGGCTACAATTCTAGATTAATAAAATTACTTTTACTTATAATCTTATAATTATTCATTTTAACACTGGTAGAAAATATATACTTATTCTGTAGTCAATCATCATCTATTAATGACATCATAGTTGTTTTTTTTTGTTTTTTGGGTTTTTTTTTTTTTTTTTTTTTTTTTGCGGTATGTGGGCCTCTCACTGTTGTGGCCTCTCCCGTCACGGAGCACAGGCTCCAGACGCGCAGGCTCAGCGGCCATGGCTCACGGGCCCAGCCGCTCTGTGGCATGTGGAATCTTCCCGGACCGGGGCACGAACCCGTATCCCCTGCATCTGCAGGCGGACTCTCAACCACTGCGCCACCAGGTAAGCCCAACATCATAGTTTATATTGAAAATATCTACTGAATATGATTATTTCTTCATATTTTTATAGGGTCCTCAAAAATTAAAGGAGAAGCTTTGGGAATGCTTTCTTGAAATCAGTAGTACCTTGCCTTTTTAAATGACTCACATCTATTCACTTCCTTTAATGAAAACAAAATCTTAACCTTGCTCCAAGTAGCTTAGAGGTAAAGGTTTTGTAAAATTGCTTTTTACTTTATGTGTCATATCACACAAAAATAATATTAAAGTAAATAATCTCTGCTTTTCAAACCTTTCTCTCTCCTCTTTGTCTCTGTCTGTTTCTCTCTTCATACACACAACACACACACACACACACACCCAGGAACATTCACACTCATATATACATCAAAATAGATCGGTTCCCATATTGGATCAAAATAAAAAGGACTCAAGGATGAGGACTATCTCCCACTTGTTCACCATTTGATGTCAATGTATTGCCCAGGGCCTAGAACAGAAGGGAAGGAAAAGAGGAGGGAGGAGAGAGAGAGGGAGGGGAAGGAAGGGAGAGATGGTAGAAGGAAAGAAGAACTAATTTGAATTCAACCAACTAGAGTTCAGAAAAAAATTGGGTGGAAAGAAGGTGGGTTGAGTGTGCCCAGGAGGATTTCATTTTATACACACATATATATATCTTTTCAAAGTGTTTTACTACCTTCTTTAAGTTATTCAACTGTAATTAGACCCAAACTACACGGCCTCTTAAATGACTTTAAAGGCTCAGGGTTGGTGTTTCTGGGAATGTGCTACAGTGTGGTAAATTGGATTTTACAAATAATTTAATCCTTTTTGATTCAGTCACATTCACACAAGTTTTGAATGAAGTCAAATTAGAGAAAGGTCATCTATCAATTTTTACCCTTTCGTAAATTCAAGTATTGCATTCAAAGGTAACCCAATAAAAGATATAGTCCAAATATTAAAAATCCTGCACAATTTCTGGATTCTATCATCATTTTGACTTCCATCTTTTTAATTTACAAAAATACCAGTTAATATTTTCTGCATCTAGCTATACTAGGAAAATAATATACATTGATTAATTAAATGGTAACATTAAGTAATGTATATTGAATAAATAGTTACTTAAAGAAATATAGCTAAAGCAAACATCTATTGGTGTTATTTTAAAACATTGAAAAATAATCCTTTTTGTTTAAATTCAAGAAGACAAATAATTATTTCGCCTATATGATACTCTTTTGAACTGAAAGTTAATAATAATCTGAACAGACTTAATATTCTTTATGTACTAAACTGCCAGTCTAGAATTACTGAGTGATAGCAATCACCATGGCCATAAAAATAGTTAAATACAAAGGAATATTAGCTTTTATAACATAATAAAAATTTTAAAGAACATGAAAGATGTTCTTTTTGAAATATCAAAACACAATATTGTATTTATCTGTAGAGGGAATTTCTGATTCTCATAAACTGAAGCTCATTTCAAATTTTAACATATTAAATGTATGTCATACATTATGCATTTCTGTTATTTCAAGTCATGCTTCAACCCAAATGAAATGATTGCATTTTAAAAATTCTATTCTTGAAAAAGAGAATAATCATGTGTAAATCTAAAATTTGGTATGCTAATCTCTTAAAGCAAATATTTATCACTGAATAAGAGTATGATGGTGCATTTACTAACTGTTACCTAAGATAGCCTCCTATTCATATTGTGATTCAAGATGCTTTAAATGCTTAAAATGATTAAAATGCTTAAAATGATATCTTGGAGCTACTACAAAAAGTTGCATAGAGGGCTCTCTTATTCTACTTTATAAATGCATAGTAGTTTGTTGTTTGCACTTGCTGCAAAATGTCAGTGTTACAAGTCTTCTTTGCTTTAATTCATGCTTTGTGGTTTGCCTTTATATGGCTGATATGAAAATGGCTATTTCTTCTTTTTTAATATTCAGTTTTCCAATATGACTTTGTACATATTTAATAGATCATTGCTCATGCTTTTATTTTCAAATTTTCTGCATCATTTTGTTTTGGGTACATCCCTTATCTAGGACAAACATTTCAGATTTGTCTTGTATTCAATCGGAATTGAAATTCAATAGGTGAATTAAACACAATTATATTTATTGATATGACAATATGTATGTTTGATCTTAGTTCATTTTGCACTTTTATGCTATGTTTTCTGTTATTATGTTTTTTTAAATTTTGTGATGTTTTCTAGTGCTTAACTTTCCAGTTATGTTTTTATAAAATAACTATTCATTAGGATTAAGTTCTCTATATTAGTTCCCTGATATGAGCAAATAACAAATCTTTAATCCAGCTACATTATATGTCATAATTTTCACCTTTACATTAACATAATATTTAATACTATGGTAATTATTACTTGGTCTTTTCAAAATAAAACAATATCTTTTGATTTCTAGTTATTGCAGTCTGTAATCAATAAATTTTTATTTTCTACTTTTCCTTGTATTTTTGTTAATTGCACCATTTCTATAAAGTTAATGCATATAGGTACTATTTTATTTGGATATTTGAGAATATATTTTAGTCTTATTTCTAAAAGTACATGTATACAGTACTTCCACCAATATCCATCATGAAAACTAAGATGGAAATCATTTTTTAAAACTTAGCTAATTACATCCAGTAACATATACAAAGGATAATATATTGTGACAAAGTGTAGTTTTTCACAAGAATATAAGGTTGATATAATGGAAATTAATGAATGCAATTCATTCATTAACTAATTAAACAACTAATTAAAATCCATACAATTAATTAAATAGATGTAGAAAAGTCATTTGAAAAAATCTAGAAATCATTCCTGATTAAAAAATAAATAAAGCAACTTTCAGCAAATGAGAAATAGAAATTTCCTCAGCCTGATAAAAGACATTAAAGAAAAAAAATCTACAGATAATACCACATTTAATGATATTAAATATGAAAGAATAAAAGAGGGAATGCTTAAGGATAAGACAGACATGTCTCTCTTAGCACATATTTTTAATAGATCTTTATTGGAGTATAATTCCTTCACAATAGTTAGTTTCTGTTGTGCACCAAAGTGAATAAGCCATATGCATACATTTGTCCCCATATCCTCTCCCTCTTGAGTCTCCCTCCCATTCTCCGTACCCCACCCCTCTAGGTCATCACAAAGCATGTAGTTGATCTCCCTGTGCTATGCTGCTGCTTCCCACTAGCTATTTTACATTCGGTAGTGTATATATCTCGATGTTACTCTCACTTCGCCCCAGTTTCCCCCTCCCACCCCATGTCCTCAAGTCCATTCTCTGTGTCTAAATCTTTATTCCTTCCCTGCAACTAGGTTCATCAGTACCACTTTGTTTTTTTTTTTTTTTTTAGATTCCATATATATGCATTAGCATATGGTATTTATTTTTCTCTTTCTGACTTACTTCACTCTGTAGGACAGACTCTAGGTCCATCCACCTCACTACAAATAACTCAATTTTGTTTCTTTTTATGGCTGAGTAATATTCCATTGTATATATGTGCCACATCTTCTTTATCCATTCATCTGTTGATGGACATTTTGGTTGCTTCCATGTCCTGGCTATTGTAAATAGTGCTGCAATGAACGTTGTGGTACATGTCTCTTTTTGAATTATGGTTTTCTCAGGGTATATGCCAAGTAGTGGGACTGCTGGGTCATATGGTAGTTCTATTTTTAGTTTTTTAAGGAACCTCCATACTGCTCTCCATAGTGGTTTTATCAATTGCTTTCCCACCAACAGTGCAAGATGGTTCCCTTTTCACCACACCCTTTCCAGCATTTATTATTTCTAGATATTTTGATGATGGCCATTCTGATTGGTGTGAGGTGATACCTCATTGTAGTGCTGATTTACATTCCTCTAATAATTAGTGATGTTGAACATCTTTGCATGTGCCTCTTGGCCATCTGTATGTCTTCCTTGGTTAAATGTCTATTTAGGTCTTCTTCCCAATTTTTAATTGGATTTTTTTTTTAATATTGAGCTATATGACCTGTTTATATATTCTGGAGATTAATCCTTTGTCTGTTGTTTCATTTACAAATATTTTCTCCCATTCTGAGGGTGCTCTTTTCATCCTGTTTATGGTTTCCTTTGTTGTGCAAAAGCTTTTAAGTTTAATTAAGTCCCATTTGTTTATTTTTGTTTTCATTTCCATTACTCTAGGAGGTAGGTCAAAAAAGATCTTGCTGTGGTTTATGTCAAAGAGTGTTTTTCCTGTGTTTTCCTCTAAGAGTTTCATAGTGTCTGGTCTTACATTTAGGTCTTTAATCCATTTTGAGTTTATTTTTTTGTATGGTGTTATGTAGTGTTCTAATTTTATTCTTTTACATGTAGCTGTCCAGTTTTCCCAGCACCACTTATTGAAGGGCTGTCTTTTCTCCATTGTATGTTCTTGCCTCCTTTGTCTTAAATTAGGTGACCATATGTGTGTGGGTTTATCTCTGGGCATTCTATCCTGTAAAATTGATCTATATTTCTGTTTTTGTTCCAGTACCATACTGTCTTAATTACTGTAGCTTTGTAGTATAGTTTGAAGTCGGAGAGCCTGATTCCTCCAACTCCATTTTTCTTTCTCAAGATTGCTTTTTCTGGGGCTTCCCTGGTGGCACAGTGGTTGAGAGTCCACCTGCTGATGCAGGGGACACAGGTTTGTGCCCCTGTCTGGGAAGATCCCACATGCCGAGGAGTGGCTGGGCCCATGAGCCATGGACACTGAGCCTGCATGTCTGGAGTCTGTGCTCCACAACGGGAGAGGCCACAACAGTGAGAGGTCCACATACCGCAAAAAAAAAAAAGAAAAAGATTGCTTTTGCTATTCAGGCTTATTTGTGTTTCCATACAAGTTATAAAATATTTTGCTCTAATTCTGTGAAGAATGCCATTGATAGTTTGATAAGGATTGCATTGTATCTGTAGATTGTTTTGGGTAGTATAGTCATTTTCACAATATTGATTCTTCCACTCCAAGGACATGGTATATATCTCCATCTGTTTATGTCATCTTTGATTTCTTTCATCAGTGTTTTATAGTTTTCTGAGTACAAGTCTTTCACCTCCTTAGGCAGGTTTATTCCTAGGTATTTTCTTCTTTTCATTGCAATTGTAAATGGGAGTGTTTCCTTAATTTCTCTTTCTGATTTTTCGTTGTTGGTATATAGGAGTGCCAGTGATTTCTGTGCATTAATTTTGTATCCTGCAACCTTACCAACTTCATTGATTATTTCTAGTAGTTTTCTGGTGGCTTCTTTAGGATTTTCTATGTATAGTATCATGCCATCTGCAAACAGTGACAGTTTTATTTCTTCTTTTCCAATTTGTATTTCTTTTATTTCTTTTTCTCCTCTGATTGTCCTGGCTAGGACTTCCAAAACTATGTTGAATAAGAGTGGTGAGAGTGGACATCCTTGTCTTGTTCCTGATCTTAGTGGAAATGCTTTCAGTTTTTCACCATTGAGTATGATGTTTGCTGTGGGTTTGTCATTTATGGACTTTATTATGTTGAGGTAGGTTCCCTCTGTACCCATTTTTTGGAGAGTTTTTATCATAAATGGGTGTTGAATTATGTCAAAGCTTTTGCTACACCTATTAAGATAATCATATCATATTTATTCCTTAATTTGTTAATGTGGTATATCACATTGATTGATTTGCATATATTGAAGAATCCTTGCATCACTGGGATAAGTCCCACTTAAACATGGTGTATAATCCTTTTAATGTGTTGTTAGATTCTGCTTGCTAGTATTTTGTTGAGGATTTTTGCATCTATGTTCATCAATGATATTGGTCTATAATTTTCTTTTTTGTGATATCTGTTCCTGGTTTTGGTATCAGGGTGATGGTGGCTTCGTAGAATGAATTTGGAAGTATTTCTAATTAACCTTGTACTGGAGATTCCAGCCAATATAATAAGACATGAAAAAGAAACAAAAGGCAATTACAATTGAAATGAAGTAGGAAAGCTGTCTTTATTCACAGATTACATAAGGATTGTTGTAGCAAATCCAATGGTATTTACAAAATAGACAATAGAACTAATGAGTGAGTGTAGCAGTGTTACTGGATAGAAATATGAAAGTACAAATTTAACTATATTATAAATACCAGCATGATACAATCAAATTAAAAATCTTAAACAACACAATTATAACAGCAGCACAATTTTGAAATATTTAGGGGAAATTCTGGTAAAATATGGGTAAAATCTGTACACTGAAAATGACAAATTATTGATAAAAGAAATCAGTTACCTAAAATAACAGAGAGCTATATTGTGGAGACTTAATAGCACAGGGAGATCAGCTTGGTGCTTTGTGACCACCTAGACAAGTAGGATAGGGAGGGTGGGAGGGAGAGAAATGCAAGAGGGAAGAGATATGGGGATATATGTATATGTATAACTGATTCACTTTGTTATAAAGCAGAAACTAACACACCATTGTAAAGCAATTATACTCCAGTAAAGATGTTAAAATATATATATATATATATATATATATAGTTAAAATGTCAATTCTCCTTCAACTAGTCTGTAGATTCAACTCAATCCCATACAGAATTCTATAATTTTATCTTTAGTTTTATTTAAATTGACAAATTGATTCTAAAATCCATATGGGCTATGAAGGACTTATCATAAACAAAACAACTTTGAAGAAAAACAATTGTTGAAGGACTAACATTCCATGACCTCTAGACTTATTTTTTAAATATAGTAATGGTGTAGAGATAAACAAATAGAATAAGGAAACACAATAGAAAACCCAAAAATAAGCTCCCCACATATTTAGACAACTGATAAATGTTCTAAGGCAATTCAATGAAGAAAGAATTGTCTCTTCAACAAATGGTGATGAAAAAATTGGCTATCCTTATGACAAAGTAAAAATTTTGATCCATTGATTATGCCATATAAAAATTGACTTTAGACCTGTTCTAGGCAACTATCTTACAGATGCATGAATGTAAGAGTAGGAAAGGGTGGATGTTGGAATCACTTGGAGATCTTTGACACTTGAAGAAAAAGTATACCTGGGGGGAAAAGTAACTTAAAATTAATCTCAGACCTAAATTTAAAGCTTAAGTTTATATAAAAATATATAAGAAAATCTTGATAAGCTTGGATCAGGCAAATATTCTTTAGATTAAACACCATCAGAAGTACAATCTATAAATGAATAAAATGATATATCAGAATTTATCAACACTTAAAAAATATAGTGACTAAAGGAGAACAATAGTTGCCTAAATATATGGGGGTAATAAATCTGCTTATTTTTTTCTTTTGATGATAGTTTCATTGACAATATTTATGGCAAAAAATATTAAAATTTAAACTCTAAATATGTGCAGTTTATTGTATGTATGTCTCAATAATGATATTTATCTAAATACAATTAAATAAAGTCCTTCTCAGACAAAATAAAATTTAGAAAGTCAGAAGAATTCATTATCAGAAGGCTTGAACTGCACTACAAAAAATATTACAAACAATTCTTCAGGAAGAAGAAATGTGATACCAGATGGAAATTTGAAATATGTTAAAAAGGTAGCAGTCCTGAAAATACTTTAGAAAGTTGGGTAAACATAGAATACTTATTTTCTTATTTTAAGTGTATGAAAATAATTGACTGTCTAGAAGAAATGACAGTGTATTGTGTGACATGTAACATATGCAGAAATAAACATAAAAAGGAGCTCAAGGACTGGAAAGGAGGAAATGGAAACTTGCAATTGTAAGTTCCTAAAACTAAATATGAGGTGTCATATCAGTTGAAGTTAGACCATGACAAGCAAGAGAGATCACAATACACAAAAATCAAGAACATTGAGAAAAAAAATACTTGATAGAAGAAAAAAATCAGGGATGATATGAAATCACACAAACACATACACACACAAAAAGGAGAATAATGGTAAAAGAAGAAGCATGTCAAATGCTGCAAAGACTTTCATTAATATGAAGAATAAAAATTGGCATTAATATTTAGCAATGAGGAAGTTATTGGTGACCTAGGTTAGAATTATTTCATGGGGTAGTGGAGACAATTTTCAGATTGGAGTGATCTGAAGAACGAATGTGTGGTGAGTACATGCTACCCTTTCAAGAAACTTGGTTTTAAAGGAGAGAAGAAGGACTGGGGATTATTGTGAGATGCATTGGAATCAAGTAAAATTTAATTCTTTTTGTTTTGACAAGATGGAAGAGAGAAAGAATGATAATGGGATTCAAAGAAATAAGGGAATAATTCATAAGGAAGTAGAAAATATGGTATACACGGACTTCCCTGGTGGCGCAGTGGTTGAGAGTCCGCCTGCCGATGCAGGGGATGCGGGTTTGTGCCCCGGTCTGGGAAGATCCCACATGCCGTGGAGCGGCTGCACCTGTAAGCCATGGCCACTGAGCCTGCGCGTCTGGAGCCTGTGCTCTGCAACGGGAGAGGCCACAACAGTGAGAGGCCCGCGTACCACAAAAAAAGAAAAAAAAAAATATGGTATAAAGAACAGAAGGTGACTAGCCTAATACCAAGAGCAAAGTCCACCTTCAAAAAAAATGAAGTGTTTCAGAGTTGATAATGCTGGGATTTGATACATTATTAAGATAAAAGGAAGGGTAGAGGAATTAGATGTATAGAAGGAAGAATGAGTCATTTGAGACTAAGGCAGATTGAGTAAAACATCTCCTCTAAAATGAATCAATGTATGAATTCAAAGCATCATTCAAATATAAATAATATGTAACTATTTTATTCTCTACTCAAGTTACATTATCTCATTAGCCATAACCAGCCATAAGCAGCATCATAGGTAGATTTTGAAACAGTAAATAATGTTAATTTAATTCTAACATTTCGCTGTCTCAGCATTTTGCTTAACTTGTAATAATTAATATTACTTTAGCAAGCCATAGTTTGTAGATGAATCCATAATTTAAAAATGAGTCTTTCACTAGGGAAAAAGCAAACAAGCTATATCCCACAGAACTTAAGCAACGGACTTCTCTATGACTACCACCACTACCTCTTTGTGGTATTCTCCTATAAACTGTAAGAAAAAAATAAAAGAAGCTATTGAGCTCCTAGGTTTACTCATTGTTACCCTTGTTTTAAATAAATTATTCAAACACTCTTTACTCCTCTAATCTGTAAAATAATAACCATGTGGCAAAGCTACTGACAAGAAAAAATGGAATAACTAATGTAGGACTCTGGGCAAAGAATAGATCCTAAATGAAGATTAATTTTCTTCTCATTCCTTTATAGAAATAACTTGGGTTAAATAGTTTCTCTTCTTTAGAAACTCTGTCTAGTTCCAATATTTTAGTATTGAAAATAATAACACAGAGAAGAGAGAGGGAAGATATTTGATAATAAATGGATTCCTTTATCTCCCTCTGCAATGTTCCACAACTATAATTTCTTTAATGTAATGTAATCAAAGAAATAAAATTAGTGATTTGAAATTTTGGCAATGTTATTTTGTATATGTGAAGCTTCAGGGATAAAAACATTCAATGAATACAGTGATACAGATTTTTTTTTCTTTTCTAAATAAACTAGAATCATCTCTCTGCATCAAAAAATTCCATTGAAGACTTGTATGTACAACATTTTTTAAAAAAATCATTTAGTGTTTAAATACCACATTCTAATACCCACTTTACTGAATTGATTACAGCAATTTAAATTGTTTACTGCTCACCAGATAAGTTCATTTCCTTAATCTTTATCCTGGGGCTCCTGTCTCAGCTTTTGTTCTTTCCAGCAATATCATTAGTGGATGTCATACTAAGATTTCTGGCAGAGTGTGACAAGAAGCAGTGCTACAAACACTTAAAGGGAGCCAGCATTTCAAAAGTCAGCAAAATATCCAAAAGTAACATTCCTTGTATTTGACAGTACAGAATGTAAGACCTAGACTAACGAAAACTATTACAAGGCTATATCATATTTTTGAGCACCTTACTTAAAACAAATTTTCTATGAAACAAGTTTCCTCCTAGTTATTCCTGGTTTATTAAAAGAAAAAATTGTCCCCTTTAATTATAGAACTGTTTTATAATTTTTATTCTAATATTATGCAATGTAACCATTTAGGTATATGGACTTTAAATTATGCAGTAGACAAAATCTGTATTTAAGTATTGGTTCTGCCGTTAAAAAACTGTACAATACAGGCATCACTTCACCTCATTTCAATTAACTCAGTCATAAAATTGTAATATGTAACTAGCAATGTTATTGTAATTATTAAATATGAGAAGTATTAAATAAAGCTTTGCAGACTATAAGAATATTTACAGATACAGTTAATAGCAATATTATTAAACATGCAGCAATATTCTACTTGCTAAAGTACACGTAGAATAAATAAAATATGTCCATCTCTAAATCAAAAGGTAGGAATTCAACCAGTCAGGTAAAGGGACATCATAGATGAACAATTAACAGCAGGTAATAAATCAAGCAAAAGACTTGGAATTCAAGGTAAATATCAAACCAAAGTAGCATATACTGGATGTAGGGTACAAGGAAGTACATGGTGTGAGGGTGCTGGTTATTAGAATCAGGGACCAAAATGAGAGTGAGACCAGCAGAAAAACTGAGAATGTGAAGAACTGTCCTCCTCTGATAAATTTAAGTTCTTCCATTTCTTTGAAAGGAGAGTGAACTTAATAATGAAAGAGGGATAGAAGTGTATTTCAATTGTATGGGAATAAAAAACATGTAGAGATAGATCTGTTACAGAGTCCATGCTCATACTGCTGGCTGCAAGACAGGCCAACAAATTGAGAGATGCGGTGGTGAGACAAAGAATAGCAACATTATTTGGAAAGCCAACAGATCGAGAAGATGATGGACTGGTGTCCAAAAGAGCCATCTTACCAAAGTTAGAATTCAGCCTTCTTTTATACTAAAAGGAGAGGGGAAGTGGCTGGTTTTTGCAGACTTCTTGGTGCCAAATCCTGTGTTTTTGCAGCCATCCACATAGGTCTGGTCACAATGTTCCTGTAAACCTCCAATAAGAAAATTACTATTTTCTGTTCTGTAACTTTTGATCTCTGTGTGAATGGAAAAGTGTTATACCTTTAAAGATCAAGGCTGGGAGACAGAGGATTGAGAAAGTGCTATGGTGTATATTTCAGGCTATGGCAGTATTCTTTTACAAAGGTGTAGAGCCAGCATGACTAAGCACAGAACACAAAGCTTAGAGCTAAAGGAATACATCCAATAAGGAGTCAGGTTTGTTCTTCTCTGTCACAGATACTCAAGAAAATAGTCAAATTAATACAGTACATTTTATTAATATTAAAAATGAATCTTTATTTTTTAATTAAAATATAATCTTTATCAAATGCCAATTTTGGTTTTCTATCAAATAGTATCAGAGAATGACATCTATACATCCTTAATAAGAGAAGTTTAAACTTATTAGTTTGCTTGAACACCAGTAATGTGGTGAGGCCATGGTATCCTTGAGGAAGAATCTATGAATACTGATTCCCTTGTTGGTAATAAAACAGATTTTATTGAGAACTGTGTATTCCTGTATATAGATCCTGAGTATTTTGAGTAGGAACCCAGAGATTAAAAAATAGAAGACCACTGTGGTGAACAAACTCTAAGATATCTGTCATTAATTCCTACCACCTGATATTCATTGTCTTGTTTACTCCCTGCCCCTTGAATGTGGCCTGAACTTACTATAACTAATAATATATAGTAGAAGTGACATCATACAACTTCTGAGATTAGGCTAAAAAATCTGTTGTTTCATCTTGGTTTGTCTCTCTCATTCTCTTTTGGATTATTTCCCTAGTAGAAGCTAATTGCCATGCTGTGTGATAGCTTGCTGCCATGTCATGAAACAGCCCTGTGCAGGTACCCAGGTAACAAGAGACTGAAGCCAGCCAACAATCATGAGGGTGATCTTAGAAGCAGATAATTTCCCTGCAGTTAATCTTTCAGATATGTCTACACCCCCTGCCAATAGTACAACTACAAAACCATAAGATACCTTGAGCCAGAGGGAACCAACAAAATGACACCTGGATTCCCACCCTCAGAAATTGAAGATAAGTGTTTGCTGATGTCTTAAGTTGTTAAACTGTGAGATGATTGTTTATGCAGCAATAGATAACACATACAATCATCAATTAAAACAAAGATATTTTGATGTGTCAATTTAGGAGAAACTATGTTGATTTTGCTTCTTGCTATTCTTCTCAGTGTGCAGATATTATTCTCTGAGAACACACCTTATATACAAGGAGCATTATATACCTCTTGGCTCATCCTTACAAATTCAAACTTCTTTTAAGATTATTAGTTTTAAATAATATTGCCCACCAAAATGTAGAACTCATTCTTAAAAACCTCTATCTTCCACAAGTTTAATTTTCTCTTGGTGACTTCTTCCAAAAATTGACTGAAATTTAACCATTTAACTGCAATCGTAGTGTCTTTCAAGAGTACAGATTCAAGTTTAAAGAGTGAATTAATTTAATAATCTCTCCCCTTGGACCATACTTATGTTAATATACTCCTCCTACTAATTAACATTATTTTCAGCTGTGTTTTGAAAAAATATTGCTTTATATTGTTCCTGTCAAAAGGAAAAAAAATATGAAGAAGGAAATTTTAAAATACCAGTGCTCACAGCATTACAGAATATCCGTGTTGTATAGGAATTTCCACAGGGCCATTCTCATGGCCAACAAATCATGAGATTGTTGTTTGTGAGCAATAATTCAGTATATATTGGATAACTCTGCCAATGGTTACTTCTAAGTAAGTAATCTATTCCATAGTTATAATGATAAGATTTCTGACCATTACAATAATCTTTGTAATTTTTAGTTGGAAACTTCTTCTGTATAACTTCCTTATTTTTCACAAGAGGGTCTAGTCTCTTTTCCTTACTCTTGGCTTCAGATACTTTAAGGTAAGACTTTTTTGCATACTTTTTCTACAATTAAAATTGTAATACTAGGAATTGAGAACAATATTGTTTCCAAGAGTTGGTGACCACTGGAGATTTATCAAATCTTTTATCAGCACATTATGCTTTCAACAATGATATGTCAGTTTCAGTTAGACGGGCTCTGTTTCTCAACACATTGTTGGCACAAATTAGTTCTGACAAATAAATGCCCCAGGTGTCTGTTTTACATGAATAACCATTGAGGTAACTTATAATGTTCTTGAGCATAGGCAGTTTGTTTTAAAAATTTAAAACATATCTCTTATAGATAACATTGTTATAGATTCACATTAAAATTGAAATCTGAGATTATATAAATCCATATTCAGATTATGCTCATGATACATATCTGAAAGCTTCAGCCATCAATATTGTCACTCAAATTATAGTTTAAAATCTTGGGTGATATTCATGCCATGGCACATTTCAGAGGCTGTTTATTCACAATGAATCCCTTTTTCTAATAATTTAAGTGTATAGCCATTCAAGTTTGAATATGCTACCAACCTTGTTTACTTTTCAGTTTAAGACCCTGAAATCATACAAGGTCAAGTTTAGATGTATACCCAGAACTGCACCCTGAAAGCACATCAGAGATTCTTTATTTAGGTAACTTTCATTGCATCTCTTTCTTCACGTGGAAACAAAACTAGAAGACAGGCAGGATAAAAATAAATGAGAATCACCAGATAGTAATCTTGAAAGCAAAATTATGAAGTTCTAACTGCATATTAACAGAAGGAAGCCAGCTTGAAAATCAGTGGGATTACTATGTAAAGAGGGTGTAAATGAAGTTCTTATACATAAAAGGGAAACGGCAAAGAGACTAAATATATTTCTCTCCATTGCCTTGCCTGAAGAAAATGTCAGGGTAATTCTTACACATAGATCATTCCTTGAAATGGGCAGTTAGCAATACTATACTGACTGGTGGCATGCTTTTGTCAGTAATTTATATTTTGACATGGATTAATCATTTATGTACTAAATTTGTCCAAATGCTTTTATTAAGCCATCAACTCTTGTTTGAAAATGTGTAATTCATATTATCTAGTACTTGCTATCAGATTTTACAAGTAGAAGACATTCATTTAGATTATTTTTATTCCATCTTTGAGAGGTGAAATGTCATAGATGATGTGATCTTATTTCAAAATGAAAACATAGCTCAGGATATGTCATTTCATTGAGAAATTACAAATAAATGTCATTCTTTGTCATGAATCATGTGATTACTTCTTGACTCTTCAATCATTTAATTCATATACAAAATCATCATAGTTATTGGTAAACAGAATTAAATGTCAAAATCTTAGTTTCCAAAATATTTCTTGTATAATTTGTACTAATTTTTATGCTTTCCAGAAAAAGTACATGTAGATTTGCAATAAAAATAATCAGTGTTATTGTTGGGCACAAATGTGTACTGAATTCTCCTGTTGAGAGACAATTCCTAATGGATCTCTTGCATTTCTGAAAATCTCATGAAGAAGCATTGATACCTTGAGTTTCCAGATTATTTATTTCAAGGATGTTTGCATAGCAAGTAGCCTTGAGAGATAGAGTATCTCCATCTGGAGCAAAAGGTATATTTTTGCTGTCTGATCAGGATAATAAAAATAATGCTTCTCTCCAGGGAAATGTTGGACAGGTTTGCTCATAGCCCCTTATAAATTGGAGGTTTCCTAAACTTGGGGATCATTCATCTGTGACCCAATCCACCGTGTGTATGGGTTTCAACTGGGTTACTCTACACTGCCCTAAGGGAATTGGGGCAGAGGCAAGGGAAACTAAAGTGAACATTGAAATTCATGCTGCTCTCCGTGAGTAATAACATTCTTTGTCTCTGACCCAGATGTCCTGTGTTTTCTTACTACCTTTGAAACTGGAAAGCTAACTTCTTAGCATGCAAATGAGATAGAGCCTCAAATTGTTCATGGTTTTTGACAACTCCCTTTAGTGAAGACAGGAGCTAAATACCATTTCCTTTACGTCTCAAACTATAATTTCTGAACCACATTATATAACAAGAAGGATGGGTGTTCAGCTTTCTATTTTTAACCATGATACCAAGAGTTCAGTATTCACTAAACTATTGTGTTTACTGAGACCTCAAGTTTTTCATCTTTCTGAAACATGTCACTTTATTATATTAAAAGTTGCTTTCATACTAAGTGAATTAAGTCAGAAAGAAAAACAAATAGTGAATAGTGAATATTAATTCATATATGTAGCATCTAGAAAAATGGTAGATGAACCTATTTGCAGGACAGGAATAGAGATGCAGACATAGAGGATGGACATGTGGACACAGGGTGGGGAGGGGAGGGTGGGACAAATTAGGATATTAGGATTGACATATATACACTAACGTGAAATATAGATAGCTAGTGGGAAGCTGCTGCACAGCACAGGGAGCTCAGTTCAGTGTTCTGTGATGATCTAGATAGGGGAGATGGGTGGGGTGGAAGGGAGGTCCAAGAGGAAGGGGATATATGTATATATATATAGCTAATTCACTTTGTTGTACAGCAGAACCTAACACAATATTGTAAAGCAATTATACTCCAATCAAAAAAACAGACAAAAAAAAGTTGCATAGTGCTTTATAGCTGAAGAAGTAGTTTTAAATAAATAATCTAATTAATCTTCTCCTAAAGCCTGAGGAATATTATCACAAGCAAGTATCTGATAAGAAAACAATGGGACTAAAAATGTAACAACAACATATCCAGGGACACTCTTGACACTCAATGACTTGTCTTTTCTTCATATCATCTACTTTTTAAAATAACTCTGTAAATTTGGGAGATATATATGGAGAAACTGTCTAATATAAACCACTATAAAGGAATACTTGAGAACTTCTACTACCTACAGGATGTTTCAGAATTGTTTAGCACTATTATTAGAAGCATGCCATTTCTTGAAATACATGGTATTTATGACAGTGAAAGGAATTGTTAAAAGTAAAGAAAATACTGTCTGTTAAACAATAAAAAGATTAATAATACTATAATATTACTATTTTGAAGTGAATGACAATGAGAACACTACATCTTAAAACTAGTGTGATACAAATAAAGCAGCACTTGGAAATTTTTTTTTTATCCTTAAGTGTAAAATTTAGAAAATAAGAAAATATTGAAAGTAAAAGGTCTGAAAGTTTATAAAAGCAATAAATTAACCCTTAGAAAACAGAGGGGAAAAAATCTATCAGAGAAGAAATAAATAAAATAGAAAAAAATAGAATATGGAGATGAAAGGAAAAGGAGAAGAAGGGGAAGAGAAGAAAGAGGAAGGAGAAACAAAATATGGTTCTTTGAAAGGGTTAATAAGATTTTAAAACTTCAAGACAAATTCAAAAACAAAGTATGGCTGAAAGTAAATAATTTGGGGACTATAAAATCAACAGGTCTACAAGTTAAATAGATGTTAAGTAGATATACCTTTGTAAAGAAAATTTAATATAGATGAGTGGGTAATTTTCAGGTATATATAATTTCTAAAACTTTCTTAATAAACATATAAAAGCTGAATTTCCTTATCAATATTTACAATTTTGAATCAACAGCTTAAATTGTGATCATTGAAAAAAACATATACTCATCCATTTTTATGAAATGATCAAGAAAAAGATAATTTCATGCTATAAAATTATTCTATTGTACATAAAAGAGGAAAAAGTTTGCCAGCTCACTTTATGATTCTAGTATTATCTTTACTTCATATTCTCTAGATGATTGCTAATGATGAGTAATTACATTCAGAGTAAAAGAAAGAAGGGGATATAATTGAAGAGGTGCTATAAATCGTATCTATCCCCTTTGATCAGAAATTCTAAATTTCCCCACATGCTTCATAGTACACTTCCCCCAAGGACTCAGTGGCCAGAAGAACGTAAAAATAATATCAGGGAGTTTACCCAATTTAGTTTGGGAATATATCTTCTTAAAGGTCATCTATTCTATCCTTCCAGATGGAAGATGACTGTGCAAGGAGTCTGGACTCAAAAAATGTTGCCACAAATTGAATGTTTTAATTTCTTTTCTTTCTGTATCTTAATAGGAGGAGCGAACTGGAAATTCCAGAGACAGAAATGTGATGGAAATTAGGGTTTGGTCTTTAAATATATATTCAAATTAAAGTTCATTCCCTCACATTTAAATCTTTGGACCTAGACAATAATATAATGTTGGTAGTAGGATTCACACTTTCTACTGGTTGCAGTGTTTTACAATTCTCCTGTGGCTGCATAATTCCATGAGTCTAATGGAACCCAAAAAATGAATTATCCTTTCCTATCTACTATATATCATGTACGCTTTGCTTGCTACACTAACAGATGATTCCTGATATTCTATCTTGGTATATTTCCCATTTGCTGATTATTCAACACATGTTTCAGTGGCCAGGTGTTTATTCTCAAGCCATAGATCTTTCCTATTATTTCATCTCTAAAAGCTGCTCTAAGACTTCCTGTTTCAAACATCCATTCCCTTGGATGTTTCCATTTCTTTCAATTTAGATTAGCTACTTATATTATCCTGAGCTATATATATTTTGTGTATTAAGGATGGAGTTAAAATGAAACTATTTTTTTTGCTATTCATGTATGGTCATTTTACTTATTTTAAAGATTTTTTTTCTTTTTTTTAATCATAGAGAGCCATCCCTGCCCACCTGTGGGGCCACATCGGCCTCACAAGCACTGCAGCCAGCCCTGTAGGGGCTAGACACGCTTACCAGCATGCCCAAGAAGTCAGCCCAGCCACCATAGAAAGCCATATTCAGCTCACATAGGGGACGTTCCTGGAGCATGTAGCTCTGGTGGCCAGAGGGAGGCATGCTGCTGGGCCCCATGGGGTATCTCCTAAATAAGCCCACTTCCTTGAGATTGGGAGACATAATAGACCTACCAAAAAATAGAAATAAACACAGAGAATTAGGCAAAATGAGGACACAGAGGAATATGCTTCAAATGAAGGAGTGACAACATGGATGAATCCAGAGGGTATTGTGATAAGTGAAATAAGCCAGACAGAGAAAAGTAAATACTCTGTGATCTCACTTTTATATGGACTCTATACTATAAAATTTACAAACCAAACCAAACAAAAGCAGACTCATAGATACAGAAAACAAATGGGTGGTTGCCAGAGGAAAAGGGGCTTGGGGCTGCGTGAAATAGGGGAAGGGAATTAAGGGTACGAACTTCCAGTTACAAAATAAATAAGTCATGGGATGTAATATACAGCAGAAGGAATATGGTCAATAACACTCTAATAATTTCACTTTCTATGGGAACAGATGGTTACTAGACTTACCATGTGATCATTTCATAATGTACTTAAAAGTCAAATCATTCTTGAAAATAGCATGGAAATAACATAATATTTTATGTCAACTATATTTCAATAAAAATTAAAATGTGTTTTCTCTAAGGACTAACTTTGCATTTGATCTACCTCTGTATTGATATCACTTTTTATTTTTCCATGGAATAGCTAATCTGGTTTGCTCCCATATCCAATTGTAAGGTCCTTACTCCAAGCTATAGACCCACTTAGAATAGTAACTCTAACTTTCTTGGGCCTAGATTCAAAGTATTAATATTAATTCTAATATGAAGAGTTCTATTCATTGAAGACCTTAACACACCAAGCAGTGCATAAAGTCCCTAATAATCAGGAAAAAGCCTATAACTAAAGCATTATTTGCCTCCATTGTCCTTATAAGAAAACTGAGGCTTCAAGAAGTAAAATAATATGACCAAGTTAAATTACTCCTAAAGATAGCCAGTATTTGAACTCAGATCTGCCTGATTTTAAATCATATGCTTATAACAATCCTCACTAATATCTTTATTCTTTTTTTATCTATTCATAAATGGTAAGCAATTACATGTGTGTTTTATTTTTCTGTATATTTAAAGATTCTACAGTCTTGATAATTATTTTTCAAATATGTTTGGGTATTTTTCATAGTGTTTTCACATTAAAAATATCTATTTACAGACTATTGTCTCACACAAATTGAAAATACTTTTCAAATTAACACAGAAACAAGACAGTTTGATGATTTCCACTGTCAGTAAACTACTTCTTGCTCTGAAAAGTTTTTGAAAGCATTAGGAACCTTTACTCAGAATCAAATAAAATATATTTCTAATATCATCAACACCTTTTTAATTGAGAAGAACATTAGATTTCAGTATGCCTAATCCAACTCAGATCATTTTAATTTTTTGTTATGACCTAAGAATCACATTAAAAGTATAATATTCTTTTTAGTATGTATTGATCTTTCTTTGATCTTTGTCTGCAGGACTGGCATTAAGTTGTATACATTCAGCATAGATTTCTTATAGGTGTGTCTCTAAAGTGAAATCATGAATCAGAATTATCAGAAATAGTCCCTTAAAAAATCAGAAAATTAGGTGATAACAAGTAAAACAACAGACGGGTTTTCTTTCCATTAGACATGTCCTTAAGCTTGGGTAGAGTCACAGTTAAAACTGAGCTGTCACCACTCGCCCTGATGATTTCAAGATTCTTTTCTAGCCAACAGTGGAAGATCAAATTAACTACTTTCATTGCCCTCATTCTATTAAAATGGTGCAACTGCAGAAACCGAACATGTGGATTGCTTTTCTGTTTTCAGGTTAGCAATTGTGCCAAAGTGGGGTGCATTCATACTTTTCTTTTGGAATGAGATAATGACAGTTGATTTTTACATGTACCTCTTGATGATTTGCCAGACTGTGTAAGTCCAATCATTTTTGAACCTTCTGGAGAGACTGATGAATAAAAAGTCTGTCTAAATGCTTCTTCTAAAAGATTAGAAAAAGGTACTTTCAGAGATTTTCCAGGCTTACCTTCCACTGTGGATTTTATTTCGCACTTCTCATTCTTACATCAGGGTTCAATAATGGATATTTGGAAATACAAGCTTGAAAAATAGCATTCTTGTATTCTCTTTAATATGAGAATTTAGAGGCTCAACTTAATATTTTTCCTTATGGAGCTAATCCATAATTATTTGCTGAGGAAATCTTTTGGATCTGTTGATAAGTACTCCCCTGGTCCGCTTCTGTGATACCGTTGAATAGCAGTCTACTCAGTGATAAGCTGTAGTTAGACCCTTCAACTCTCTTAAGAGAATTCAATCAGTCATGCAACAAAATACCTGCTGAGTGTGGACCATATGCCAAACATACCATTTAGATGGCTTAGATTATATAGATTATATGAGTGAGCAAAAAGACAAACATATTTGCCTTTGTGAAGCCTGTCAGTAGGGTTGCAGAAGTTAAAACAAAACACAGCGTCTTGCAACACAGAACACTCAGCTCCAGGTATTTCTCAAAGCTTATATCCTCAAAAACAGAGCAGCACAACATTTATTAAAAGCATGGTAAAGAGAAATAATGTTTGTAGTAGTTTGCTAGGGCTGCCATAAGAAACTACCACAAACCAGGTGGCTTACACATCAGAAATATACTGTCTCACATTTCTGAAGTCTAGAAGTACAAGATCAAGGCATTAGCAGGGTTGGTTTCTTGGCTAGTAGAAATATCACTCCATCTGCCTTCATTGTCACATTGTGTTCCCCCTGTGTCTCCTCACATTGTATTCCCTCTATGTGTATTTGTCTCTGTGTCCAAATTTCTCCTTTTCAGGATACCAGACACGTTGGATTAGAGCTCACCCCAATGACATCATTTTAATTTGACTAATTATCCCTGCAATGTCTCTATTTCAAAATAAATTTACATTCTGAGTTACTGAGGGTTAGAACTTCAACATATGAATTTTCAGGGATACATTCAACTCATAACCATGTTTACAGAAGAATATCTAGATTAAGAATTAAGTCAAACCATCAGGCTTGTGTATTTGAATTATATAAATCGACATCTTCCACACCTTTTGCTCCAACCATAAAAAAACAACATTTTCTGAAATACGTTTTGACTTTGTGGTATTATTCTACACTGAGGGATTTTAGATAAGAATATGCAAATTCTTGTCATATTTAATGCAAGGAGTTTATGGGTTAGTTATTGATTATATAATGGTGTCTAATGATGCAGCCGTAGGGGTCTCCCTTTTAAGAATATCTGTGATCTTAAAATAAATATTTGATTGATATGTTTTGCATATGAAAAACATAATTCTCATAACCAGTGGTGATTTTTGTCCTTTATTTTGGCCTTTGGAAACTACAATTATATAATTGATTTGATGCTGAACTTTTTACCATAATATATTGGCCACATATTACCATTTCTGTCTTTATTCCATTGATGTCTTCTTTCATTGATCTCTATTTGTTGAACTATTTTTACCTTGATATAGTATATGCATTTTGTATAATGTTTTAACCCTATTTGGAAAAAGAGAGGGTTTGTAAATAATACAATTATTCTAAATAAAAACATAATTTAAACTATATATTTTTTTAACATCTTTATTGGAGTATAATTGCTTTACAATGGTGTGTTAGTTTCTGTTTTATAACAAAGTGAATGAGCTATACATATACTATATGAGTAATAAATCATGTTTTAATTTAGTTAACATATGAGCAGAAACTTATTCTCCATTCATAAATTAGGTCTATTATCAAAACTTTGATAAACTTTCTTATTCTACAATTGTTTTTCTATGTTAAATGTATTTTTACTCAATGCTGAAATATGCCACTTATGTTCCAAAATTTTTCTGGTTTTGTTTACTATTTTTTCCTTTTAATCCAAATGTGTCTTTTTTGAGGACTGTGGTAAACCATATATTTCTGCCCTTATCAGTATATCAGAGAGGTGTTAGAAAAGTACCTCTATCACATTCAAGGAGCCATTTGTCCAATTGTTTCCACCTTCCTTTGTATCATTTGGGACCAATGAGATCAATTCCTCTACCACTCAAAGTCTTTATAGTTGTCTACACGTGTGACTAAAAGTGTTTAAATACATCATGACATTATTTCTCAAACTATCAAGTACCAAGAAGGACATGATAGATACAAGAGTGAGCTTCCACTTGTGTCCTGCATATCATTTTAAATTATATAAACCCAAATTCAAAGGATATAATTACAGTCCCATTGATGGGCATTATTAGATAAGACTAGAACATAAACAATAAAGTCCAACAATTATAAACGCCTTAAATATCTCTTTTGTATAATTTTTTTCAAACGTGAAAGTAACATGCACCTGAATGTACACTGAAAAATAAGAATAAAGCTGTGTTTAGAGCAAAAATGGTATTCCCTCTTGTCTTCCTTCCTGTATTTCTGCAAGCAGTTTAGGATATATCAATATTAAGCTTTTTATTTCTTGCATTTATTTATTTATATGCATTGGTATTTAAATATATGCATGTCTATGTGAACGTCTCTATTTTTTATAATGCTTTTTTATATTTTTATATATTTATAATATAATAGTATAAAACTATTAATTGCCTTTTCAAGGAATAATATGTTACCTTGGTGAATATTCCATTTCAAAATATTCAGATAAAACTACTCCTTTCTTTATATCTGCTGCATAGTTTCACTATCTTTTTGTTTAAGATAGATTTGCTTTAAACAGCATCTATCTTGAATATGCTTTCTTAGGTTTTTGATTGTCACCTAATCAAAACTAAAACATTTTAGGACTATCTTGATCTATTCCCTCCAACCATTTCCTACTCAATATTTATTGCATGTTTACCATATAATATGCTTCCCTTATTGTTACTATTCTTTTTTCTCTATTTTATTCTTGATCTAGCAAGTAATTTTAAAATGTCTATACCTCCTCCATTTCTAAAATGTGATAGAATTTTTATCTATTTTTTATCAGAATGCCAAATTAAATAATGATCATGCCTGTCAAGAAAATACTTTAGTAACTTTTACTTCCAACTCTCCAAAGCACTTTTTCATGTGTTAAGAAAATTAGTTATTATATTTATAAACTAAAATTATGTTTTTAATTTATCCTCTGTAATTCTTAGATTTCAACTTAAACTCATACTGTATAATTTCATTAGGTTTAATTGAAAATATATCAGCTTTGTTCACTATTATTTTGGAAATGTTTCCCCCTCTCTGTTAAGAACTTTTCTGATTTACTGTTATACTGACTAGGTTTTTTCCCCCCCTCTCAATTATTTTCCTCACCCAGTAAGTTATGTTTTCTTAGTCCTTCCATATCTGAAATATTTTTCTTTGCCTTTCTTATGTATGATAGAATAAAATACCACAAATGACATCTTAATGGGAGAGATTTTTTGCTGAGTGGGCAAAATTAACTGGAGGGACAGTCTAGAGAGGAAAATTTATTGTATAGGAGAAAAGAGGTTATCTGGGTCAGATAACAGAAATAAAATAAAGATAGTGGATTCAAGAAAACTGGAAAAGTCAACAAAATCTTAACCAGAAGAATGACAAATATAACACAATAAAACAAAAACACAAAGAGAAGTAGGAGGTGAAAAGACAGCCAGAACCATTGCAAGGTCTATATTTCCATCTCACCCCACCCCAGATCCACTTTGAATTTGTTAGATAAACCAGGGACTCAGCAGAAAGTTTTCAATTAGGACTATATATATATTCCCCACTCTTGATGGCCCATCAGGAAAAAAAAAAAGGCTCAAATGCATTATGTATATACTTACAGTAATTTCTATTGATCTGTCACTCCATTTCCAGGTGAGAAAACTGAAATTCAGAATTATTTAACAACTATCCTCAGTCACACGGGTGAGTAGAACACCAGCTATTCAAAGCAGTACTTGATCTTTGGAAAGTCAGCATTTAATACAAAGATAAACATTACCTTCCACAAGGTCAGATAATATAGTTTCGAACAATTGTTAACTTTCCATACTTTCTGTGGAAAAGACAACATTTGATGGGAAATTTCTCATGTCACCCAGTGAGATCAATAGCTTTCTGAAGAGTTGGAAGTTGGGGAAAATACTGAAACTAAAGGAAAGTAACAATATGTGATATAACTTTGAATAAAATGTAAAAGCCTGATTGAGCCAACCCATTTCAAAATAAGAGAGGTTCGCAAAACTATGACGCTGGCTTGAAGAATTGCTTGAGGAAAAGTGTGGTGTTGAAAAGCTATGTTCTCCACTCCTTTGGTTCTTCCTACAAGGAAGGCTCAACAAATCCAAAACCGAAGCAAAGCCATTCTATTTTTTTTTAAACATCATTATTGAAGTATAATTGCTTTACATTGTTGTGTTAGTTTCTGCTGTATAACAAAGTGAATCAGCTATATGCATACATATATCCCCATATCCCCTCCCTCTTGTGTCTCCTTCCCACCCTCCCTATCCCACTCCTCTAAGTGGTCACAAAACAGCAAGCTGATCTCCCTGTGCTATGTGGCTGCTTCCCACTAGCTCTTTTACATTTGGTAGTGTATATATGTCAATGCCACTCTCTCACTTCGTCCCAGCTTACCCTTCCCCTTCCCCATGTCCTCAAGTCCAGAATAAAGCAAAGCCATTCTTACCAGAGGTTTCAATCAGGGAGTATGTCACAGGAATTTGGATACAATCCCTTATTCTCACCATCCTTTCTTCGGTAAAAGTCTTTTATGGATGATACAGATTTGAGGCAAGGAGGCTGGGGAACACTATATCAAAAGGCTTCAGATGTAATGCACTTTCTATTAAATCTCCAAATCTTGCCAGCTATACATGAAACCTCAGTAGACTGTAATAAAATACATGATCCAGAAGAATAAATATTCATTTTCATGTAGGCAGACTGTTATTACCATTTATCAGTAACTATATATATATATATATATATATATATATATATATATATATAACCATTCGGATGTACATACAACTATTTACATAACTAATGAAACACACATACATACACAAAAAGGCTAAGCAGTATTGTAGTTTAACAAATGATTGCCATGGTTAAAGATTAAAATCGTGAACTGTAGGGTGCAGGTTGTTAATTGGGGTTTGGTGGAGGGAAGGCTGTTGTATGAGAAGTAAGTTTTTCTTATTATCATTATTTTTTATAAAATTATTATTTTTAAAAATTTTTGGCTGTGTTGGGTTTTCATTGCTGCACGTGGGCTTTCTCTAGTTGAAGCAAGCGGGGGCTACTCTTCTTTGCGGTGCGCGGGCTTCTCATTGTGGTGGCTTCTTTTGTTGCAGAGCACGGGCACTAGGCACGTGGGCTTCAGTAGTTGGGTCATGTGGACTCAGTAGCTGTGGCTCACGGGTTCTAGAGCGCAGGCTCAGTAGTGTGGCGCACGGGCTTAGTTGCTCCGCGGTATGTGAGATCTTCTTGGACCAGGGCTCAGAACCCGTGTCCCCTGCATTGGCAGGTGAATTCTTAACCAGAGAAGTCCTAAGTTTTTATTATTTTTTAAAAAATTCTAAGTCGGGTCATGCTCAGTCAAGAAATGCATCTTTCCTACCAAAGAAGGAATTAAATTATTTCACAATTCAGCAAATTTCAAAAATACTGAAGAAAATTAAAAAGTAAAAGCAAAGGAGTTCAGGAGAAGAGGCATAGAAGAAGTAATTGCCACCCAAAAGGAGGAACCACGCGTTTTATAGAATATAGTTTCTTAAATGTCAGTATGCTGTGTGCTATAGAAAGTGTTAATAAAAATTCACTGCTTGAGCAAGTAAGGATGGAAAAATTTCAGTGACTGAGGTCTAAACCCTGACATTAAATTAAAGTGGACATTCTGATGGAGATTGCTGCTGGAGGGATAGAGGGTGGAACAGAAGATCGATAAGGCACAGAATGACTAAAAAGGAGGAAAACACAGGTACCTAATCAGTACATAGCACTTTAAAAATAAGTTTTGCTAAATCTCTGTATAAGGGTCTTGGCAGTTAAAATTCAACCCACTTTATATATATCCGATATAAAATCATAGTTTTTTGTTAACAATCTCTATACAACTCCCATGATTTATTTTCCTTGATTTATCTATTCTCCACATATTTATTGAGCATTTATTATACATTTGAAAGCCAGAATCATTCTAAGTTCTATGGAAAATAGACTGTAATTAATTATTTTTATTAAGATTCTAATGCCCAGGATGAGAAAACCTGAGTAATGTCCTTGAGGAGGTGTTGTCTTAAAACATCTTACTTCTGTCACAGTGGATGATATATTTATAGCATTAGAAAAATTCCACTTTAAAAGGTACTGGGAGGATTTTCTCTCAATTTAGATACTCAAGAACTTAACTAAATTCCAGAAGCATGCACATAGTAAAATCCATGAGTGACCTCTTAATATGCTTTAAATTCCAATACGTTTTAAAATCCTAAATGAATGCTTGACAAAGGATGCTGTGTAGTCATTTTAATAAGATGATTCTAACGCCTTCGGCTTTTTTTCCTCAGTGCTAAAACCCCAAATAGAAATAAAACATTGCCACAAGGATAATGGGAGAAAAACACTGTCTTCTTAACCACTCTGTGGTTTTAAACTGAGGGAAAATATTCTTCTCTAACATGTAATTTGACATTTTTTACTACTTTGTGCAGCACTGAAAAGTAGCTGGGTCTAAACATACATGGTTCATTTTGCCTGTACTACGCAGATTTGTTAAGACGAAATAGCTTATTTGAAATGGAGGAGAAATTAACAGTGACGACTAAGCCACCATCAGTTAAGCTATGGTTAAAAAAGGACGCCAAACTCACAAGAGAGAAAAACTGAGGAATCACAGTGCTAGACAAGACTCATGTAAATGGATAGAGCAGAAACAAAAGGTAAGCTGATTGGAATCAAGTTATAGGTAGTAGAGTGGTATGGGAGTGGGGAAGAAATGATGAGTAACATGATGAGTAGATAAATTTTATTAGAAACTTAGGTACAACATGGCAAAATCATGAATCCTGAACTTTCATTAACCTCATTTTTTTCTACGTGGCTTTCTGCATATTAGCTACAACAGGTCAAGTTATAAAAATAATTGACCATTACTGGATATTTTATCAAAGGGCTCAGCTGGATGAGAAGCATTTTACCTAAAAATAGCCCCCAACTGAAACATCTAGAAAAAGTAATTCACCGTGGACTAGCCACTATCATTTCTGCCTAATACACAGAAATTTGATATACTCTTAAGTGAAAGAGTGCCAGTAATGGATATGTCTGAAATACACCATTTGATTCTCTTAGAAATATATCTGTCATCTAGAAACTACAAATCATAATTATTTTGCTTATTTTGAATGACAAAACCATACTGTATCTTTTGCTTTTAAATTAAGCTCCTATAATCCATGTGTGACTTGCTTCTGTCTTACTAGATCGATGGAATGGAAGTAATTCTGAAGAAAGTGTACCCTGCAGACTGAATCTATGGAATTCCAAATAGGATTATTGGAAAATTTAGTTAAACTCAATAGGTTGTTGTTGGAACAACTGGTTTGAAATTCAATTTTATGAATATGAACTATTTATGATTCTGATTAGAATGTTTTCACATAAATTTCTTCTGGTTGAATAAGATCAATTTCAAGAACTGTAAAACTGGCTGAGCATTACTCTGAAAGTCTTGAACACCTATTTTCTTTCCTTTTAAATTTGGCCGTGCCATTTGGAGTTTTACACTTGATATTCTGTAAAATAAAATTGAAACATCTTTAACCATCTTGTAGTTTTGTGGATAATTTAGTATAAATCCACTTGTGGCAGTTGATTTCAAAGTAGTTCCCATTAAATACTGATCTTTAAGTATTGGAACTCCATTTTTAAGTACAAATGTGTTGTAATTATGTATCCCTAGTTGTCCGTAGGCTTTACTATAATTGAGGTAATTACAGTCAGCAAAAAGATAATTTGAGACTCTTTATCATTATGGAACTGCTGTTGCCTTCATGTGGTGGGTAAAAAATGGTTAACCAATAGATCCTCAGCAGCTGGAAACAGTGGGATATTTGTAAGGAATACACAGAGATGGCTTTTTTTCATGTTTTACTCAGTTTAAATTTGCTTTCTCCCTGGAAAAAAAACTTGCAGCCTTTATAAATCCTCAAAGTTGGTAATTCTAATAGAGTGTGAGCCCTGAGCCTACACCCAAAGAGAGCTAGTGAGATCCTTCACAATGGGGAGACAGCAAATCCATCATGACATGTTTACTCATTTCTAGAGTAAAAACATTTAAAAGTAATGAGCAACAGAAGCACATTTGCAATATCAACTGAGGAATTTCAAGAGAATATCATTTTTCCTTAATTAATACAGAGGGAATGATTCAAGGAAATGATCATTACATTTTTAATTGCTCTAGCAGTGTAACACATGGGAGAGCAGAACATAAAGCACTGGGTAAGAATGACTTCAAAGAAGGTTGAAATAAAATCCTTCACGTGATATTAGGAATGGAAGAATTCCACGCAGGAGCACAAACATGGATTTGGTACGAGAACCACACTGCATATTCCTTGTAACAAGGATAGCTATGGGAAATGTAGGGTATTAACACTCTTTACTATTAGACCAAATACTTCAACTCAGCATACTGTGAAGATATTTTGATAACTCCTTCATATTTCATTTTTAGTACCCATAATCTATTTTTAGGATTTATTATTTTTTTTCTGCTGGATTTTATTTGATAATGATTGTACCTCTATTTAGCCACCTTTCTAAAAACATCAAGTAATAAATATGTGTATATTTTTCTTATGGTTAAATTTAATAATGAAGGAATATTAAAAATCATCCTTGTTCTAAAGGCAAGATGCTAATTTAAGTCAATTGATGTGTTTGGTAATTTCCTTTCTGAGGTCCGTCCTAGAAGTTGAAGAGTTCCTCATTACAGAAAGAAAATAATTTCCGGAATTTTTCAAATGTCAAGTTCAGGGAATAATTTCTGCCAAATAACAACCCAGTAAAAAGTATTTGATGAAATATATTCACTATTTTGCTATGAATACAGACTAGCAGTAAAAGATGTGGTCTTAATAGGACATTGTTTTGTATTTTAATATGATCCTGAAACCCATGCTACAATCCTTGACACACAAAGACACTCATAATAAGTCTTCTTTGCAAAAAGTTTGCCTGAATTATGAATTAAGAGCTGATGTATAGTTAATATTTTAATTCCAAGTTAGTAAATATTCATTATCTTGCTTTCTAAGGAAAATGCTGAGCACATGTAATCATAGCTTTCCACTGAGTCAGAAATCCAAGTCTTAAACCTCAACTTTGCCAGGAAAAAGCTATGGGATTTGAGCAATACTTTTTACCTAAATATTAATTCGTAACTCATCAAATCATAATGAGGATTAAATGAGACCATCTTTCTACAGCATCTAGTACTTAATTAGTTTTCCTGACTGCAGAATGCTTCAAATGTCCCATCTAACCGGTAGTATTAATATTTACAACTAAATTTTGGAATGAGAGCACCTAGACTATTTGTTGTCCTAGGAATGTGCATTCTGCCCTATTTAAAACCCTTGAAGAATGTGGCTGCCTTCAAACATTGGTAGCCGTTGTTGAGTGCTGGCATGTCTGAAACCCCACAATTACAATTACAATAATGGAGCTTAGTATTCTTCACCTGGGGTCACTAGACTATGTGGCTACATTCTTAGCATCACAGTGTTATCAAGTTTAAGAAATATTAAATTAATCAGGTGAGAAAAATAAATAAAATTAATATCAAATGTCTGAGGCATAAAATATACTATGTTTAGATATGAGAACTGTAAAACTGGCACTGCCACATATGTTAGTGATATCTACCTGGGACTAAATCGAAAATACTTAAGATACAGACTGTGAGTTATTAAATTAATGTTTTCCCAGACTTGAGAATGAAATTCAGTTGTGAAATACACGTGAACACAGACGTGCAATCATTTATCCAACAGCTGACTGACGCCTACCTAAAAATTGCACAAATTTTGGTATATATGTGAAAAACTGGAGTCTACTTCTTGCAGAAGGGAACATCTGTGCTGAAAACCGAAAACAACATACTCTCAATTGAGAAACAGTTAGCCCTTCATCAGTGCAATCAAGGTAAACTCAAGGGAAGGTTGTGTTCCGCTTTCTTTGTTTTTTTCTCATTAAAATTTGTGTATTGCATTTTAATAAATAGTTCTGTTCGATGTTACCATGGAAGAATTTATCAGTTGTGTTCATTTTCCTGTTTGTTCACACACTCCTTAGATTTTTACGCACTTCCATTTTTCTAATGTGGTCGTATAATTATCATGGAATGTTTGGGAAAAACTCTTTGGAATTAAGGAATTATGAGAAAATTTAAATGGAATACTCCCATTGGCACATAAGGTTTAGTTTAATGCTCTCGTAATCCAGTCAAGATGTTGAGCCTGAAACATTGGTAAGGGTCACTTATAACTTCAAGGAATTATACTTGACATTGGGTGGCACAGATGGCAATGAGCAATTAATCATTTTTTGGCCCAATCTAAAAATAGACACAGATACAAAAGAATCAAAAACAATTTATGGCAAAATAAAGTCAAAATTTCAGAACAGATTCACAGGTTTTAACATGTAGGAATCATAGATAAAATACCTGCATCTGACTAGGTAGTACAAACACTGAATTTTCAAGGCTTTAGTCAGAGAAATTAGTTTCAGGAAATCTAGAACTGAGCAAATTAAGGAAAGAACTGAAATTTCTGGTTGTGAATCCTTAGGAATGGAATATCCATTCTCTTCCGTGATAATGATGATTAAATGTTAAAAATAAAACACCTTAAATTGAGTGAAATCACATAAGAAAAGGAAAAATAATGTAGAATTTTCTACTTTTCGAGGTGTGAACTAAGGTTAGAGATTCCATGCCTTACCCCCACTTTAAAGATGAGTAGACTTACGTCCAGTAATATTAAGAGTCATGTCACAGCATACAACTTGTCATCTGGGAGATAGAACTTCATACAGTCTCCTTTCTTGTTTTCAGTTTGATACTCTTTTACTGCATCATGCCACTTTCACATTATTGTTTGATTATTTGGCAAGATACTATCAGTCATTAGGCCTTCAGCTGTTTACAACATATGGCTGCTATTTATATTCGGAAACTAAGTTAAATTTAAATTGAATTAACCATCTAGAGAACAGAGTCCCTGATATGAGAATGAAAAGATTTTTCTCTAGCCCAATCACTGTTATATATTGTTTTATTCCTGTCAGTTTCCTCTCGTAAAATTGAAAAAAAAATTAAAAATTTTAACCAAAGATAATTTTACAAGTTGTAAGGGGCTAGACAAGTGTTATCCTTGACAAAAATGATGTTTGCTCTATAATGATTTTATCACATTTCATAAGACTGGATATACCAACTTATTATAAAATAATGGAAGAAGTAGCTGGAGTATTGGAAAGACAAATGAATTATGGAATATTGTGAGAAATCTCTAACACACACATCTACTAAAACCTTCATTGGCTGAATTATATATGAGTCTACACGAAATTCCAACAGATATTAACACTTCTCACTGCACACTTCCACTGTAATTTCATAAAATAAAATCCTATTTTCCTTCAGAATGGCGATTTTCCAACACGTGGATTAATATTGTCACTGTTTCTTTGGGGACACATAAAATGACATCTTATATAAGTTTGACTTCTTTGAGAAGAGAGCCAAGTTTCTTATTCTATCATTATTCAAGTGTCTTGAATTCCATTCTACAAATGCTTATGTAGCATAAGCTAATCATGATGGGTGACTATTTCTAAATGAAAATAGTATTGGTTGACAAGGGATTACTTTCTGTCTTCTCCATGTGCTGTGGTGATTTAGTATTTATTCTAAAGTTTAGATCTTAAAGATGACAGTGGAAATATTATTTATTGACATTATTTTCCATTGGTAGTAGAGTAAATTACTTATTCCATGTAGAATATAAAATTTTGAAATATCTGACTTCCTTCAGTTTGCTTTTCTGTTAACTATGCAATTCAACTCTAGTAGAAAATTTTGGCATTTTGACTGTGATAATGGCTTAAAGGATATATGCATACATCAAAACTTATCAAAATGAATATTTTAAATATGTGAACTTTATTTTATGTTAATTATGCCTCGACAAAATGGTATACTTAAAAATTATATAGCCATTTGGAGTCATGTGAATTTAAGTTTCTCATGATAGTTATTGTTAGGGGAAAACAAAACAAAGCAAACAAAGAGAAACCAGAACATAGCATTTTATTTTGCTTTAACCTAAGTGATTTCTTTAATTCATAGAATATTTGGAGATGCTATAAAATATAAATTAGATTACCTGTAGGCCTAAAAAATGAGTCACACATGGTATCACATTATTTATGCCTATTATGAAGAAAAGGAAGGCATGGTGTATACTTATTCATTTTTCCAAAATTTTAGTTTTGGGAGATTATCCAGATCTACATCATGGCTTATTAAGTAGAGAGCAACACACAATGCTTGTATGCTCTAAATGAGGCCAAATAAGTTCTGCTTTTCCCATAAACAAAATTATGTTTGTCCTTAATGAGTTCATTGGCTCATTTATTTAGTGAGCCTGTGTGAGAGCACTTTGAGGATACTGTAATCAAGCTCAATATATGTTGAGGTGGAAAGAAAACTCTTCCTTCTTTTGATCTATGAATGATAGAATTATGTCCATAATGTTCAAAACAGGACATATTTTTAAATGGTATATTGATGTTTAAACACAAAATACACTTAGAGGTAACATCTTTTTCTAATGACAATGGTGATCTATAGCTGTGTTATTTAATATAGTTATCCACTAGCCTTGAACATGACTATAAAATTTAAATCAAATTAAAACTTCAATTTTTTAGTTGTACAATAGTCATATATGACTGTGGCTACCATATTGGAAAGCACAGCTTATAGAAATTTCCATTATCGTTGAGTATCATATTGATTAGTACTATGACACAATATCCAGAAACAAACTATCACAGTTTTTGGTTATTATGATACATTGCCATAGAACATCTGAAATTGTTGATTAGAAGGAAAAACATACTAATTCATCCACCAAGTAAAGAATCCTAAGGCATAACACCTGTCTTTCCACTGAGGCAATGTCCAAATATTGATAGCAAAAGCCCAGTAAGAACATTGCTAAGAAATAAAATGTTAAATACATTCTGTGAAAAACTGTTTAGAAGACAGACCAGAAATATGACAGTGGATGATCTGCTGACTTCATGATACAATGTCTCAGAAGTCATCCTTCTGCATAGTATCATATGGAATTGTCTGGCCGTAAACTTTGATTGCTGTAATAAGTTGTTGAAGGTCACATCTATGTAGAATCTAAATATAAAATGCAATTGATCCATATTTCAGGTAATAAAAGTAAGGTTTATAATTCTTGTTTTTATCTAGAATAATAACTTCTTTAATTTGTATTGTACTTAAAAACTTTATTTTTATAAAGAAAGGTACTCATTTATCCCCAATACACTTGTGTCTAGCGAAATTACTAATTTCTTTGTACCATTGATAAATTGTTTCTAGATTTTCTCAGATGTTCACATGATCTCAAATAAAGGCTTTTTTTTTTCTCTGAAATTCTTGTCATAAAAATGTCTATTTTTCTTTTCTTTCTTTTTTTTCTGATCAGGTCTTCCATATATTGAATAGTAGACTCAATAACGTGTCCGACTCTTGTTCCTAATAGATTTCTCAATGAACATAGTTACATCTACCTTAATTTTCAATAAGGAGTTTTAATTTTTATTTATTTATTTGCGGTTCGCGGGCCTCTCACTGTTGTGGCCTCTCCCGTTGCAGAGCACAGGCTCCGGCCGCGCAGGCTCAGCGGCCATGGCTCATGGGCCCAGTCGCTCCGCAGCATGTGGGATCTTCCTGGACCGGGGCACGAACCCGTGTCCCCTGCAGTGGCAGGCGGACTCTCAACCACTGTGCCACCAGGGAAGCCTGGAGTTTTTATTGTTACGTGTCTTCTCTTCTAGTTTCTTCTGTTAAAGTTTTTTTTTAATCATGAAAGACTGTTAAGTTCATCAAATTATCCTTATACCTTTTTCGAAATCATCATGCTTGTACCTGTATGTGTATCTTTTCATGACTTGGCCCTAAGGGACCCAAGATTTTGTCGGTGTCATAATCCCTATTACCTCTGGTCTCAAAGATGCTGAGAAAGAAAATAGGTCAGCTAAGGTTTCCCTTGTTCTAACACTGGTATAGTAAGAGAAATATTGTATTATATCCTTTGTGTTTTCTAAGAGCCAGAACTGAATAAAAGAAAAATTGTCAAATAACAACACATTAAGGTGTCCAAGTACCAGGACTGAACTCTTCAATAGATACCTATGTCTATTAAGGACCTGAAACGTGGCTCCCATGAGTGAGACTACATTTCATTTTTTTCTTTTACTGTAAATATTTTTTATTGAAGTAGAGTTGACTTACAATATCATGTTAGTTTCAGGTGTACAGCACAGTAAACAAAAAGGCTCTTGATATCATATTAAGTATAAAAATCCAGATTAAAGCATTTACAGTATGGGGGGGAGGGATAAATTAGGAGGTTGGGATTAACATATACACACTATTATATATAAAATAGATTGATAACAAGGACTTACTGTATAGCACAGGGAACTATACTCGATATTTTGTAATAACTTATAAGGGAAAAGAATCTGAAAAAAAAATGATATATACATATGAGACTATATTTCATTTTAACTGATGAAAATTTGGTGACTGAATTAAGATGTCTGCTTAGAGTAAAACATACAGCCAGTTTAAAAAATACAACAAAAAATAAAGTATCTTATTAATATTTATATTGATTGCATATTACAGTCATATTTTGATATGTTTCATATTTTTATATATTGAGTTAAATCAAATATGTTATCCAAATTAGTTTTACATTTTCTTATTCCTTGTTTTTAATGTGAAAACTAAAAATATGTGAAATTACATATTTTATATAATGTATGATATACTCATATTTATATATTACGCTAACTTTTTATCTCACATTATATTTCTATTGGAAAACAACAGTATAAAGACAGAAGGTAGAACTAAATATGGTGCCTAAACCAACAACACAGTCACTAAAGGAAAGAGACTACATTTGCAAGAAAGTGGTGTTGATAATATTTCAGGAAATTCAACCAGAATCCGATAAAGATCTAGATCTTAAAAGCAACAACAAATCACAGCAAAAATAGATAAATTGGAGAATGGATTGTCACCATCAATTTCTAAATTAGTAACCTCTAATACCAAATCAAAGAAATATCTAAAAACTCAAAGTGAAAATACAAAGACAGACAAGTATGAGGAATAAGAGTTTCAATAACTTATGTATTAATAAAAATATTGTTATGATAAGAAAAGGAGCAGATGGAAGAGAGAAACAGTTAAATAATGGAAGGCAATACTGACAAGTTGGAGAAATACACATGTCTTCAGTTTGAAAGACTCGAGCAGTGAAAAACAATGCAAACTTAGACATTCCCTATAAACATCTTGAATTCAACAAAATCTAAGATGTCTGAGAGACAGAATAAACTATGAAAACATGAAGAAAATAATAAACTATTTGGTATCAGAATTCTTTTCAATATAAAGCATTGCATCCCTTGAACTCAGAATAAATATTCTTGCATATCCATGTAATATTTAAAAGAATATTTATCAGACCATTCGGTTATAATATTTTAAATATTCAAAAATTAAAGTCATATTCCCAGATCATAATATAGTAAATTATAAATATATAATTTATAAAATGTGACCTAAAGATATTAAAGGTGACCTAAGATATTAAGAATGTGACCTAAGATATTAAATACCTAGAAGTTAAAAATACATGACTAGGTAATTCTGTGAATTATTTTAATGAATGAAAATACAAATGTATTTATTTCTATGGTTTAGCAGGGATTTGTGTTTGAAAACAGTAATTCTAATTTTATATGTGTGTGTGTTTGTGCATGTATGTGCACATATATTCAACACATGAATAAATTAAGTGGATGAAATAAGAGGGGGTTCAAAGCTGAACCTTCACCCTCCTTTTGTGAAAGCAAAATTTACATGGATTCTTAAGTAAAGAGAATACACCCAAGAGATGTGTGAGCTTTGATAAGAATTTTTCCTATGAGTGATAGCAATAAACTCCTGCAAACACAAATTCCTTCATGACCCCCAAAGATCCTCACTAAATGAACGTTCCAAATTAAAAAACAGAAGCAAGTGATGGCAGTGAATATATTCTCAAGCTAAAAATGATTGAACATGGTTCACCATATCCTTTTCACTTATTTCCTTTTATTTGAGGTGTAATACAATAACAACTGATTTGTGTGTGTGTTTGTTGTTTTTTTTTTGTTCTTTTTTTTTTGAGATATATCTGGCATGATTTGTTACTAGCCTTTAGAGAATTGTTCTAAAATAAGAACTTAAGAAGAGTGTAGAAATGCAAACTAATTCTCTTTCTGGCAACAAGGGCATATGATATCTTAAAAAACAAGAAAGCCTCTTTGTGGAAAACAATTCAAATATTTGATAAAATACAGACATACTTTTAAAAGATACAGCTGAGCAGACAATTATATAAAGGGAATTTTCATGGGTCCCAAACAATGAAAAAGCATGAATCCAGAAAGGAAAGCAAGCTGTCTAGTCAGCAGTGGTCCCATGGGCTTTCTGGTCTGGAAATTATGCTTTAAAAAAACTATAGGGAGGGACTTCCCTGGTGGCGCAGTGATTAAGAGTCTGCTTGCCAACACAGGGGACGTGGGTTCAAGCCCTGGTCTGGGAAGATCCCACATTCCATGAAGCAATTAAGCCCGTGATCCACAACTACTGAGCCCACGTGCCACAACTACTGAAGCCTGCATACCTAGAGCCCTGCTCTGCAACAAGAGAAGCTACCGCGATGAGAAGACCACGCACTGCAAACGAAGAGTAGCCCCTGCTTGCCGCAACTAGAGAAAGGCTGTGCGCAGCAACAAAGACCCAATGCAGCCAAAAATAAATTAAAATATATATATATATATATATATATATACACACACATATATAGGGAGACAAAAGAAAAAGCTTACAGGCTCATGAAAGTTGGGACTTCAGATTAGAAACCTCCTCATATGTCTAGGAGCAAGAAAAGTGAAACATCAATAAAAGTGAGAATTTAGAAAATCACACTGTAAAAGGAGACAGAAAAGAGAGCAGCCCATCACATTTTGGGGTCTGGATCTAAGAGGATGAAGTAAGATCAATGACAATTTTCCTCTAAGAATTGGTAAACACATCCTAGCCATAATACAAGCCTGAAAAAGGACTCCAAATGCAAGTGTCATCAGATTATTTAGTTTGAGATAGTTCCTAGTTGATAGTAATTCTAGTACTGGATAAGACAACAACGACAAAAATCTTCCCTTAACCTAGGTATTCTAGTTTTTTACTAATTCATAATGAATCACTTCAAAGTCAGTGCTTTACAATAGCAACAATCATTTATTTTACTCACAGCTCTGCAATTTGGTCAGAATTTGTGGTGACAGTTGTCCCTTCTCTTCAGAAATTAGCAGGGTCACCTCAAAGAATGGAAGACGAAAGATTCTGGAAATAAAAAAGATACAAATGAACATATGGAATCAATATATTCAACTAAATAAAAAGGCTTATTAAATGCATGATAATAGAATGAATGTATTAAAAATGACCATTCTTGGTTTCAGCCTTCACATACGAAAATTTTGGAAGTCACCAATCCCATCCTTACAAGAAGAAGAAAAAAAAACTCAATAAACTAAAAATCAATGAATTTTCTTGAACCTATCAGAGAAATGAGGCCTTAGGAAGAACTGCCACACAGAAATCTAGAAAGAAACGCAAATACACAGAATAACAGCCAAGATTTGCTTGCCTAGATCAGAGGCCATTGGGGTCAAAACTGATAGGGACAGTTGAGTGGTAATTTTGACCAATTGCTAGAGGCTCATTGTGGACTAGTGTGAGCATGAAAAAATCCTGGGGCCTCAAGCTTGAGGGGGCCCACAATTAAGTTCTTACTTATAAGAATTCCATTAAGTTCTTGCATCAAAGAGTCAAGAAAGATTTCCTTCTGGCTCCAGCAAGGTGAGGGGAAATCAACCACTGAGAAATAAACATAGTTTTTTCTTTGTAACAAGGGAAATGAGAAAAAGGCTTTATCAGAGCATTATTCCACCTAAGGGAAGAGACTTCATCTCTAGGCTAAGACTTAGAGAGGGTGTAAACTGAGAAGCACTTGTGAAAAAAAAAATCACAGCCCAAGGACTCAGGAAAACTAAAATGCATAGATTTAATCATGAGATTATAGGGTACTTCTCTTTCCCCACTTCTTACCACCATATCAACAGGGCTACAGTGTATTATATACAACGGAAACAGTGGATTACAACCAAAAGAGCGGTGAGGCACAGATCTATTGAAGGAGGAGTTCAGGACAACAGGAAAGACAAAAACAAGGACAATAGAGGATTATGAATTCTCTGGCATGTGCAGGTAACACAAACATTAAACAGTGTTCAAATTGTAGCTAGAAGATTATTAAACCTCATAATATAAGCCCCACTTACCTGACTAACCATATCAGGCTTTCAACCTAAAGTTACTAGACATGTTGAAAGACAAGGACAAAACACAGCCTGAAGAGACCAAGGAAGCATCAAATTAGACTTAAAGATGAATGTTTTTAGAATATGAAATAATTATAATTAATAGGTAAGGGTACTAATGGAAAAAGTAGACAACATGCAAGAAAAGAAGACTGATGTAAGCTGAGTGAGATATTATACAGATAATAAAGGAATACTGTAAACAGCTCAACAAATTAAATGAAATGAACAGTTCCTCAAAAGATATAAGCTACTGAAACTGACACAAGGAGAAAGAAACAATTTTAATAGACATGTCTATTAAGAAATTTACCCTCCTGACCCATCCCTGTGTTTACCAACCAGAAAGCTCAAATAAGTTTGATATCCAGAGTTTTTATTGGGCCTCATCATGCAGGTACAATTGATTGAATTATTGTCTAAATGACTGTACTTCATTCTAGCCCCCGTCTACACCTCTGAGTTTGGGCTGAAATCACCTGGCTCAAAGATCCAACATTCAAATCACATAGTTGGTTTTCCTGGCATGGTCAGCTTTCACCCTTTACTCAACTTGAAACTATTGGGGATCCACCATAAGTTATCTCATTAGCATAAACTAAGGGATGATTTCAGGGGCCCACTATGAATAACAAAGACACTCCTATCACTCAGGACATGCTAAAGGTTTAGAAGCTCCATCCCAGGAACACAAGACAAAGATTAAACAAAGTCTTTATTATACAGCAGTACAAATAATTTCCACACCAAGACCAAGTGGAATTTATCATTATTTTCCAAAACTGTTTCAACATTTGGAAATCAATTAATGGAATCTTCCATATCAACAGGCTAAAGAAGAAAAGCCATGTACTCATATCAACTGATCTGGAAAAGCCTTTGACAAAATCTGGTACCCATGGTGATGGTTAAGGTTATGTGTCAAAGTTGAGCGTGTTTTTAGATGAGATTAACATTTAAATTGGTGAACTCTGAGCAAGCAGGTTTCCCTCCACAATCTAATTAGTTAAAGATGTGAGTAGAACAAAAAGACCAGCCTTCTAGAGCAAGCGTAGTTCTTCAGCAGAATGCCTTTGGACTTCAAGTGTGCCACCGCCTGGAGGGAGGATGGGAGGGAGGGAGATGCAAGAGGGAAGAGATATGGGAACATATGTATATGTATAACTGATTCACTTTGTTATAAATCAGAAACTAACACACCATTGTAAAGCAATTATACTCCAATAAAGATGTTAAAAAAAAAAAAAAAGAAACCACTGGCAAAAAAGCAGTGATTGTGCCAGGGAGTAACACTCTAGGAACCTGTACAATTTCACCAACACAAACTTTTTTGTTTTTTGGTCCGTTGCTTTTTTTTTGGAACTTCTTCAACAGTCTTTTCTGTGTAAAGGCTGAATGAAAGTTTGAGAGAACAATCCTTTAACTAACTGACAGAAAAATAAGTAGCTATGGATGTAGACTTCAAAGGGATTGATGAAGAGTCCTAGATGTCAAATTTGTTTGTTGAAACAAAATAAGATTTGGGAGAGAAAAAGGGAAAGTTGTGGAATTCTGTTATGTGTCTTATGCAGGGATTTCTACCCTGTCAGTAAACAAGGAGATTAGACTGACATTTAACAGAAGTGGACTGGCATGTGATGGGGATATAGAGAAAAGAAGAAATTTTCTTAGAATGTATTCTTGTTTCCAATAAGACCTGTCTTAATTTTTTTTTTTTTTTTGGCTACGCCATGTGGCATGTGGGATCTTAGTTCCCTGACCAGGGATGGAACCTGCATGCCCTGCAGTGGAAGCACGGAGTCTTAACCACTGGACTGCCAGGGAAGTCCAAGATCCGTCTTAATATTCTTAAATTACTGTGTGTTAATAAAATTTCACTGATGTCAATTTCCTCAAAAGGAACTTTTGTTTTATGAAAACAAGTGTTTCTTTTCCTGTATGTGGAATATGAAGTTTTATTGTCTGGCAGGTGAAGGATTAGCCTCTGAGGAAATCATTTTTATTTTGTTCAATGTTTCCTAAAATAGGAACATTCTTCTTTGATTGAAATTGGAGAATAGATTCTCTTCTCTATTAGAGATATAACTCTATCACAGTAAATAATGTTTCAATTAAAATTAACACCCTGGTATTTTAAGGTTGTGGATAAATTGGAGGAAAAAATGGAATTTGAAGGAAATGCCAGGTTTTCTTCTAGATCCTGCATCACGTCTATTCTATTTAAGAATTTCCAAGCACTACATGACACTTGTGTATTTATTATATTTTGGTGTTTATTAATTATTATATAATAATATGGTGTTATTATTCATGATAGAATCCCTGTAACACCATGCAAAGAGCTCTCAGATATCATAGAAGTGTGCTTCCTTAATAATGAAAAATGTTCTTCATGGCTATGCTAATGAGTTTTGTTTCTCTTGAATTTTCAGAGTTTTTATGAACCTCCATATAGCCTTGCTCTAAACATTTCAATTCTATGTCTTCTTAAAAAATCAGAAAAATTCTTTTTAAAAAAGTTTTAAAATAATTATATCAACAAGAGAAACTGATTTTCATGAAAAAAAGATTCTGAAACACAGAAGAGTATTAAGTATAAGTTATAACACAATTCTAATTTATTAGTTTAATCTTATATTTAGACTTTTATGTACTAAAGTTATTAAAGGAAATCAAAGACACATAGTGAAATGAGATAGTAATTTCCTTTGTCCTCTGCATGGTGAAAAGAAGGATCAAATGGCTATAGTAGATGGTTCTATTCTTTGCCTGCTTGGGTGGGGAATACATCACCATGCTTAGTCTGTGTTGAAATTTTGCAAAGCCTTCATACCTGTAATTTATAGCCCAAGTCACAATTTTCTGAAGCCAGAAGATGGGGAAGGTTGAGGAACAGAAAAGAAACCATGATAATAAAAAAATAATTTGCCAAGAACTTTACTCATTTCTGTGTTTCAAACACAAGATTACATCTGGTATTCATATCAATTCTGTGAGGCAAATATAAAGATATTATTTCTACTTTAAATGGAAGGGGAATTTAAACAATGTTTAAAATGACATTTAAACTTATATAAGTAGTTGTAGTCATAGATTCCTGACATGTTCTCAATCCTGGACTCCAAGTCCTAAGGTTTTTGGTTGTTTTTTTTTTTCCTTATTAATCTAAGTATAGATATATTCTGTTAATGTTTTCCAGTTTCATGTTTTAATTCAAAACATTGATTAGGAATCGAGAAAGCTGAGTTCTGATCTTTTTTTAAAAAAGTTATTTGTCCCAGTCAGGTCTTTCATTTCCCTGAATTATTCATTCTCTCAAACTGAATCTGAGACAGCTAAGGATGGGTAGGACAGCAAATATAAAACGGGGTAATGAAAGGAAATGACAAATGTCGGTAAGAGGCAGGGAAAGAATGTTAATCTTTCCATGCCTTGGAAATCATATTCTGAGGGGAATTTAGCAAAATTCAAATTAAAAGAAGCTTAAGCATCGTATCACAACATAAATGAGAAGATATGATTAAAACTAAATTTTCATGAAGTATTTTATTGATATGCTAACTTCCATTTATCATCATTGTGGAATCAATGAGAAATTATGTGCATCTGAAAAGAGAAAAATGTCACTTAGGTGATGAAATTTGGGAGACTTATTCAGTGTTAGTTTTTCTGAGAAAACAATTTTCTAATGTCTCTTTGAAGGAAAGGAAAGGGTATCCATAAAATTATACTAATTTTTTAAAAATTGTACTTTAAGCTTTTAAAACATGATACTAAAAATGCTTAAAAGGAGGAAAGCACTATTTCAATTTCATTTTTAATTTCAATGGCTTATGAAAGGGATCGTCCAAGCCATCTGAAATATTTGAAACATATTTCATATGAACAAAAATGACTTCTCCCCCAACTATCTTTGGAAGACAGAAGACAGGATGACTTCCAGGAGATTGGAAATACACAGTGCTGACCGAAAGAGCTAAAAAAAACAAACCACATCATGGAAGGAAACAGGCTCACAAGAAAGTGACTGTCACAGAGTATTTTTCTGAATGCAATTTTCTTTTATAACTTTTTGGTGAGGAAGGGCATGATTAGTGACAGAGGGAGAGAAAATGTGATAAAAATCTAAACCTTGAAAACAACATGATAACTGCTTTCTATTTCTGAAAAACATTTTCTTGAATTCGTTCTGAAAAATACATGAGATATAGAAATTGCTCAAATATAGCTTTTCGAGGGTTGTTTTTTAAAAAAGCAAGTAAATGTGAAAAAAGAAAAAGTGAGAAACAAGATTTAAAAGTAGGAATTTCTAGGTTTAAGAAATCTACCTCTATCATTGCATCTTCATGTTTATGATAGTCACTTTTTGAAAACAAATCCAAATGCAAATTTTTTAATAAAACAAAACACTAGAGTATGAGATGTCTAGTGTCACAAACACTAAAGTTTGTGACTAATTAAAAATAACTGATTCAGTTTTAATAGGGCATCAATTTGGTCTTTGGTATTTGGTTATTATTTCTTTTTAGTCCAAAAATATTTTTATACCTAAAAAAAATGATTATAGAAGATGGGCACATTTGTCCAGTTAAGAATAAATGTATATGAATAAATATTGTTCTTAAAAGTATCTCCTTTGCCCTCATTTAAATTTATTTTTATTAGGATGAATAAATTGATCAAATTAAATGACCCAACAATTAAACCCTGAAATGTAAATCACCTATGTCTTTTTGTTCATTTTTTACCTTCTTAAAATATATTCCTAAAATGGGTATTATCTTTTGGAAATAATTAAAATAATCTAATATTCCTTCTGGAGGCACAAATGACTGTAATCTTTCTTTAAGATATCTTCACTGAATGATAGACATTAATGAAAGACTGAGTTTCTTAAAAGAGATGTCTGGCCATGGTCATTTTTCTGTTTAGGAGAAAAACAAACTCAGTGACATTGATTAAAGGATGAGTGCCATTGAATCACCTTAAATCTAAATCTAACTTCTCCTAACACCTTATGTTATCATTATTGCCTTGCATGAGTCCTCTATCCCATGTTGAATGATCTACTTTTGGACAATTGTTGAAACGGCTCCCTCTGCTTCACCCTCCCTCTGGACTTGTATTATTCCCCACATCCTGGGGAGTACCTCAAGCTTGCATACTACAGACACAGTTTTAATGTGACCCTAAAACCTTTTCTAGATATATCTGAGCCTATTTTAGAACACTTGCCACTTTTTGCTTTATATTATATTGTCTATAGCTTTTTATATGTAGGTATTAGCTCTCAAGTGAGACTCTCATTTCATTGATGATAACACCTATCACCAAGACACTTTTTTTTTTACAGCCTTCACAGTGCCTGGAATAGTATCTTACATACGATGCATGTTTAGAAGAGCTTACTCAGTAAATCACAATGTTAGATTGTATGAATTCCTGTTTGAAACTAAGGCATTTGAAGTGGCACTTTGAAAATGGCAATAAATGTTTTAGAATAAGAATTTGGTGCATTATGACACAAGGAAAATTGCCTTGATAAAATCATTAGGGTGACACTAACTATTATGGCCCATTTCTTTATTTCTGAAGGTAATATTGCTGGGCAATAAGACGAAATCATCAGATGAATCCACTTCCATCTGTAAATGACACATGACTTCCTCACAGAATATCATTTCAGGATTCTTTGAATTCCTATTTTCCCATTTATTTTCACCTAAGACTTTAAAAACAAATTATTACTAAAATAGGTTTGATGTCTCTGTAGAAGGGCAAAAATCTTTCAATAGACTCAGCAAAGAAGATAAATGTAATCATTCCTTACTAGCCTAAAAGCTTTTTTTATCAAACTTTAAATAAGAACACAACTTGTTTTTTTAATCTCTAATTAAAACAAAAACAAAACAAAACAAAACAAAAAAATCCTCACTACTTCTTTCATTGGTAGAAGCCAAAGGCAGAATATATCTTTTGACATGTTAAAAACTGTTGCTCTTAATATTTTCATTTTAAAATGATGTATTTGGAATCTTTGAAAAAAGAGTGGGTTCTGTGCTAGTGTTATCTTCAAATGATTGTGAGCTACTTTTGACTGTGGGGTTTATGAGATTTCTAATTCTATATTACAAAAAAAATTTACCTTCTGCTGATGAGGTAGAATATAAAAGTTGAAGTGGTTTTGTTTCCTTCAGATAATATGTGATTTGCCTTTAATCCTAAAGGGTAAAAAAAAGAGAGGATTTGAGTCACATATCTACCAAGGACGGTTCTGAGATTTGTTCTATTCTTGAAATTGAAAGGCAAGTAAATTAATTGAATGTAACCATACCTTGAAGCTAAGTACAATTTGAGTTTGAAAAATGGTACTCTTGCCTCTTTCCAGAATGATCAGCTTTAGAGTTCTGCTTTGTTGAATAGCTGATCAAGCACTGCCCATACTAAAAAGCAGATGAAGCTTTTACCAAAAAATATTGGATCTATGCATGTTCCAGTGTACCTATTGGATCTATGCATGTTCCAGTGTTCCAGTGTACCTGGAACTTCTTGATGGCTGCTGACATGAATGAGTCTACCTGAATTTCTGTGTTTTCCCTATATATTCAGCTAAACCAAAAGGACAATGAATCAAAGTTATGGATGTAGGTTTGTAGGAACAAATAAAACAATGACTAATCGTTTATGTAAGGTTTCAACATTGCTGAAAATGGTGTACTTAGTACATTGTCCTTCTTTGACCCAGACTTCTGACTACATTGCAGTACACTAAGAATCTAAGTCAAATCACTTTTTAGTATTTAATAGCCACACTGAGTTCATTAAATCATCGTTTCTAAAATTTTGATTTATTATTAATATTTTTTTCTGCTCTGTGAAACCAGCTTCAATCATGGACAGCACTGAAAGTTAGGCTGAGGCTAGACACAAAATAAAAGCCAAAAAGAATGTTCGTTAATTTCTTGCTGAATCTTCCATATGCTGGGTACTTAAATTTTGTATGCATCACATATTTGGATCATATCAATATCTAAGTCACTATTTTGAATATTTTTTTACTCTCTAAATATTCTTCAAGAAGACATATGTGTGTGTATGTGTGTGTATGGGTGTGTGGTTACATGAATGCCATTTCTCAGAATATTTTCCTTCTTATACCTGGTTATGGGAAAGTCATAACTTTGCATAGAGCCTTATCTTAGGGATAATTTCCTCTTCAATTTCCCCTTCAAATCTGTTTATGTACAGATTTATCATAGAAAGAATTTATGATGATAGGTCTTTAGTAATTTCTGCAAGACCTACGTCTGCACAAAGGTTATTTGGAATTTATAAATTCTATTAAGAAAGCCATTGGGTAAAAAAGTTATAACTGTTTGTATTTCCTCTAATTTAGCAGCTACCACATTGTATAAGGTCCGTCTGTGGAAAATTCTTCTCTTGGAAATAAGTAAATTGATTTCAAAGTTATATTTTTTCTGTAAATATCAACCAAGGCTTACAAAATGTGCTGAGACACATTAGCGATTCCATAGTGGAATCCATATGGAATCACATATTCCATAGCTGATTATCTGTGGCTAGAGAGGGTTCAGAGTATGTGCAAACTCTTTACCCACTAAACTCTTTGAGAATTAGCTTTTCACACTGATAAACTAAAGTTTTTAAAGCAAGGTATTGAATGTTAAATGACTTCAGTCCATTGGCAAAACATTTATATATCATTATTGGTTTTTTGACCCAAAGTAGCACATTAAAAAATATGAGACCCAGTCCATACTTATAATAATGATATAATTGCCTCATTTCAGAATTTATATAAAAATAATATTTGGAATGCTTTCCTTAACAAAATTCTCAAATAAATCAATATAGGAACATATTATTTCAATACTACAGAAGCTCCATTTTGCTTCTATATGAGATTTAATATCAGGGGCTTAGAAGCAATCCATTATCATTAAAATGTGTAATTAAAATCAGATGGATCTGGGGTGTTTTTTCCACAAAATCAGGGAAATGTTTCCGTACTCAAAACCATGCAGAGGACCTTGGCTTTTATGTTTAAGTGGTTTGTACATGTATTCTCCTCTTTCAAGCCTTTACTTGTGAAGTTGCCAGATGAATATTAAAACAAAACAAAACAAAAGCTGTGAATAGTTTATCAAAAATCTAAATCGAAAAACCTACGGGACATCCAAAACCTGGTTTTCCTGGTCCTCTTTGCATAAGAAAGTCAAAGCACCAGCATCAACAGTCATTCTTCAAATGTGGATCCTTCTGTCAGGGTGAATGTAGCCCAGCATTTGCATAATCAGAGTATGGGTCTCTAGAGGTTGTTCCCCAAAGCCCCTGTCTCTTTTGATTTAGCTTTATACTGGACTGCATACTATTATGATATAAAAAATGATAAAGCAGCATCTGAAAAGCTAAAATGTTGTTAAAAACTTAAATTACATTTTATTCCTCAGGCTTCAAACACAAATTGAGAAATATTCAAATTAAATTTACTTACTTCCCATACCTCAAAATTGAAAAATAATAGCACAGGGCAGTTGTGAACAGAGGCAAAATTCAAAATTTTGCACATCAGTAGAATCAGACAGAAAATGGCATATAACTTTTGAAGACTCTATAATATATTTAAAGAGCAAAGGCAAAACGTCCCCTTAAAATAAATCTTAATTTGAGGGTTTCAAAATTACAGTTAATCTAAAATACATAAATGTGGTCATTTTTGGAGACTAGGATCATTATGCTATGAATTTTTATTTCACGACCAATATCAACAACAGAAAACTGTTATCTAAGCAATTTAGGGGGAAAATCCCAAGAAATTCTGAAAAAAAAATTAGCCTATTTGGGAAAATGTCAAAAGAATTAAACTTTCACATTATATTTCCAGTTAGCAGTTAATTCACTGTTGAAGGTTTCATGAAATTATCCCATGGTAATATAGTATTTTATTCAAAATATATGTAACTCTATAATTATGAACTAATGGAATTAGAAAATGATAGTGTCTGCCAGCCTTTACATAACAGAACACTTTGCAGTTGGCAAAACATTTTTACAGATGATTATTGATCTTCACATAACCCTGTAAGTTAAGCAGGGAAATCTTTGCCATCTCTATTTTGTAGTTTGGGACTCTGACTTTAAGAGACGTGTCTGAGAATAATAAGTGGGAACCTCCTATTTTTTTGCTCCAAGCCCTACACATTTTCTGTGGGTCTCAAACATGAAGGGCTAATCAATCAGTGAGATAGGGAAAGTCTGAGCTTCTGTGAGGAATAAAGACAAGTCAATCATAAGTTTATGAAGTTTATATAAGTTGGAGGATAGTCTTTTCAGACTACATAGTTATCATATGAGGTTCATTTTTTTTAAATGACTGCCATGTTAAAAATAAGCAAATTAGACAAGTATAAACCAATCATCAAATATTTGACAACCAATTTTAGGTACAGGAATAATCAGAATTGCTGACGTAAATGCACTAAAACAAATGGGGGAAAAAAAGTATAGATTTCCTCAATGTTTTGTACAGGATAAGGTTTGTAGGTTTTTTTGTATTTTTTTAAATTAAATCTTTCCCTGACATAGATGATCTGAATATATCTTAAAACATTCATTCTATCCACTTAAAAAAGGGGGTTCTCCTGTTAAAATAAAGGGAGACAGGCAGGACAGAGACAGTAGTCTCCGTGATTCAGAGCAGTGCACAACTGGTGCACAGAAGTTGCATACATCATAGTGCAAGCAGCAAATCCCCATGCTCCATCAATTTCATATGGAGAAAAGAAGTGGGGAGGGCAAAGGAAAATGATACATACAAGTCCATGACAGAGTGGCCTGGTATATTGGAAATATCTCGTGTCATTTCAACACGAGACAAAGCTAATGAGATGTGTCACAAAAACAGGGTGTGGGTCTCAAGAGTCCACCAGAAATAGTGGAAAAAGAGGTTGTGACTAACTTCACCAGTTTCATTTTACAGTGTACCACCCCTAGAAATCAGTCATAAGTGATTTGGAAACTTTTTGTTCAGTTTTCCTTTTGAAAAGAAATCACAAAATATTGAAACAAATATCATTGTTTGGCTTAATTCAGGAATTCTTCATTAAACAGTACACAGACTTTATTGAGCAATTGAAAATATACACAAGGAACAATAGCTTTTTCTCTGTATTTTTTTTTTTAAATTTGACTTTCTTCCGATTAAATAACCCAGTTTCGATCATGAAAAGGGCACTTGTTTCTACAGTAGCTGTGCTCTGCTTGCTTAGTTCCTAGTACTGTTTCCAAGCTTCTTCCTTGCCATTGCTGAGGTTATATCTCCACTTGCTCAGGAAGCGAATTCTAGAAGGTTGCAAGAATTGACCCCCTAAGTTGTTCTTTCAGATTCTATTTCTCCATAGAGTTCAGCTAACTTTTTAAACTCGGGTCCCCAGTCTCCAAGGTACTGATAATCCTGGTCTGATTGTGTGGTTGCTGAATCCAGCGAGCTGATGGACCCAGCTTCTGATCTCTGACCCTCATAGGCGTAAGTCTGCAGAGAGTCATAAGGCGGGACACTGGGGTCTAGGTCGGCTTCAGCCAGTCTTTGCTTAATAAACTCCTGAACATCTATACTTTCCAGGGTGGAAAACGTCTGGTGCCTGGGGGTGAGTTTCATTTCCGGTCTGATATCTCTCCGGTGCTTGAGCTCCTCGGCAGCAGACGGATTCCTCAAGGCTGTGATGTCAAAGGCCTCGGTGTCTTCCTCGCCGCCCCCCTCGTCATCATAGGTGACCACGTTCTCCCGCACGTCCTCCTCTGAAATGATCAGGGGCTCTTTTTTGCTGCGTCTCAGGGTGATGAAAAGTACTACAATTGCTAAGGAAAAATGGAAAGAGGATGAAGGGTTAGAAAAAGAAGAAGGACATTCTTGGAGATTGGACATCAGCAATTCCCAGCCACTATCATCAGCTACATTCCATTTAGGCTTACGTTGTAACACAGCCCTGATCTCTGCACTCTGTGAATACCACCACAAGAGATTTTAACATCTTGAAGAATGTAGAAAATGACTATCTATCTCTACAAAACATTGGGAATCGCTGATCTTCTGGAGAACTCTGTGATATTCTCATTTGCCAGGCTATGGCTTCAGGATTCGTGACCAGTGATGAAGTCTAATCGTTCAGTCAGGGAAACAGATGATGGAAAAGCAATATGAAATTTTGACTGGAAAAATAATTCTGTGTGGGAGTCAATCTATAGATACTTATCCTTCTAAGGAGTACACTAAAGGCAGGATATTTTAAGTTTTTGTAAAATAGGAAGAAGGAGACCCTATAATTAACTCTTTCCTTTTGATGCTTTGTAGAAAATCAAAGCAGGACTATTTTACATGGTACACCTTGTTTGTTCATTATCCTTTAGAATAATATTATCAGGCATTAATTATTGCACTTATCTATCAAGCTGCAAAAGATGTTATTTTTTAAAAATTAATTTATTTATTTTTGCTGTGTTGGGTCTTCGTTTCTGTGCAGGGGCTCTCCCTAGTTGTGGCAAACGGGGGCCATTCTTCATCGTGGTGCACGGACCTCTCACTATCGAGGCCTCTCTTGTTGCGGAGCACAGGCTCCAGAAGTGCAGGCTCATTAGTTGTGGCTCACGGGCCTAGTTGCTCCGTGGCATGTGGGATCCTTCCAGACCAGGGCTCGAACCCGTGTCCCCTGCATTAGCAGGCAGACTCTCAACCACTGTTCCACCAGGGAAGCCCCCAAGATGTTATTTTATTTGTACATAATTTAGGTTTCATAGGAATTTTTTTGTTTACACAATGCTCTTTACATAACTTTTTAACTTAATCCTCAAAGCAGAGCTGGGGATTTCCTCATTTTTGAAATGAGGAAACTGAGACTCAGGAGAGATTACATGAGTAAATACCATGTAACTGTAAGACCACACAAATGGCAGGTGGAAAACCTTGGGCTGTAGTTTATGACTATTCACACCAAAGATGATGATGTTTCCATTACCATATTAAACTTCATTATTTTAAAAATATAGAACAAGGAACTGAGTGACCTGTTGGCCGTGTGTCTTAGGGCAACTTAGCCAAAAGCAGTGAATAGGTTCTTATTATCAATAATGTTGTAGCCGTTGAATAAATTAATAGAAATAGGTCTTGGGTATTTTGCGTTGGTGGTTTTTCAATAGTTTCAGATTACTCTATTTGATGGTATTAAACCATTACTAAATAGAACGATATTTCTACTTTATGTCATTAGGCCCAATACCCTTTACTTCATCTCTACAGACTGTTTGCTTCTTGGTTAGCTGATAATTTAGGCTTTATGATAACAATTATAAGGTTCACTAGTATTTAAAACATTCCTTATAATATAATAATCAGAGAGGTATATTCAAATGGAATGTAGGGTTGTTAGATTTAGCAAATAATGCAGGACACTTAATTAAATGTAAATTTGATATGAATAACAACAGAAAAAATATATGTATTATATATGTATAATATGAGATGAAACAACAAAAATACATGTATAACATATGTATTCGTACATATTACATACTATATATAATATGTGTATGTATACACATACATATATATGTGTAATATACAATTAAGTATGTCTCATGCAATGTGCAAATATTTTATGAACACATTAAGTATATATATTAGATATTTGTCCCAATATTATGTATAGGACATATTTATGCTATACATATTATAGCATAAGTGTGTATATATATACATCTCAAAAGTATATTATAGCTTATACATATATATAGCTTAAGTGTGTCCCATGTAATATATCTGTAGGTGTATGTGTATACATACACACATACAGAAACTCCTACAGATATATATGTTTTATACAAAACTCACATTTCTATACTGTATTTTGTCTATTTATTTATGTCTGTAAACTGTATTTTACCTCGAAATACTGATTATGTGTAAGCTTTAACAAATGGTCAGAAAGCAAGCGAACACCGGGTTACCTATTCTCTGATAAAGAACATACCTGACACTTTCGAATCCACCCTTTTACCCTTCCCCTCTAAAAAATAACTTCTTTTTCTTTTATTGTTTCCTTGCTTCTCTTTATAGTTTAACCCCTTTATATGTATACCCATAAACAATACAGATAAGCTTTGCCTGTATTTGAACTAGATATCATAGTGTATATGTGATTTTAAGACTTGAAAATGTAGAGAGAAAGAGGAATAGATATTCAAGCCAGAAGTGGAAAGGATAATTATGAGAGGGAAATCTACCATATGTGGAAAGAGGTGGTCACAGTGTACTGGGAAGAAGCTAATTTTGCATACAAGAGGCAAGTGGGAACCTGTGGGAATAAAGAAAAAAGAGACAAAACATCTTTAGGGAGGGTCAGGGAATCATCTGGAAAAGTATGGAATAAGAGGATACTGCCTAAGTAATGGGGAAATGCAATAGGGAGATTATAGTAGACATGGGGAATTAGTGAGTCACTGTGTTGGAAAGGGAGTGATTACAGAAAAAGCAGAAAATGAAATGCTGATGCTGCATGTGGCTCTGCTTCATAAATGCTCTGCTACAGAATACAGTAGTTTCCCATTCACGTTGCTTATACTTTCTTTTTGGGAAAAAGAAACAAACAAACAACAACAAAGAAACATTTCACTGAATGCCATCAATATGCATTTAATACCTCACTGTTTATTTTAGTGTAAATCCAGCCTACAGCTTTCTAATTCAGTGGCCCAAGCAGTATCCTCAAATAATGCACTCCATTCTACCCAGAGGTTTATATTTATCATCCACTATATATTTCTGCTCATCTTTATGATTAACTGAGGAGGCTGTTCTAGATCAAAACATCTATTTCTACAGACTGCCTAATTTATTATAGTAAAATTTCTTACTTTTGTCAATAAATTATTTTCCTTATGTTGAAATGGTTGGTAGTTAATGCCAAGGGACTTTATGTGCATGTATAACAGGAAGAATGTGCTCAATACTATTATCGAAGTATGGAGGTAATTTATATCCTTCACCAATATCAGTATCATATTTGCCTAATGAAACATAGTGGATTATGCTGGGTTTATTATTATGATAGCTTTTATTTGTTTATTTCCCCGAATTTAAGAAAATGTTCCTGATATATATGTGTTGATTCAAAATATAGATACTAGGTAAGTTTGAATTTAGAGTTTTACATCTTTCTCTTTTTCTAGACAAAGAGAGTTACTTGTCAGTGACAAATGATTCCTAGATTTGTTACATAACTATTTATTATAAAGATCAATTTATAAATAGCCGTACAATCTGGGACACTTTTTAAGGGTGGAAGGGGATTTCGTTTATAATTACATCAGGACATCAGGACAAATACAGACATATGGTCCCTTTAGTCAAAGGCAAATTCAAATCAATTCAGAGAAGAATGTGGAAGCATGAATGAGAAGGTACACTCCTAATGAATTTCTTTACAATCATGTTTGTTCAGTAGAGGTTTCTGGAGCAAATGGCACACAGCAGATACTCTGTAAACAATTCTTATGTGGATGAACAAAAGAATAATCTCTGTGAGAGTGATAATGTGGCACTGGGTTAAGTGAATCTTCATAGTAATAGTCTCACTAGGAAATAGTAATAGTCTCACTAGGAAAATAATTTTTAAATATTTTTAAAAATCAACTTACTACTCCTAATAATACCAAACACCTAATTTTGCTTGAGAATATTTTTTAAAATTTGAAAAACAAACTAAATGTTTCCCACAAAATCTCAAGGCCAAATTTATTTGAAGAGAATAAATGAAGATAATAATCATACATATAAATTTGAGAGTTAAATCCCTATTTACGAACTGGCAGGCAAATAAGCATATTCAAGTGAGTCTCCCACAGTATATCAAACCATACATGTATAACAGGGTAGTACTTCTTTCAGTGGTTCATCTGGGAAAACATAATATGATAGAGCCATGGTGTTATTAAAAAAAAAAAGAGAGAGAGAGAGAGAGAGGGGGGGGGTACAGAGCTTGTCCTTTGTTCAAAATTATATTATAAATGATTTCTGGTATTTTCAAGTTTGATTACATAGTCTGGAATAAAATGAATTAATTGTAGTATTTTTGAGATGTCTTTATTCTAATGAATATTTTATTCTTGGTTAGTATATGTCTTTTTCTTCTCTTTAAGTCTGGCCAGGATTTTAAACCTAAGTTCTTCTTTTTATATAAGAAAATTATAATGAATTTATTGTGTCAGTAATTTATTCTATTCATAAAGGAATTCAAATTTGTGGAAACAGTTTTCTCTTTGTTTTCTCCTATATTATATTTACTTACTTATATTATCATTCCAGTGCTTAGAGTACTAAGGGGCTTTGAGTTTTCATAACTAAAACTGACATACAACTTGCATTTGAATACATTATGTACTGACTCCTAACATACTCCCCCAAACTACTTTTCATAGCAGATTTGTTTACCCCTAAATATCACTTGATTCTTTTTTCATACCATCATATGTGAGTACTAAACTTGGTAGAATGAGGTGGCCCAAGTCAGGGAGATGATTTTGATTAGTTTCTGTAGCCATAATTGGTAATGACACTTCTCATTGAAACAATTTTTCAAACTCAGGGGAGCCCACAAGGTCATTTAAAATAGCTTTCATGGCAAGCAGGTTGGCAGTTATCTTCTCATCAATTCCACCTCCTCTCCTAGTTCCTCACTCTTCTCCCACCACACCCACCTTGATCCCCATTTATGATGAAATTTACATCCAAGAATAGGAGCAAACTATGTGGTGGATTCATCTAGGTCAGCAGATCATATGTGATGCATGGACTACAAAGGTAGCCTTCCAGAGATCTGATGCAGATCCTGATTCAATCATCTCTTGCACTGGTTCACTCTACCAACAGTTCTGGTCCCTCTGACAAGTAATAGGGTGGGTTGGGAAAGAAATGTCAGATCCCTGGGAGGGAAAGGGGACTCTGACAATCCCCTCCTCTGGCACCAAACTCTGATTGCATCATGATGGCTCACTCTAAATTCTTTTCTATCCATTCCTTGAAATGGATCTGAAAAGGTAATCCTGACAAAACATAACTCAACTCACAAGGTTTACATTTACCATTTAAAGTTAGGCCCTTTGGTTTTCAAGCACCCCATCTTCTGGTAATCAATATATACATAGAAGGAGTCTGACCAAACTGTAAAATGTTGAGTCATATTTAACCTATAATAAAACATAAATAAGCACCACAGAAGTTTACAGATGACTCTAAGGTCATTCTAGTTGAAACTTTATTTTCATAGATTCAGAAATAGAAGAAAGAGACTTCATGGGTCCTGAGATCACACAGTTAATTAGTGGCAAAACTGGGGCTGAGTTTCCACAATCACAGTCATGTTCACAAACAGCTACTAAGTAAAACATTTTTCAGTATTAAAAGATTAACTTAACTTCATGATTTATTTAGCTGTTGAGGTTGAATGCTATTTCAGAATTACAAGTTCTAAAAGTATTGCTACCTCTGATGTTGTTGATATTTTCCTTGAAACCTATGAGCTCACACATTAACCAACAATATTTCAAAACTGCAAATGACTCCATCCAAGTCTGTGGGTCAGATATTTTCTGAATAATGATATAAACCCTTAAAATGCCATGAAAAATATAAATTACATTATAAATAGTGATTGTTTAAATCTAAGCTTAAGAAATTCTGCAACCTTTGGATAAAACTGTAAAGACACATTTGAGTTTCAATAAAAATTGAAAGAGCAAACATATCAAATAGAAACTTTGTTTCATTAGCCCTGAGGTACAGCATAAAATATAGAAATGTTCTCTTATTTACCCCAAAGGGGAAACATTTTCATAAAGTCAATTAAAGGGATGTATTGTTTCATGAAATAATAAAATGTTATTTTATATAGTACACCTGAATGTATCTTATATTGACATCTTTCAATTTTAAAGATTTTTAATTTTAGTATGCAAAAATAATTTTATGATGATAAACGAAAACAAAAGCCAAATGTAACATGCCTCCACCAGTTGAAATATCTTTCAGAATAAGGCCTCTGGAGGAACTTATAGTAATGTCAGAGTGTTTGTTTTTGTTTTTGCTTTAATGGAAGTAAAATTGACTTATGAAAGGTCACTGAGTTCTATTCTTTTCAGTTTCAGTTAGGAACCCTAGAGGGTTCAATGTTTATAGTTGTTTATTCTTCGGGGTTTTGTTCTTGTTTTGTTTTCCTTTTTGGTTTGTGATATTTTAGTTTTCAGTTTCAAAGACATAAAAGGTAATTTGTTAATTTCTAAAGAAAATAGCAGTTAAAATATATATAAATAATCAATATATAAATTAATAAAATCAAGAAAGCCTGATTTTCCCAGATACCATCTCTACCACACTTCTGCAAAAGACTGTACTGCAGTGAAATAGTTTTTGTTATGGTGAATCAAACCTCCACACTCCAAGTTGCTAAGTGCAATTGATACTTTTTGCTACTCAATTTATTTAACTTTTGGGCAGCTTTGAACACTGTTGAATGCTCTGTCCTCCTTGATGCACTTATTTTCTTTGTTTCAGGATATTATACCTTAATAATTTTGTTCCTTGTTCTGTGATTTTTCCTTTGCTCTATGCTATTGCATCCTTCTTGATTTAGCGATCACACTGGAATTTATCACAGCTCAGTCCTAGTCTATCCTCTCTCTCTTTATAGACTCTTGCTGTGATAACATCAACAAAATGCATTTCTGGTGTCCCCCAACCCAGGGAAGATCAGGGCCCATATTCAGCAAGAGATGAAAAGTCTTCTTTGATACTGTTCTAACTCAGTCTCATATCCAGTTTATCCAAGATCACTTTTTTTTTTTAATTTTTGGCTACTTTACTTTTAGCCCTTGGAAACTTGTTCCAAGAAAAGACACCATGTCATAAACATTAAGTATTTGTTCACTGACCTGAAATAATTAACACTGCAGGTTTCACATGGAATCTCAGGTACTTCCAATAAGCATTCAGTAAAGATTTTGGTAAATATTTCCATCCTGTGATTTGCAGCCTATTACCCAAGATCACTTTTGATTTCACCTAAGACATCTTGGTACTATCAATCTTTCTTCAGCTCCATTTTAAGTATACTGGTCCAAATTATGCTATATCTGAGTGAGACAAATGTGTCGTATTTCTAGTCAGTTTGCCTACCTGCTCTCTTTACCAGCATGAGATCTGTTCTCCACTTCATTCATAATCATCTTTGTTCAACATGCAAATTTTATGATGGGACGCACCTACTTTCAACTTCTCCTCAAACTCCTAGAACAAAGCCCACAATTTTTGCCATTTTACCCCAACCTGCCTCGACCCTGCCTAAACATCCTTTCTACTCAATCTTATTCCACCTTGATCTCCACTCCTCTGTAGGGGTAATTTGTCTTCTAACCCAGGAACAAAACAAAGGATATTCCTTGCAAAAATATCTGTGTCTCAAAGTACATAGTTTGTTTGTTTTCCTTATGTATGCACAGTAGCAAGAGAAGAACAAAAAATAAGGCTCCTAAGAGAAAACTAGAGGGAGAGGACACACTGGAAAATATATATATGTACCCATTTTAAACTATAAAGCAAAATATTATTTACATCTGCCTTTCCTATAAAAAAATCTGGATTTCCTTTCTTGTTTTGTATAGCAATTCTAAAGAGATTATAGTAATATTAGTTTCAACTGCAGTTGTGATAAGATTCCAACTATTAAAAAGATAACATAAAATTAGAGAAAGTACTTTATTTTCTATTAAAATAAAATGTAATGCAAAAAATAAACTAAAAAATGTATTAGTTTTAATTTAATAAAATTTGATATATCTGAGGCAAAAATTATTTTATATTTAATCCTTTAAAATTCAGCTAAGATTGATGATAAACTCATTTTAGACTGATAGAAATTTCTACAAGAAATTTATTCCTTTTATTTGGTGGTTAGATTCATTTGCAGAGTAATGTCACCTATGTTCTTTGAAATAAATTGTAAATGCCCTTTCAATAGGAAATTTAGAATATTTAATATCAATTCTTTCTAAAATAGGTCCTTTCCAAAAAGATTTCTCTTATTGTATCCCTTCTTTTAATATTTCAACTCTTTCATCACATTTGAGCCAAATCATTTCCAGATTAACTATGGTATTGAGAAAGTTAATTAAAGGAAACAGTCATGTCTTGTTATCACGTAAAGCACTACTAATTCCAAAGTTTTGTCAAAATGACTCTCTCTCTCTCTCTCTCTCTGTCTCTTTTGCTCTCTTTTCTAACGCGCCATTGTAGGGTACACTCAGAATCGTCATCACACATTAAGATTTAGAATGACTTACCTAGGAGAATGACAACACACAGTAGAATAGCGATTAAGGCTCCTGTACTCAAGCCAGCCGAGGACAGGAGGGCTTCTGCACGGCAGGTCCGCACGCGCCCGTCTCTCTCGCACGCACAAACCCTGATGGTGAGGGTACTGCTGCTGCTGAGAGAGGGGATTCCACCGTCAGAGATCATAATGGGGAGGTAATACACATCCTGAATAGTTCGACTAAATCTCCTCCGCCTTGTCAGAATGCTGGCTGTGTTATCTATGACAGACATAAGCAGAACAACATGGACTTAGTAAAGCCGCCATTAAAGATTCACAGTTCCTTTAATGGATAAAATGGGCATGTGCGATTTCTTTTCCGTTTATGAAATGGATAAAGGAACGTGAAGGGGAGATTATTAACCAGGGACTAAAACTCATTCTCAAATGGAGAAACATATTTGAAAAGTTAATAAGGCCTGGACTGAAGGGGAGGGGAAATAGTGGATGACAGAGGAGGAAGGAAGTGGTGAGCATTTGGGGCATGGGCATAATAGCCAAAGGATTGAAAAGGATACATGGATACCAGACTTCGGGGTGAGCCAGTGGTTCCTACCACAAACCTGGTGACTCTGAATATAAGTGATAGAAATAGACAGCTACATTTTTAGTGAACTTCGGGTGAGGTTAATGTACAAAAATGTTTAAGAATCATTGGTACAGATAATGTATTTATGGAGCCACCAGATCAATTGATAAACTATTTTAAACTTGTGATTTGAAGCACTCTTGTTATAGTGGGCACACCATGGGTAAGTTAATAATGAATAAAATGTTAATTTCATTTTTTATGTGCTTTAAAAATACTATGTACTATAGTAAATGATTGCATGAGGTATTTTGATCAGTCCACACAACCGTATAAGGGAGAGGATGTTAAATTCCTTACATTTTAGGGAAAATCATTTTTATTAGGAATAATAATTTTAAAATAAATAACCTCAGTCCCAGAGGATAAATTGCCTCAAATCACAGAGCTAGTGAATAATCAAGCTATAACCCAAATACATTCTAGAACCCTGCTCAAAACCAGGATGTCATACTGCCTCTACTCCACCAGTTCACTTCCAATTGGTATTGATGCCTCAGGTGCACATAGGAAATGTTTATCTTAGCATTGTTAGTCCCCCTTCCGTGACTGTTAGCTAAAGGACCCTTTTGGTGCACACTTGGTGTGCTGCTCAGAACCTCTGCATGAAGTGACTTGTTGCCTGAACTGTAGATTGCGACCTGGCCCAAGGTTACACTTTTCTGGAGCAACACATAGCCAATGACTTATTACTGCAAGATTATAAATGTCAAGCCATTTCTGCTGAATGCAGAAAATACTGAAGGGCAAGTTTAGTTCCAGAGCTTTCCCATGGGGTCAGCCATGGACACATTCGAATTGCATGGCAGCTTAATTGCTCACTCTACCTTTCTTTCTTCCACTTCCATTGTGGTCCACAGATGTCGATCATGAGAGCACACTCCAATAAATATCCTGCCCCCTAACTCCAATCCAGAGCCTGCTTCCCTGATCATCCAACCTGTGACTACACATCTGAGTTAATTACTTTTCACTAAAAAGTCAGTAAATCATTAGACAATTACTTTTAAGGATTCTTTTTTTCCTATCAATTTCTCTTATTCTGAAAATTGGAATTTTTAAAATTATGAGTATGTTTATGATAGTCATGATACAATACCCTACAGCTATATTCTCTTGGTTGTACATTGCCAAACTAATGCAATAGAAAGATAATGAATATTTCAAATATTCAATATAACGCAGGTAATAAAACATGAATAATACACATTATATACGTAAATTAAAATTATATACACATATATATGCACATATATATGTATAAGTTGTTGAAGATTTGTTATAGAACATAAATAAATAATCTAATAAGTTATTTAAAATATTTTCTCACCTGGAAGAAGAGAAATTTAAAGAAAAGTGTGTCGATTGCCTACTCTGAAGCAGGTTTCAGAATGATGGGAAAAAAAGAGGAGAAACTGCATCACGTGTGTTTTTAAGAGTATAGCCATCACAGGTACTCTCCTGGAAACCTGACCTTTGAGTAAGCACACCTATCAGGTGTAGGATGTTGCTTCATGATTAATATAAACTTGCATATATGTACAATTCCTTAGCCTAAGGAAAAGGTTTGAACGTGGGCTCATAGGCACAAACACGTTTGAGAATCTTACTGCTGGTCCTCTGAAGAAGAGATGTAAGACACTGGTCCCTGGTCTCAGTAAATATCATAATGTGTGGAATGACATGATAACATGCAGGGGTAGATGGGGACTCTCTTTCATGGCTCTAGCCTCGTGTCCACTTTACATTCTTAATCTGGAAACATGTTCTTTTTCAAGATAATTATTGGAAATGCAATCAGAAACATGATGAGAAACAAGAAGAAAGCCTGAATATGTTTCTAGTGCATTTTAAGTTCTCAAATAGAAAGCTCTCACACATGGAGACATGACGATATTCTTTCGCTTTTCCAGCTGAAGGTTTGACTTTTGAAAAGAAAAGAGGATTCAGGAAACAAAGAGCTTCCTACCCAGAAAGGCTTAGCACAGCAGAATAATGAACTCTTGACAAGGGATATTGTGTATCTCCCTGGAACTGCAAAAAATGTACTTGGCAGTAGGCTCACTGAACTTGAACAAGAAAACTTTGAAATAAAATGAAAGAGATAAGAAGATATATATATATATATGTGTGTGTGTGTGTGTGTGTGTGTGTGTGTGTACACACACACACACACACATAAATATACATATGAGAACAAACTTTGTCTTGCTGAAACTGAAATTTTAGGTGACAAGAAGAAAACAAATCTCTAAACTTGAAATATAATGTTTTAAAAATAAAACAAGTATTACAGAAAGTCTTGCATAACTACTTTAAACTGGATAAAAAATTAATATAAATTGAATAAAAGGAAACCATAGCAGGATGTAAAATCTGTGGATGAGAAGAGCTAATTATCAATGTCAAATAAAGGACAATCTCTAATAATGTGTACCCAAGTTTTGTTCTTAATTCTAACTGTCTGTCTTTGGATGAAGACAGAAGATTATAGAACACTTGGAAGCCAAGCTAATATAGCTAATGTATTGGATTAAGATTTAAGGAGATTTTGAACAGCTAGCACAAAGACCTTAAGCTAACAAGACAGGAACTAAAGATATGTGTTAGACAGTACACTTTGAAAAGTATCATATGGGAGAGATTTTGAGTAACATCTATTATTTTCTAATACATAAACTATCTGAATGTAGCAATGAGGCAATAGATCTAAAACAGTCTCAGAAGGATTCAATAATGGTATGGAATTTTTATGCAGATCTTTATTGAGAAGACGTCATTGGAATACAGTGCATAAATTTGGGTCTACTATCTTAAAAGTGATACTTTAACCCAGTTTAGAAGACCTTGACTGTGATAAAAGCGTTAGAAAAGTATGTCATATGAAGAATCTTTGAAAAAAACAGTGTGAAAATTCTACATGTCTTATATGAATTTAGGGGCCTGAAATGACTTAGAAATTTAAAGAAAAATTTGGGAAACTCTGTTAGTAATTAATGTCTTTCTGAATATAATCAATATTTTCCTGACATTCCCAGAAACTATAACTTTGATGCAATGTGGAAATAGCCTTGAACATGGTTTAGTCTTTCAAAATAGATGACAATGTATTATTTATTTTGTTGCATATCCCATTTTGTTCAGAAAATGATATGGACAAATATAGGAGGAAGCAGGGAGACTGCAATGCAGATATACAATAGATGAATCATGGAGATATTTACAAATATCATTGTGATGACTGTGAAAGAATTGAAATTTTGAGTCCTTTGAAAAACAATAATAATAACAAAATTTTATTTTTGCAATTATAGGAAGTCCAGGGACTTCATAATTGATAATTTTGGGGGGATCTTTCACACAAAAAATATTACAGTAAAATACAAGTTTGGGTAGATAGATATACTTCCAACTTCTACATTTCTATAGGGACGGAAGGCTACAGAATACAACAGTATAATACAAGTAACACTGTGTTTCTAAAATTCAGATATAATTTTCTTGAACTAGTAGTATGTGCTCTATTATTTCTTTGTTCAATAGTTTGAACGATCTTGAAAGGTTCTAATCTCTGTGCTACTTTCATAAACTGTAGTAGAGTTTAAGTTAAAATAAGGCATACTTTTAAAATACTCCCTTGGGCAAAAACACATCCTACATTAAAGTCCAAAATTACCTTATATCTTGGAAAGTATTAAAGCCTAAAAAAAAGTGGCAGCGTAGGAATAAAGACATAGACATAGAGAATGGACTTGAGGACATGGGGTGAGGAGGGGGAAGCTGGGGAGAAGTGAGAGAAGCATGGACATATATACGCTACCAAATGTAAAATAGATAGCTAGTGGGAAGCAGCCACATAGCACAGGGAGATCAGCTTGGAACTTTGTGACAATCTAGAGGGGTGGGATGGGGAGGGTGGGAGGGAAGCTCAAGAGGGAGGGGATATGGGGATATATGTATATATAGAGCTGATTCACTTTGTTGTACAACAGAAACTAACACAGCATTGTGAAGCAATTATACTCCAATAAAGGTGTATAAAAAATTTTCATTTACAATAGCATGAAAGAGAATAAAATGTTTAATATATTTAACAAAAGAAGCACAAGCCTTGTATACCCAAAACTACACAACTTCATGGAAAGAAATTAAATATCTAAATAAATGAGAAGATATCCCATGTTTATGGGTTGGAAGACTTAATATTGTTAAGATGACAATGTTACCAAAAGTAGATTCAGTGTAGTCCCTATCAAAATTCCAATGGTGTTTTTCGCAGAAATGGAAAAAACTCATCCTAAATTCAAATGGAAATTCAATGAATCTCAAATAGTCAAAACAATCCTGAAAAAGAAGAACAAAATCAGAGGACTCATGCTTCCGATTTCAAAGCTGACTACAAAGCTATAGTAATCAAGACCTTGTAGTACTGCCATAAAGATAGACATAGAGACCAGTGGAATAGAATTGAGAAATAAACCGTTATGTTTATGGTTAATTGATTTAAAAAAAAATCATGTGTTCTTCAAAACTCTTAAACTACCAGATGCCCATACACTCCCTGCCATTTCAACAAATTCCTTATTTGATCATGCAGACATAAAGATAAACTTTTTCTCAAGTATAGCCTAGTAGACTATTAAAGTAATATTTCCAAATCTATCACAATAGCAGAAACATTTGAGATCTTCAGATGTAGCTCTGTAATTGGATTAAACTTTTTTTAAAAGCTGAAGAAAAAGCTGGGAGATAGAAACTTAACTTCCACCGAAGAGATAAATATGCATGGCTTCATAGCATTTCATTTTTATCTGGTCTTCCAGCAGCAATAAGATCCATTCATAATTTAACTATCATCAGAGCCCATGCAGGAAACAACGCTCTTTTGCTTTCCTGCAAAATACCTTTCACATAACAAGTACTTGATAAATAATGATTTGAACTACACTCAGCAGGAGCCTGTCTTCTCTTACAGTTTCCTCATTATATTGACATGTATTAAGAAATTAAAACCAAAATGAACTAATCTATCTTGATCTCCTCATGCTCTCTGCTGAAGGTTGATTCTTTTTCTCCTGTTTCCTCACTTCCCATTCTTTTAATCCTAGAATTACCCTAATTTCAATTTTCAAATGGATTCGGCAAGTTCATTTAAGTTTGTAAACATTCTCCTGGCCTCACTTGTGTTTCTGCCAAACCACAAATGCATGATCCAATATGTTATTATGTTCCTATTTGCATCCTGGAATGTCACCCCTTTGACCACCTGCCACACTCCTTCTTGATGCTTTTTAAATCCCAGATAAATACAACCATACATTGTCTAAAGACTCTGCTTTCAGATTCATAAACAACGCTGGTAAATAGTTGTAACCATCTTAAGTGACCCCAATAAGTATATAGGGTAACTCTAAGTTCTCAAAGGAGGTTGGTAATTAATGTATTAATATCCATATTTCATCAGATGCCATAGACTAGCTAGCTATTCTAAGCTTATTTTGCCATTTTCTCTTAAGCGCTATTCCTCCACTCACAGCAGGAAAACAGCTTTTTCTGAAAAGAAGCTACCATCTATTATCAACATATGAAAACCACATTTGAAAACTGCTCAACCTTCTTTGCTATTAATTATGTTTATCTATGTATACAAGACTCTGTGACATAAAAAAAGAACATGAATACGTATGAAACAAAAATATGAATCTTGAAGAATATCAGCAAATCTGCTCATGAAAAACACATATAAATTTGCATAAGAGTGTTAGTTTAGATGAATAGGGTAATAAAGAAGAAAAACAACTTTTTAAGTAGAAACACAACCCAACATCTAAAATAATTCATAAGCATATCACAATAATATAATAATTGCAGAAACTGTAGAAGTACAGAGAACAGCAGTTTACCAAAAAAATAAAAATAAAGTGCATGAATTTCAACAGAAACCCTCTACCCAATATTTATCACATACCTTTAATAAATACTACATTTTTAGTAGGAAATGGATGAGTCAAGTACAATAAATTATGGAATCATGATATTTATAAACACTGAAGGAAACTCTAAAGAATAATCCTTAGAGAGACTGAAAAAGCAAATATATATTCCTGCTCTTAAAATTATTTAAAAATCTGTTTTTAAATAAATTTTACCCCCTTAAGGCACAGGGTAGAGCTGATGACTCCTGCAGCATTTATGTGATTCCGAGCAAGGAAGGAATTAAGGCAAAAGAGTGTAACCTACATTTTCACAATAGGAAAGCAAAACAAAGTGGCACAGAATGGCCCAATTAGTCATATTTTTATTGCTTAGAATATGTGTCAGCTATTTGTTTTTTTCTGTTTTCCTTTTTTTTTTTTCTGCTGTCACTGTGAGTAGGAATATAAGAAGGTGATAATGTGTGGGCTGACAAACTCATTAGAAAAAAATACATGAAAGTAAAAAAAAAAAAGTTAACAGAGGTTAAAATCACTAAGGAGAGAATAAATGTATATTTTTCTATCTAAAGCAAAAGACTCACTAAAACACACCACTACATTTGCAAGTCACCCTTTCCCATATTGGTGTCATGATGGCTTACAGACTGTTTGCCTTCTCACTAGTCAAGCTTTAAGTCTCTGCCTTCCCATAAAGGATAGTGTGAGTCTATCAAGTATAACTGGGTAAATGCTAGTAAGTGAAGACTGAGACTTGACCGGGAGGAGAAAGGAGATTCGTAGCTGAACAAAAACAACGTGTCTCGTGTCTCAGCCTCATCACTGACAGTAGTGACTTGGGGCACAGGTGCTCCCACACCCCATAGAGGCTGTTTGAAGCATCATTTGCAACTATATTCTCAGGACAGACTGTGTATGTGCTATTTTATTTAGGAATGGGAGAAAAAATGCTAAATGGTCTCTTGAAGCCCTGTGGAAAAAACCAGAATTTTAAATGGTTGTAATCTATAGAGACATTAAGCACATTACAATACCAGCTGTGAGTTCTCATTTGAAGGACAAAAATAAATGATGGGAATATCAACTACTAGGGATCTGACAATGCCAAAGAAGTACAAAATAAATGTAAAATTTCTCATGATTTCCAATATGTATCAAACTAAAAAACTGCATTTCACTATCAGTGGACTATGAAATCTGAATGAAAATGCCCCAAAAGACATCTTCTTAACAGCTCATAGTCAAATTTGAAAATATCCCTTATCTTAAAATCAATGCAACATAAACTTAGATATTCCTTCACCAAACCCAAACAGCCACAAGGAAAATCAGTATTTTCTGACAATGGTTATTAAGTATTTTGTTAAAAATGATAAAACTTATAAATAATAAGACCTTCACTTTTAAAAGTAATATTACAAGGAAATAATAAAAAGTAATAAAACCAAGGGAAAAAAACATCTTCAAATTCTGCAACAAGGTGAAAGTGACAGTCTACAGAATCTTCCATTTAATATGATTTAAAATGGTCATTTTTGGTGCAGTTCACTCACTATTTTAAAAAGAATGTGCTATTTGAGCCCATTCATTTTTTTCTTTTTTAAAATTAATTTTTATTGGAGTATAGTTGCTTTGCAATGTTGTGTTAGTGAACCCATTCATTCTTAAAGACTGGAAATGTCTACAGAAGTGGAAAACATGTATCTAAAGAAGATAACCTAGAGACAAATATGAGCAGTAGATGTTCTTGATAGCAAATTATCAGTTAAATTACGATAAGGATTTTCAATCTGAAAGGCACATGAAATGTGATTTAGAACGCTGAAAATAAAGAGATACAAACATATACATAGTTAAAAATAATCTCTTCTCCTACTAAAATCTGTAAGATTTACAAATGCACTTGACAGTCGGAATTAAGCCTAGGAATTAGTCTGGCAAATCTCCTTGCATCAAACAAAACCTAGTCCCTCAAGAGGCAGCATAAAGATCATGAAGCAGAACAGACTTGTAGATTAATGATGACTTTATATTGGTGGATTAGGATACACTTTTCTATTACAAAATGAATGAACAAAGGTACTGTATGCACAGACCCTCCTGGGGGTAAGCCTAGACTCACAGACTTTACGACATTATGGCTTTAGTTCATTTATTATAGATATTTGATTAAAAAGTTGAAATTATACAATGGATTTCTTTGATGCCAAGATGAAATGTTTACCTATCACAATTTAAAGAGAAGATGGTTGTAGAAAAATCTACATTTTAATCAGAAACCATATCATGCTTTCATTGTTGTTTTAAGGTAATATAATTTTTAAATGCTGTAACTTAAAAATTATCATCTGAATTCCAGTTTTTAATTTTAAATAAAATTGTATTATTACCAGTATATTAGTTAATGACAAAAATAAGGTCATTATCAAAAAACATATTTACAATATACGTTTTGCTGTATATGTTGTTAAAAAAATAGAAATCTGTCACTTGGTTATTTTCCAAATCAAAATGTTTCTTATTTAATAGGTAAGGGGTCATAACTTTCCAGATAAATATTGAAGATGGTTGCTTAGCAAAAATTTTTCTATCTGCAACAGTTTGGTACTATAGCAAATAAAGAATTAATGGCAGAATATCTTATTTGTTTGGGGGGAGCACAAAATACAGCACAGTGCTTAATATTTAGTGTTTTTAATAGTGAATTAAAATGCTCATGTCTCTGCTCTGCCACATCTCCCTAGTTAGATTCTTAAGACTAATGTTGCATTCTGTCACCTCTATACTGTCTTCATTCCCCACTTCATTGAAAAGTATTCTCTGATCTGCTCTACATGAGGGAATGGACTCTATCCTGTAAAGTCAAATCATGCTCCACTTCTTTTAATTATAGGACTTTCAATGATCTCTCTAAAGTAACTCACATTTCACTGCCTTCAATTGCAAGTTACATTTCATTTCATCTTTATTTTCCCAAATAGATGGAGAGTCACTTGAAAGCAGGAGCTATGTGTTTTATTTCCTTGCATCTGGACAGCTTAGATCACTGCCTCATACACAGCAGACAATGCCTTGAAGACTGAATGGAAGGAAAAAAACAATGTTAACTTAAGAGCTGACTATAGAATTTCTTTTAGAGGAAAGCATTCTAAGAAAGGAGAATAAGAATGGTGGTGAATAGCAATACAGTGTGAGGCTGGAGAACACACTGGACAGCCCCAAGTAAAATGTCAGGGGAGGGGATAGGGCTGAGTCATGTGTGTGTGTGTGTGTGTGTGTGTGTGTGTGTATTTCAGGTGTTTTTTTTTCATTTTTAATTCAATACAATACATGAATATATTCTTACTGAAAATATTCAAAGTGCATTTCATAAACGTTTCTTAAGAAATATTATATATCCTATCATATTATCATTATTGCTTTTCTATGAGAATATATGCTACTCAAATCATTATTTCTGTTTGATATTTAATCATATATTGTTTGTTTTATACTGTCTTTACTTTTTCATAAATTTATTTTTATTTTATTTTCATTTGTTCACTATAGCTCCAAATATTTTGTCAATAGAACTTTACTGTAATTGACACGTTTTTTATATTTTCTGAGGCATTCAGTATTTTAAAATACCCTTCCTTAATTGTCATATGAGTGTCATCTTAAATAGGCAGAGATGTATTTTATTGTAGTTTCTTTGAAATGTCACTAAAACAAGGTCCATGGACTATTAGCTTGAATCTTGCAAATGAGTACTTCAGCAATGATTATTCTCTTTATAATTTAAATTCATTGTCTGGAAATTTGTAAAATGATTTCTTATCTCTCAAGTTAGGGATACTATACATATTTTTGGATCTAAAACCCATATATTCCTTCACTCAAGGTAATTCCTTCAGATATTTCATTATTATTTTTCCATCTATTTATGTAATTCTTAGTTATCTTCATTGTGCCCTTTATAATTTGCAGCACTTTGTGCATGATTTCAACTTCTTTGCATTTTGATCTCTCTTCATAAAAAAAAGAAAATGAAATGGTAGTAATTGCTTCCATATCTCCATTTGACAAAAGAGGAAGCTGAAACACACTGAGAGCAGGAACCTGGCTATGGCCTCACACATAATTAGCAGAGGAACCTGGTTTCAGATTCAGGCAACTGGTTTCCTGAGTCAAACTCTGAAACATTCTTCTATGTTGCTTCCTTCTCCTTCTTTTTTCCTTTTTTTTCATTTAACAAATTTTTATCTAGACTTTCCTCTGTGTCTGGCACTCTGGTAGCAGTTAGGAATATAGCAGCAAATAAGTCAGACAAAAGTCCCTCTCCTCACAGAGCTTACAGTCTAAATGGGAGAGAGGTCACAGTGTGATAAGTGCTAGGATTAGGGAGGCGCAGGGTATCAAATAACCCCATTTGTCATTTAAAGACGTGGATCTGCTTTGGCGATCACTGTGGGGTATTGAGTGTTGGGTGTCTGAAGTGCTGGCTCACTTGCGTTTACGGACATTGAATTTTTCCAGTTATGATTTCGAGTATGGATGGAGAAAGTGCTCCCAAGACTTTGGCAAAAAGGGGGGCTTGGTAGATAACAGGGACCAGGAGAGGCAGCTAAATGCCACAAGACTCAGAGGGGCAGGGAGGTGCCCAAGGACAACGACTCCACCTCCCAGCTCACCTTGTGAGGCTGTGATGGAGAAAGCGATGTTCTCTTGGGCAGTGTTGCCTCCTCTTTGATCTTTCTGGTTACTAATTCAGGTTTTAGCAGTGTCCATTTGAATTTTATCACCTTACCCAAATATTTAAATTGGTAATATTTTCATGCATCAACTCAAAAAGTCTTCCTTAGATATTTAAGTATGGTTTTCTCGTTCTAATGTTAAGTACACCCCACTATATGTTAACTGCCTCTGTCCTTCAACCTGCATGACCCTGCAATGTTCTCTGATCATCCACTTAGGGAGGTTCTTTGAGCTCTGAATCCCAGGGATTCCTCCTATACAGTAAGATTTAATGGGTAGATTTGGGCCAGTACCTAAATATCTTCTTGTGATTCTCAAAGCCTCTGTGCTTTGGAGGTGATTTTCAGGATTCATCCATAGGTTAAGTTTATTTAGCTGTACATGTTATCTCAGTAAAGATTTTTTTTAGAAAAAGAATGAGTTTGACATTAGATTTTAGGCTACAGTTTTCTTCATTCTGCTATCCCTTTCAGATAACTGCCACACTGGGCTGCTCTTTCCCTGAACTCTGTGTATTCTACTTTTGGTAATTGTTTGTGCTTTGAGCACATGGTACTTTGAGGAGAAAGATTATAACAGGCATGGAAGAGTAACAAAGAAAACAAAAGCCAGAGAAATAGAGAAAAAAAAATGGTTGAATTGGTGAGTGGCATAAAGAGTGACAATGTTGTATACCCCACTCATATAATATAATCCTCAGAAATTTTGGAGAGGATCTTGGTTTTGTTCAGTACATAGGATGGGATTCTGAACTAATTTTAATTAAAATTTTAAGAACAAATATCTGTAGCATATACATGAACAACCAGGCAGCCAGCATCTTAATGATAATTAGATTGTTAATGAACTATGACCTTTCTTCCAAGCCCAGTTTATATCCCAACTATTTAATGAAACTTGCCAAATGGTTTTTGAAGTATAAAACGTAATATGGATAAAACAGTAGTTTTTGACTAACCCATAGTCTGCCTGATAACTGAGAGAAAAGCCTGAAATTTCTGTTTAATGACATTAGAGAACCACTAAAGTGATGTAAGTAGAGGGGTAAAATTCTAGAGAGGGCAAAAATGTGGGAAGTTGAACTGTGGATTACAATGTATTTGTTTATATTAGGAGCTAACAACAGGCTGGAATTCCAAGGTGGGGACAGAGAAAATAGGAGAACATTTTTTTTTTTAACCGAGTCTTTTTATTTTTTTATTTTTTTTTGGCTTCGATCTTTAAATGATTAGCTTTCTGTACCATGTCCTAGCCCTTCAATCATTTTATTTTTAGCATTTTTATTAGTGTATAATTGCTTTACAATGGTGTGTTAGTTTCTGCTTTATAACAAAGTGAACCAGTTATACATATACATATATCCCCATATCTCTTCCCTCTTGCGTCTCCCTCTCTCCCACCCTCCTGGGCCCACAGTCATACTGGAAATTAAGGGGCCTTAAACACATGGCTGATTCTCCCTAAAGATATTCATTAAATTGAAAGTTAAATTGAAAGTTTAGCAGAGATCTAAAACTCTAAGTGGAAAAGAAGAGCTTTTTTTTTTTTTCTGTCTCTTCCTGTTGAACAGAGAGTGATTAAGGTAGGGGACCAGGGTGAATGGCCCTAGTGCACAAACAGGCTCTCAGTTGAAAGCCCTAGAGGGCCATGCCTTAGGGACAGGGATAGTTCAGAGACAGGCTGAATCTAAAGAAAACTGCAAATTAGCATTGACTTAGCCTTGATTTAGTTCAATCCTACCCTGATTGGATTAAAGTACAAGCATACCTCCTTTTATCTTGCTTTGCTTTACTGTGCTTCCTGGATATTGTGGGTTTTTTTACAAATTGAAAGTTTGAGACAACCCTGTATTGAACAAGACTACTGTCACCATTTTCCCAACAGCATTTGCTCACTTTGTGTCTCTATGTCATATTTTGGTCATTTTCACAATACATCAAACGTTTTCATTATTATTAGTATAACTTGTTATGGTAACCTGTGATCAGTGATCTTTGATGTTACTATTGAAAAAACATTATGACTCACTGAAAGCCCAGAAGATGGTTAGCATTTTTTAGCAATAGATTATTTTTTAATTAAAGTATGTACATTTTTTAGACATAATGCTATTTCACACTTAATAGACTACAGTATAGTGTAAACAAAACTTTTATATGAACTGGAGAGCATAAAAAAATTCATGTGACTCACTTTATTATGATAATTGCTTTATTGTGGCAGTTTGGAACTGAACCCAAGATGTCTCTGAGGTTCACCTGTAATGATGCCCCTCTCTAATTGTTCATCTAAGAAAATAGAGGGAGAAAGAAGATAGAAAACATAAAAGAAATTATAGAGAATTTCACAAGATCTATATCTCTATAAAAGGAAAAATAAAAAAAAAAAAGATAAAACAGCTATCAACCAAAGCAGTGAGCAGACCACATTTTCTTTGAGTTCATGTATTTGATTTGATAGGACACTTGCTTCCTTGAGCAGAATGTTAGTTACATGCTAGTGTTTTCTACCAGTATATTCCTAACATATGTCACAGTGAATAATAAACAAAAATAAGCCCCAAATAAAGAAACTTTTATATACGTAGGATGGAACACTTAAGAAGACATTTATTCTCTAATGTGCAGATAAATTAGCAGATTCCAAATTAATGAGGGATAAAACATAGGGCAGGAAAGATCTAACAAAGATGGCAAAGAACTGGAACAACATGAAACATTACCTTAAATTTAAGTATTTATCAAGCAGATCTGGGCTGTGAATAGGAGAATCCCACCAGGGTATAGATGGAGGAAAATCTTAGTTGATATGGGGACATTAGCTATGATTCCAGGCATAAACACTATTAAGGTATATGTCTCTGGGATTCAGCTTTTATTGTGGTCAAGGGTAGGGGCCTAGAGTTTCTCAAGCTCACTCTTTAGAGATGAATTTAAAACATAAGAACAGGAATTTAAAGTTGGGGAAAAGAAAAAAAAAAAGCCCAAATGATCAGTTACTGAAATCACCCCAAAATCTCTAGAACAAAAGGGAATGGGGGAGCTGTCTTTCTATCTACTAGTGGCTGACAATGTGTTTATTCAAGACAGCCATCTTTGAAATGGCTGCTTCTTTGAAATGGATCCCTGTCAATCAATCAAATTTTAGTCACGCAGTTACATTACAAAAAAAAAAAAAGAAAAGAAAAGAAAAGCCAGCTGTCAGGGTTTACACTACCTTTATATCTTTATAATATCATCTTCACAATAATTAGAGGAAACAATTAACAGATTATTCCTTGAGCTAACATTCTGTTCGAGAAAGCAAGAGTCCTATCTATCAAAGCAAATACATCCATTCAAAGAAAAGGTACTCCAAACACCTATTGCTTTAGTTGATAGCCATTTCTTCCTTTTATAGAGATGTAAATCTTTACCGTCTTTATAATATCTTGATACGTTAGGATATGCCCTCTTTTCTTCTCTTTCCTCTATTTTCTTCTTTTCCTACATTCTTGCTTTTCTCAACCCTTTACCATTTGCATTTTATTAACAGATTATTAAATTCAGTTTATGATAAAAATTATATTTAACTTATAGATTAATTTGGAAATTTGAGTGTTGATTTACTAATGGGGTAAAGATATTATTTTTGTGTTTTTTTAATATTTTCAGTAACATTGCCTTTCATAATGGTGACTTGAACATTATTTATTGGATATTTTTTCTCTGATGATCTTAGAAGAGTTTTTTGTTAATTTGTTTGATTTGTTTTTACCATTTTACATTTATCTGATTTGCTATTTATTCACGTTTTTTACATATTAAAAATCTAGCCATTTGGGGCATTTATTTGTATTCCAAAATTTGGCAATCTATCCAATTGTTTCTTAAGATGTTTCTGTGGATTCTTTTAAATTTTCAGAAAGACAATTGCGTCTCATTTGTTAACAATGATAATCTTACATTTTGTTTCTATTTATTATTGTTCTTTTGTTCTATTTTTGTTTTGTTTTATCTTTTTGGACTGAGGAGAACATTCAGTACACTGCTGATTAATTGTAGTGATTGAAATATCCTGAGACTAGCAGAATTGTCCAGCTGAACCCATCAGAAATTGCTAATTCTTAGAAATGTGAGCTAAATAAATGAATAAATGTGCTTTATTTTAAGAAAACTAGTTTTGGAATTGTTTTCTTTTTCAGCAATAGTTTTTTTAAGCAATAGCTAAATATTTCTAACTTTTCATGTAAAATTTCCTACTACATTTTGAATTTGGCATATCTCTTGTAAGTAGCATATAACAGTCTATTTTTAAAATAAAATATCTTTAAAAATGATATTTAATCTGTGACTATGGTATATTTGAACTACTTTCTACTTCAAATAAAATTGTCATTGCTTCTATTTTGCATCTTTTATTCTACTTTCTGACCTCTGTTCTACTGATGAAATGTTTTATTATTTAACTTTTTAAAAATCTCTCCTTGATTTGGAAATTACAGACTCGTATTCTATTAACTATTATTCTAGTGTTAACTCTTCAAGTTTTAACATTTGAAATGAAATGTTAATTGCAAGGCTTTTTTGTCTATTATTTCTTGCAGAGATCCTGAAGGCAAAGATTAATACAATATTTGCCAAAATGTCAGTAGCTAAAAATTTAAAAGTTTCTTTTCTTATACATTGGAAAAAAGTCTTTAATAACTGTCCTCCCTTAATTCCTGATAGCTTACCACTGCTAACTAAATATAGAGAATGTTGACAATAGGAAATTCTTTTCCTTTAGCAGTTTGAGCATATAATTGTTATCAGCTTCTGTCATCTATTTTTTTTCTTTTTTAACAGGAATCTACTTTAGATCTAATTATTATTGCTTTTTAAATATTCTGCATTTTCCTTTTGATTAAATATTTTTTTCTCTTTATCTTTGAGGTTTAGCACTTTTAAATTGGCATATTCAAGTATAGATATGATTTCCTGCTTGCCTTTGGGTGTTCTTTATTTTTTATAATAACCAATTTTTAAAAATAATTAATTAATTTATTTTTGGCTGTGTTGGGTCTTTGTTGCTGCATGCAGGTTTTCTTTAGTTGTGGTGAGTGGGGGCTATGCTTCATTGCAGTGCGTGGGCTTCTCATTGTGGTGGCTTCTCTTGTTGTGGAACACAGGCTCTAGGTGCATGGGCTTCAGCAGTTGTGGCACGTGGGCTCAGTAGTTGTGGCTCATGGGCTCTAGAGCGCAGGCTTAGTTGTTGTGGCGCACAGGCTTTGCTGCTCCGTGGCATGTGGGATCTTCCCAGACCAGGGCTCGAACCTGTGTCCCCTGCATTGGCAGGCAATTCTTAACCACTGCACCACCAGGGAAGTCCCTGGTGTTCATGTTAATCGTGAGGGTCCACATATTTTCAACCTTGAAAAATTGTCATGCAATTTTATCTACATATATTGCTTGTTGCTATAATTTCTAATTCTTCCAAATATTTTATATTCCATATCTATTAAGTGTTCTCACAATTTTTAAAAATTTTGACATATCTGAACTTTGTTTGCTTGAATTAATGGATTTTACTTTTGACTTGTTAAATCTCTCTGTGTCCAGTCTAGAAGTAATGTAATTTTTTTTTGTTTTCTCTTTGTATCTGTGTGTGTGTATATAAAACATATACATATATATACACATATACACATATACATCATACATGTATATATACATATACGTTTACACATAAATTTTAAATGTATGGATAATTTATATCTATATAGTCTATATGTATAACTAAATCTATGTAATTTCTAGAAATAGTTCTATATACATTTCTATATACTCAATACCTATATTTTAATATATATCTTATGTATACATGACATATATACATACATATATAAACAAAATTTAAAATTTTAATTTCTGTATGTTTATATATAATTATGTATATAACAGTAAACATCTATATATTTTCATGTCATTTTATATACTTTTCTATCTAGGCAAAAACTGTAGTTTTAATAAGGATTTTAAAATTATTTTTTTTTTTTTTTTTTTTTTTTTTTTTTTTTTTTTTTTTTTATTTATTTCTGGCTGTGCTGGGTCTTCGTTTCTGTGCGAGGGCTTTCTCCAGTTGCGGCAAGTGGGGGCCACTCTTCATCGCGGTGCGCGGGCCTCTCACTATCGCGGCCTCTCTTGTTGCGGAGCATAGGCTCCAGACGCGCAGGCTCAGCAGTCATGGCTCACGGGCCCAGCTGCTCCGTTGCATGTGGGATCTTCCCAGACCAGGGCTCAAACCCGTGTCCCCTGCATCGGCAGGCAGATTCTCAGCCACTGCGCCACCAGGGAAGCCCTAAAATTATTTTTATATAAATATTTTCTTTCATTGTCTCATTTCATGTAATCACTTCTCGGTCTTTTTTTAAAAAAATCTTCTTTTTCTTAATTTTGAAAATGTTAATCATGATAATATTCAAGTATTTTTTCTGTTCATTTATGTATTTTGCATGATTCAGAGTGAATTCATTTTCTGATTTATTTCTTATTATTTATTGACTATCTTTTAATTTTTTGACTTTCAGATTTATCATACACAACAATATGCATTTCTCTCTGTCTAATTTTAGAAACAGCTTTTTGTCTCTACTCACTCTTTGCCATAAAGCAGTTTTGGAGATGCCACTAAACCAATGGCTTCCTGATCACTCATCCTGGCTTGGAGTCTCTGTCTGGCTTCTATTGTTCCCTGAATATTCATATTCATGTAAGCAGGGGGCACAGAAGAACAATGGTTTTAATTTTTTCTTCTAGATTTCTTTATGTTCTGGGGGCATGTAAATGTTTACTAACTCACAGAATGCAATGACCAAGCTGCAGGATCCAGTAGGCCTGGACTTGCTGACTCTTACTCTTTGTAGTTTGTTCTGGTTGTTGGCCACAGAGGTGTTTATGTACCCATGAATATAGGTATATATTCATTTTGGTATGAATATTCCACTTTAAATTTCATCTTTATAAATTATTATCCATAACTGCCTTCTGTTTAGAGAAAAAGCCATCTTGACTCTTAATATATACATATATATATATATATATTTTTTTTTTTTTTTTTTGCGGTATGCAGGCCTCTTACTGTTGTGGTCTCTCCTGTTGCCGAGCACAGGCTCCGGATGCACAGGCTCAGCGGCCATGGCTCACGGGCCCAGCCGCTCCGCAACATGTGGGATCTTCTTGGACCGGGGCACGAACCCGTGTCCCCTGCATCGGCAGGCGGACTCTCAACCACTGCGCCACCAGGGAAGTCCATTGACTCAATATCTTTATACAGCGCCATTAATTCCCCCAATGCTACAAAGTAGATATTTCAAACCAAAACTTAATGGATGTAAAAACTGAGGTTAAGAGAAATTTGGTGGCTTGTCTTATCTAGCATAAACAAGGCTGTTTGCTCAAGCATGTGTTTTCACCTATGTGCTAGTATCTGTTTTTTAAGAACATTGCTGCTTTTTCTTTCTGAAAGAAATTATTTGTGTTATATATAATTTCATCAATTCCCAAAAATGTTTAAAATAAATTAAATGAATTTTAAAATAAATTAAAACATCTTTACTCCCATACAACTGCCCACAGGCATCACATACTTGAGATGGCATAGCTGATTTAAAGCATTCATATATATGGTTAAAATAAATGTTAAAAAATTTACATCGGCATTATAAACACTTTCAAAAGTGTGTACATATTTGAGGGGAATTTTTTGAATGTGAGTTCCCAGAACTGGTAATGTTGTCATATAACTAAAATGAGACCTTTTGAATGTATTCATTAGTTGAATTGAGAAATTCCAGGCATAATAATCTTGAATGAAAGACTTTTAGTCACTAATATAGGTTTCAAAAAAGTAAAATTCTCTTGTTTTTCTAAAATATTTCAGGAGTTATTTACATTAAATAGCTTGATTACAACACATCTTCAGATCTAAGTCAATTTTTCTTTATAATATCATCAAATTAAAATTGCTTTTAAAATGTAAATAAATTTTTAATTGGAATGGAAAAAATTCAACTGAAATATGATTTCTAAATATGTGTTTCTAAATATAGTAAATTTCAGTTTATTAAAGCAGAAAGTTGAATGCTCTCCAAATTATGCAATTATTTGAATATGGGAAAATATGAATTGATTTTCAGATATTTAGCATAGTTAATTATAATATTTAAATACATTTGGGATTTTAGGGTTGGATGTTTGGATGTAAATAAATGTTCAATAGTCAATTTAATACAATTTGTCATACACAAACATGGATAAATATGTATTGCCATAAGTACAGCTGACCACAGGGATAGTTAAACTGAGAGAGACAAACAAGTTTGGTATTTTTATATGAATTTTGTTATGGCCACATGCACAATTTAGTATCCCTGTTATGATTATTTAAGGAAGCTTAGGGATAATGGAAAAAATGTTTAGTGGGTTGTCATTTAGTGATTTTATTTTTGCTTGAATTTGAAAATGCTTCTACATGAAGGGTACAGAGAAGGAATTAACTACTTCAAAATGTACATGCTATTGTTTCTTTCATGTGATTCTGAGGCACGTCTTAAATCTTAAATAACAGTATATTCAGATATATGTGATCAAAAACTACTTTGAGAAGAAGAAAGTTGATGCCAGTCAGAACACTGTACATATTGAGTGGTTTGCTGTTTCCCTTCCATACGGAAGAATGACTTTTACACAACTTTGAGGAATCTACCAAATCAGGATTCTAAATCATGGTGAATCTTCTCTAGTTATTATGTTCTTTTTTCCCTACACAATAAGAAGGCTAAACAAAAATAATTCAAAAATTTCCACAGTGCTCTGTAATTATGCATATGTATTTACCCATATTTTGGAAAAATATTCATAATAACAAGGGGAAATATAATTTGTACAGCACATCTTGATAGCCTTGCTAAAGCAAGATGATTTCAAACATTGCAGTTCCTTTTCTAATGGTCCCTAGGACATATTTTTCATTTATCCTAATTTAAATTTTTTCCACCTCCTAGCAGTTGCAGCAGTTCTCATAAACATGTTTGTCAGCTAAGATTTCTCTTAAAAGTTGCCCAAGAGCATATTACATGAACATTTCTTGTTTAAAGGGATGCTTCTGAATAAACTCATTGAAAGTTATTTGTACATATGGCTCAATTTTAAACACAAGCTATTCAGGGATCATAACACATTAACATCAAACTGACTTTGAATGTTGATTTGCAAGCTGTTCATGAGTATATAAGAATAAAGCAAAGCTGTTCAGGCTTATTCCATATCAAGTCAAAGCAGATACCACAAAGATCAAAAAATATATGTATTCATGTTCACCTTCATTGTCCTTCAGAGTGAAGTTTGGGTTTATAGACAGATGCTCATCAAGAAAGAAGTTAAACCTTTGTCCATTGGCAAAATCATCCTTATCAGTGGCACTGATGGTATGAATAACCTAAAGAAAAGACACAATTAAATAGTAAATTTAATTTGGCTTTGTCCCTTGATTTTAATATTATAACATTTTCAATATCCAACTTGAGTGTTTTCAAATTCTTATTCTAGTAAAGTTATGAGCTAATTTGCTCTCCCTTGCATTAGACTTTAAGAAATGTATTATGGCACACCATATAATCATTCACACTTTATTTTCTAGCATGGCACAAACATTTATTTTTTTTCTCCTTTATTACCCACAGTACCTTGGGGCCAATTAGTTGTAAGGTTTTGTGTGAACGTTTGTTTAGGGAGACGTGAAATATAGTTTGTACAAATACGAATATTCCAGTGTTGATGTAGAACAGCCTTTCTGTACATGTTGGTCTCAGTCAGCAAATGAAAAAGCACTAGAGTCATAATTTTTTGTTTTAGGAGACCTTTGAGATCATGATCCAGCCCCTGTATTTTAGAGACGAGGACTCTGAGTCCCAAAAAGAGTGTGATGTGCCTCAAATCTGTAAAAATCTGGCAGAGGTAAAACTAGACCACCCAGAGCTTCAGGAAATTTTTTAATCCCTAGTGGTTGAGAGAAAGCAATACCCAAATTTGGACTTTACACACATTAAGAAACAGAGAAAGTTAGAATATATAAAAAAATATCCCAGGTAGTCTAAGAGCAGCATACACATTCTGATCGTTAGAGTCATTACAATCTTTAAAAGTAATATTGAAACAAACAAGCAAGATGATATTTTACTTTTGAAAAAAAATTAGTATCCTAACGCTCAAGTGTACTCTTTCTAGCTTTTCCTTAGAGAAATTGAAAACAGAGAGAAAGTAGAGCCAGAAAAATAGTATTTCCTGCATATGAAATATAGTACGTGCATTTCAAAAATTGATATGATTTCTAAGAACATTTTACTCAGTTTCACCGTATTTCAATATTTTACATGTGAGATAATCCACCAAAATGTGTCATAGTTAAAACCTAAATTCCTCTCCAGGTACTGAGACTGTTAGCTTGTGAGAGAGACGAGGAGGAATATAAAGGTACTGAGAATGAGTGGTCAGGGAGAGTAGGAGCGGAAGAGCATGTGTTTTCATGAAGTGAAAGTGAAGAAAGAGCTTCAGGGTATAAAAGTGATCAATTTCCTCCATATATGCCCATGGCTCATTCATTCCTTATGCCCTTTCCCATCACCATTCAGAATTTACTTTCTCAGCAGGAGATCCTTGTGAAAGCCCCTCTCCCTACATATTCCAAGAAGTTTCTATCATTCTTCATTATTTCCCTCCATATTATTTATCTATGAACTGAAAATTTACATAGCTGCTGATTTTTTTTTTTCACTGAAACAACTAGTATCTGGACAGATCTTTTTTTTTTTTTTCTTGTTATTGCCTTTTGACTATAAATAGAATAAACTGATGGATAATCAGAAGCAATCTTTATGATTTTTCTCAAGCACAGGAAAAGCTCCATAGCATTTAGAGTGTGCAAAATCTGAAGAACACAACTACATTTTCTGCACGTTAGTTACTTAGTATCAAATTGAAATAAAATATCAAATTTTCAAGGTTGTTTTCAGGGTTAGATAAAACAAATACTGTCAGCCCTCCATGTCTGTTGTTCTGAATCTGTGGATTCAACCACCATGGGCCAAAAATATTTTTTTAAAATTCCAGAAAGTTCCAAAAAGTAAAACTTGATGCCATGCTGTGGCAACTATTTAGATGGCATTTACATTGTATTTGCAACAATTTACATAGTATTCACTTTGTATTAGGTATTATAAGATATTATAAGAGATGATTTAAAGTATATGGGAGGATGTGTGTAGGTTATATGCAAACACTACACCATTTGATATAAGGGATTTGAGCACTTGTGGATTCTGTTATCCTGAGGGGGGTGAGGTCCTGGAACCAATTCCCCACAGATTCTAAGGGACAGCTGTATAAATTTTTCTTTGGGAAAATAAATGTCTTCTCACTCTTATTTTTCATTCATTGTGATTCTCCAATTTACAATCCTATTTCCTCAGTGATACCTCATAACATACTGACACATTTGCAAGTTCACTTCTTATCCTAGAATGTAACTCTGGAGAGGATTGGTAAAGAACAATTAATTTAAATAAACTGAGCTATTTATGTTTTCTGTTATCAATGCTTTGGAACAATTTTCTTTTCTTCTCATTTCAAAGTTAATTTATCACTTATTTTAAATTTTCTTAAATTTTTACAAACATGAGCCTATTCAATTTGTTAAACACTGATATAATTCATATTATATTATGTTTACTATTTTTTTGTTATCTCTAAAATATAAATATCCCTTCCATTTTTATACAGGTAATTTCAAATCTCAATTTACCAGGAAGCTCACTTATGGCAAATTTTTCTTCCTCAGAAAGGGTTCTCAGTCTCATCTACATAGTAAATGATAAGTTGGTTACCACATTTTGTTTAAGAGTGACTGATTCATCTTGAACTTTTGTTGAAGTGTTGGACATGCATCTGTACTTAAATATTTTTCCATAATATTTCTGAGAGATGATTCTAAAAACCTAGTATGTTTGTCTTTTTTTTTTTTTTTTTTTTAATTTAGAACTCCTAGATATTCTCTTGTTGAGAGAAGGTATATTCAATTTCTTTTTTGGTTGTTTTACTAATCACCTTTTCTCTTTCATTAGGAAATGTGATTTCCATTTGCTTCCTCAGACTTTTAATAGAAAACATACCTAAGAAGTTAACATGTTTATGATTTTTAGAAGATTTAAACTTCTGGCAGATATCAGATAGTTGCCATGTTTCCATTCATCAATATTTTCTACCATTTTTTCAGACTTATTGATTTATCTACACTGTGCTACCTGTGCTCTCTGTTTGTGCAGCTAGTTGGTGATGTATGATCCATAAAAAATTTATTTTCTGATTCTCTTTCCTTCTAACTGGACTCAAATGTTTTCTATCACTTGCACATTATGCAATAAGTACATAACGCATTTGATTATTTTGAAAGATCTGAGATTTACTCTAACAAAGGGAGAGAAAACTCAAATTGATTGATGGTATTACAAATAATTACTAGCAGAATTTTTTGATAATGTCCATGAATAAGGATTCACCTTTGGTAGAAAATAATTAAAACCAATTTTATATTCCTTTTATTAAATAAATGTATCCCATTGTTTAAATGTGTTTAAAACATGTTTAAAATCTATCACTTCTAGAGTACTTTAATTAGGAAAAATAGTGTCAGAAATTTATACAAGTAACATAGTCTTCTGTTTCGTAAATAGCTAACCCTAATTAAAGCAAATTAAAAAGGAAATTCTATGGAACACATTGTATCTTCTTTTAATTAATAGAGCTTGCCTTATAATATGATCTCAAATGATCATTTCATTTGATAATAATACCAACTTTTGTTATTTAGCTGAGGTTTATCTTTGATAAGATGTAAAATCTCTACCAATCTAGTTAACTTTTTTCATACAAAGTTGTACTGTTAATAATATCAATAATACCATGGGGGCAGAGGCTGGTGTTATGTAATAAAATGTTTTCTTTTATATGTTATGTTTTCTAAGTTTACTTCTAAAAAGAAAAAATACAGAGGGAAAAGTCAATACGAATAAGACAGAAAGCATTCCCTTTGTTATTTCTCAAAGTTTCTAGGTACAGGCATATCTCACCTATTTTGAATTCACTCTTCTTTGGGAACTGATTTCAAATTTCATGCATGCATGATTTTCTTTTTAGTATTTTTTTATCCAAGGTACTTAAAATTTTTTTCAGAACAGGAAAATATATTAACTCAGAGAAATATATTGTTGAAGTTTATACTGATACCTGAATCGACCTGAACTCTGCTCTTACATGTGGTTTGAACCTCTGCTTTCAGAAAAGACCAGTCTCAGCTGTAGCCACATGCTGTTACATTTAAATGCACAACATCCATAACAGAAGTGTCTGTAATTCTAAAAGCAATTGTCATAGAAAGAGGAACTGTGGCAATACAAATACGCTTCAGAAAAGCTATTTCACAAATCATTATTTAAATAATTTCCTATTCCAACTCTTCATCAAAATATACAGTTTCTCCAGAAATGCTACAACCATAAGAGTAAATGAACAAAAGACCTCAAAATTAAATAATAGAAAGATTCAGACAATTTTCCACTGTAATGGGTTAATCATACAATTGACTACATGAATGGGTAATGATTTGTTTAAATGCAAGTGTAATAAGCAATACTTTTAAAATGATGTTTTTATTCCCTCAATGAAAAGTCTAAATTCATTTTGGTGAAAGAGTTGGAAACAAAAGCTCAGATAACATAAAGAATGCAATACTAAAGACAGCAATGACGCTAAATGTGAATACAGTTTACAAAGAATAAGAAATAATCACATAAAAAATATATTAGAACTTTGGGGGGCTAGATCTAGCAATTATGTCTTGAAAATAGTAACAGTTATATGAAAAAAAGATAAATACTATATAAATGGTTAATGGGACTCACAAAAGAAACAGTTTGTCACAGATTTAACCTTCTCTAAAAAATGGAATAACTTTTCACCTGAGGAGAACAGGACAACCCACACTTAAAGGAATTTAAGACTTATCTAGTCATATACTCATAGAATCTCAAGCTTGGAAGGGCCCTGAAATTCTGACAATTTTCTTCATTTTAGAGATTAAGAGAGCACTTGTCAACATCACATTAAATTACTTCTTAGGAAGGCTACAGAGTTTAGGTGGTCAATGTGGAGGGTAAAACAGAGGGACCCAGGCTAACAATGACATTAAGAGGAGAGCATGGCCAGTGAGAATGCCTGAATGGACTTCCTCATGAGCAAAAAGTGGACAACACGCGAGGTCAATGGAAAAATTCAAGGTCACATGCCAATATGAAGAGAGTTCAAGCCAGAAAACTGAGACTAGCATTTTCAATTACAGAGAAGATGTTTACATCCACAGGGGAAGGATCAGTTGATCCAAGAGCAAGGGCTGAGTATCATCTGCTCAGAAATTCAGTAATTTCACCTACACCTACAAAACTGGTACATGTGAGCTGCTCCTAATACAAGATTACACTTTATCCTTGAAGTAAAAATTATTAATTAATTAGTTAATTAAAACAAACATTTTAGAAGAAATAATCTAAAAAGAAAACATCTAATAAAAGCTGATGATTTTTTATTCTTTATGCCACATTTCAAATGATCTAAGTTTAAATTCTCTGAATAACCTAGGAACCAAAGAAACAAAGATTCAGTGAGGGAAAGGTCCTAAGTTTACTAAAAAATGTTATTTATAGATTAGGTGATCGATACCTAAGAAAAGCAGTATTTATTTCTAGATATTTTATTTTCTTAAAGTGATATTAAATGGTATAGTGTTTTAAGTTTCATTTTCTAATTGTTTCTAATATAAAGAAAAGGAAGAAATACATTTATATTGACCTTATATTTAGCACAAGTTTGAACTTGTGCTCAATTTTATTCACAATTTCAACTACTGTATAGTAGTATTACCACTATTATTAGTAGTATTTTTATTATTAATGAATGTTTAACTTTATCAAAACCTTTGGCTTCATCTATGAAAATGAATTTTGATTTTTCTCCTTTTCATTTTAAAGTAATTATTTTTTCTGGATTTGCTTTGACAATATTTTATTTATGATATTTCTATGTTCATGAAAGAGAATATCTATAATTCAAATTATATACTTCTCAGGTTTTGATTTCAAAGTTTGTTGTCAGCATAAAATGAGTAAAAAAACTGATTGCCCTTTTTTCCTTTTTGATACAGTATATTTTGATTATCATTCCATTTAACTATTTTCAATTTTTATTACTTTATTGGCTCATTGTTTATTTAGAAGTGTCTTTCTTCATTTCTGATGGAGTTTTTCTAGCAATATTTTTGAATTAGTATCTTGCATTATTTTATTGTAATAAAAATGAGACCAATTCTTTGAAAATTATTAAAACTTGCCTTGTGGTCCTGAACATGGTAAATTTTGGTCAATGTTTTGTGTAAGTTTTGAAAGAATGCATAATCTAAAGTTGTTCAATGCAATGTTCTATATTTGTTAAACAGTAAAGCTTCTTAATTGTGGTATTCAATTTTCAGTTTCCTTAATAAAATTTTATGTGATTATTCTATCAGTTTCTGACAAAAGCATACTAAAACTCTCAGCACAATAATCTCAGTAGACATTTCTTAAATATTTTGGTGATTTTATTTTAACATAAATATTGATATATACTTCTTTAAGTTTACATTATATTTGTCTGCTTTTTATTTTTCTACTTCTTCCATATTTATTATCTTATTTCTTGGTTTTTAAAAAAATTACCATGACTTCTACCTAGCTATTATAAATTTGTGTACTAAGCCTTTCTCTTTTATTTTACCTATCTTGTGTTATAAAACAAAACTATATCTCAAGAGCAAATATGAAAATTTGTCATTCTAACTTTGAATTTTAAAAACTTTACAGAATTTCACAGGGTTATTTTGGAAATATTAAATTGGTTATATACTTCATATTTTATTAAGTTTACATTTTAGTTTTTAAATATGCCTTTATAGAATCCTTGAAAATAGGTCCTATATAAAAAGATTTTTTCCCTTTATCTTTGTATCATAAAATATAAAAAAGCAAGATAAAGTCACATGCAACAATTTTGTAAATGTGTGAACTATTTAATTGAATGAACATTTTAATAAACATAATAAAGGTCAAGAAATAAAACTGTCAACATCACTTTATTTAGGAGTATTTTAAATTCGAATTTCTATTATCTTGTTAGTTACATAGTCTTTTACTATTTTATTACTTAAACTAAAAATTACTGTATTCATTCTTGACACATAAAATCTATTATAAATTAGTATTTTCTCAATTACCCCAAATTTAAGGAGTTTAGAATATTTTAACTTTGTCTCCTTCCTTCTGATACCTTGTTCCCATGTATACTATGTATATTTTAAACCCCAGAAAATGTTCCTTTGTTTTCTATTCATTCATTAATAATTTATTGTTAACAATATATTTACTGATTGCTTTGGTCTTTATGGATTCTTACCACTCCAAGATGCTAATTTGATTATTTTCCTTTTTCTTTTTCCAAAAAAAGCTTTAATGTGTGTATTGGCAAGGAATTGTCACTTTTTTGTTGTCGTTGTTTGTTTTTGCCTAAATACGAGTTTTTCTTGTCTTTATTTTTAAGGACTATTTTTGGTACACAAAAGAATTCATGGTTGTTAGATAGTATCTCTGGCTCTTGGCTTTATCTTTCCTTTTTTTAATTTTATTTTTTTTAATCTTTCATTCTTCCTGATTAAATAATCAGCTTTTGAAATTGTTCTTTTAAAGGTTTTGAGTATTATTTTTATATTCTACATACTAGTCCTTCATTGGATAAATGGTATGCAAGTATCTTTTCCCACTATGGTTTTTCTTCTTATCCTCTTAACAGGGTCTTTCAGAAAGCAAAAATGTTTAGTTTTGATCAAGTCCAATTTATCTTTTTTTTTCTTTTATGGATTATGCTTTTGGTGCCATCCAAGAACTCTTTGCCTGGCACTACATCCGTTTTATCCCCTAACAGTATTATGTCTTTTTTTTCTAGATGTTTTAAAATTTAAACTTAATTTTATTTCTGAAATTTTATTTCAATTCATCTAGGTAAAGTTATTTTGTAAACGGTTGCTTAGATTTTTGTTTTTGTTTTTTTTCTATGCTTCTTGAATTTTTGACTTGTTGCTTGCCAACAGTATGGAAAAAAATTCAGTCTTGAGCTCCTCAAATATTACTTCTGCCAATTCTCTTGTTTAATATCCCTCTGAGAATTGGATAACTTGTGTATTAGACCTGCATGTTCCATATCTTTCATATTCTTATTAATGTTTTCTATCTTCTTGCCTTTCCATGCTTTAACATGAATATTTAATCTAACCTACTTTCCAGTTCACTATTTTCTCTTCAGCTATGTCTAATCTGATGTTATTACCAAAATTGAAATCCTATATTAAGTGGCTGTATTTTTAAAATCTAAATTTTCTATTTGCATGTTTAACATTTTTCTCAATTGTACCTGTATAATATATGTTAAGAAAATAATTCTAGGATATGTGCATCCATTTCTAACACAATTGAAGTACGATTTGCTAAGTAAGTCATTATATATCTGTACCATAAAATACTGTTTTTGAAATGATGATATGGAAAAATATTTAAGCACTGGAAATGATAATCTTAATACATTGCTAAGAGTAAACCAGATAACCTGTAAATACTTTCAAATATAATTTTCAGTCATTTTGTCCTCATTCACATTTTCTAATTTTCTTGTGAAAAATGAACATGAGAAAATTTCATGTTTTTACATAAAGTGCCCTCCATATATATATATATATATATATATATATATATATATATATATATATGTAAATACCTCCCCTGGAAATATTAAAAACATATAATCAATGATAACTTTAGCAAGCCATAGTTGATTATCCCTCATACACAAATACACAAGGCAATGTTTCTCAGGACTATAATTTTGTCACAAGCTTCAAAATGATTTAAAATAATTTTGGATGATATATTTATTCTGGTCATTATATGAGACTGTCAGACTCACCAGAGGGATTCTCTTTACTTGTTTGATGAAGTAAGTGGCCATGTTGGGGAACCCATATCACACACAAACACACACACACACACACACACACACACACACACAAAAAACTCTGGGTGGCATTTCAGAACTCTGGGGAACACTGAAGAGCCAAGGAACATCCTGAAGCTCTCAGGTCTGCAGCTGAAATTAACTGAATGCTACCGACAACCACGTGAGCTCGGAAGAGATCCCCAAGCCTCAGGTAAGAACTCAGCTTGATTACGTCTTATGAGACTCCTGCAAAGACCTAGCTAAGCCATGAGCAGAATTCTGATCTGCAGAAACTATGAGATGATAAATATGTGTTGTTTTAAGCTGCTAAGTTTGTGTAATTTGTTACACAGCAGAGAAGACAGATGCACATTCCCTTCCCATGTCCCACTTGCTTTATGGGCGTCAAAACACTGGCTTCCCTTAGGAATTATCATGCTCCTTTAACTGGCTGCCATATTACATCCAGATTCATGTCTTATGTTCAAGCTCTTCTCACCATCCTTCCCTCTCCCCACCTCCACCAATCATTCCCACTCTTCATGTTAAAACCTAATCATCTTCTAGTATCAATATCACTCAATGGCCACTGTATGTGACTCCCTCATTCCGTCCAAAATATGTAGACCAGGCCAGTCTCTCCTCCCCACTCTAGTCCCTAAGCTTCATTAGGACAGGAAGAGTTCGCTGTTTCCTCCTCATTTAACACAGGGCTGTACCAAAACCATTCAATATCATTTTATTGGTATTATAAATGTATACATGAATGAGTTCATTTGTTGAATTACATTTGGGATCTGGAGAAAATGTATTTTCTATGAGTCTCAAAAAATCTATTTGGTACTTAAAATAAAGTTTTATAAAATTATTTTTACTAAGCACAAAAATAACACTGGGGGATCTTTGAGGATTATACCTAAGAATAATAGAAATAGAGCTGCTTATTTTTCTTCCATTCAAATGTTAGGAAGGAAAAAATTAACTTACCTGGCCAGGCTTAGAATTTTCACAGACAACAATATCATATTCCCTGGCAAGTTCGGGTGGATTGTCATTGACATCCAGAACTCTAATAACCACTGTGACATGGCTCAGCAAACTCGGATTGTCTGCAAAACACATAGGAATGCATTTAGTATTTCCATGCACACTTTAGAGGCTTGGTTTAAAACCAATCTCCTTAATACTGTAGCTTGTCACTAGCCCCATATGCTGCAGCAGGACTTTTGGCAAAAGACAACTTTATGATGACATTCTTTGTTAGAACTCATTAACTTACAGAAAAATGAAAAATGAACACCAAGGCATGACATGAATGCTAAAATGATATTTTGTCATATCAAGGAAATTACATGTTATTCAGGAACTGAAATGGGAGAAAGTTGTCAGAATTCATTGTATGCTGTCAGAGTCTAAGGGATGAACACCTGGTTTCATCATTAATCTAAGAAAAATAGAGTAGTTGGAAAAAAAATACATAATCTTTAAAACATTCAAGGTTTCCAGTCTAAATCAACTTGGAGAAAATAGAAAGTAAAGTTCTTTATACCAGGGTAAAATTTTTCTTACAGGAGAATATATGCAGTTTGTGGTGTCAAGTCATACTTGGGGAAAAATAAATAATAATTTAAATTAGAACTTAGCATGGAATTCATATATAACTCTGGTAAACATCAAAATATTACAGTTAATATTTTAAAATACTTCTTGAGTGCAGTCTTCTCATATTTCAGTAAGTTTATTAGTTCTGAGATATAAGAAAAGATAAATGTTTGGTTTATTTTATGCATCAAAGCTAAAACTGAAGAATTCATAATGGAAAAATTAATGAGAAGGCAAAAACTAAACACATTAAGGAAAAGGGAATATATATATATATATACCCACAGAAGATATTAAAGATAATGGAATTTTAAATTATCCATTTTTAATTATCCATTAAGAATATGGATGGATTAGACATGCCATAGGTACTTTTAAAAGAAGTAGAAAATCAGAGTAGTACTTCAATAACTAAAGAAACTCAATTTTTAGGTAAAAAATCAGGCCTAGGTAGTTTTATCTACAGTTAAAGATACAGGTGACTTCAGTCTTATACATCTTTTCCCCAGAAGACAGAGTAAGGAGGAAATACTCTAGAACTTGTTTTCTTGTGGCCAGTAAAACTTTAATATCAATACCATATGCTCCCACTCATGAGAGATATTAGCTGTCATTGGACTAAACAAAATAATACCAAACCCACTCTACTGGAATGGAAATGAAAGTCTGTCATCAGTTTAGTTCTAGGAATGATTGCATAGTTTGGCATTAAACCAAGGAAAGAAAGAAGGGAGGGAGGGAGGAAGGAAGGAAGGAAAGTGGGAGGGAGAGAAGAAATAAAGAAGGGAATTTTAAAAAGCATAAAAGTTATCCAAAATGATAATGAATTAAAAGAGGGACAAAAAATACATAGATGTTTATCTTAATACACATAGAAAAAAACAAAAAATAAAATTTAATGTCCATACATTCTAAACAAAACAAAGTAAAATCAAAAAAGAAAACTCTTTGCAATCTAGGAACAGAATGTATCCTCTGAAGCTGATTAAGGATACATTCAACAAACAACAACAAAAAGTACAACAAACATTATTCTTAATGGTCAAAAACTAACAAGAATTAATAAACAAAGCTATAAGGATCCTTGAAATAAATCTAACAAAGTATTTGAAAGACATATGCAAAACATTTTATTGAATGTCATTAAAGTAGATCTAAAGTAATTAAGAGGTATATTGCCTATGTGGTTGGAAGACAAAATATCATAAATAAAGCCAGCTTCTCCAAATTGATGTGTATTTTTGATGCAATCTAATAGACATCCAATGAGAAATGAAAGCTGATTCTAAGATTTATAAGTACTAAGATTGTCCAGACTTGAATGAAGTACAATAAAGGATAATTGCTTTACCATTTATCAAGTCATTATTTGGTATTAGAACCTAGGTCACTTTGAAAGTGTCAAAGGGATAGACAAACAGAAACAGAAAACAGAACACAGTCACAAATCTACTATATATAGAAATTTAATATATGGTAATAATGCTATTGCAGATCAATAGGGAAAGTACAGATTGATCAAGAAATAGTTTTAGTAAAGCTTGTAACCACGTCATTATCATCATTATAAAATGGGCCATAACTACACTATACACAAAAATACATTTTAAATAATTAAGGACTTAAATGTATAAGGCAAAAACTATACATACTTTAGAAAAAATATTAGCATGTAATATATTAAAGCTCATGAAAGATTTCAAAATATAAAAATGCACTAATCATAAAGGAAGCATTGATAAATTTGATTACAGTGAAATGTGACTTTTTTCATTTCCTCCAAATATGCCACAAAGAAGACAAAATGTCACAAAATGAGTGAAAATATTTGCAGCACACACAACTGACAAAGGATCTGTATCTCTAATATATAATGCAATGTATTGAATCAATAAGAAAAAGAGACAGCTCAATATAAAAATGGGTACAACGAAGGAGAAACATTTAACAGAAGAAGTAATATAAATGGCAAATAAACGTCAAAGTTTTCAACATCAATAGTATTTAGAGAAATACAGCTTAACCAAAATAAGTTATCATTTAATCACAACAATATTGACACAATGTCAAGAAGTTTGACAAGATTCTCCAAGTGCTGGATTGTATATAGACCAATGGGAATGACTGCAAATTAAAGTAAACCACATGTAATAATTCATACGGTTGTATACTCTCATGTCCAAGATCCAGCCATTTCCTTGGATCATATCCAAAGGAAAATCTCTTGAAAACATACACCACCAGCATAATTAATAGGAACAACAACAGGAAATTACAAATGTCCAACAACGGCTGAATAGATGCAATATGTGATTATTTATATCATAGAGAAAATAAATGAATAGCAACATAGCTACATTAGGGACAATCTTAGAAACAAAATGTTGATTGAAATATTTTTTCAGAAATGTCTCAGAAGATTGCATTCAAATATGGTAGAATTTTTGCAAAGCTGAAAAAAAAACCACACAAAACTAAATAACTGATTGCAGAATGAAATAGTATATTGTTGAGGATATGTTCCTAACAACACTAATTCTTAAGTACAGTGATATGTTAAAATTTATTTAATAAGGAAGTACACCTAAAACATGAGAATTCAACATTCATTAGTGTTCCATCTTCATTTATGGTTGACACTTGATGCTTGCAAATTTTGAAACAAACTTTGAGATCATGATGACTATCCTGAAGAGATTTCAGCACCAGCACTAAGATTTGTACATTCACTTGGTTTGCAATTGACTTGTTAGCCATTTACATATTATATAGTACAGATTTGTCCCAGGTCAGATCACAGTGTTGAAGGAAACAAGTACCTTCCTGTAATTAGAAAGGATCCCCTAAACTGCACTCAGCTTAAGACATCCAATGTACAAGAGCACAAAAACCATCATAATATTGCGGCTCCAAGGAACACAGTTTTGATAAGGAAAATAACCTAAGTTTCTGTTTCCCATTTTTATTACTGACATCTCTAACAATGACAAATGTTACAACAACATTGAAAAATAGTTTGTTTTTCATAAAGTTAAACGTGCACATATTGTGTGATGGAAACATTCAACTCATAGGTATTTATCCAGAAAAATGAAAACATAACCATGCAAATACTGGGGTACAAATATTTATAGGAGCTTTACAAATAATAGCCCCAAACCAGAAACAACTTGACTACTCATCAACAGAAAAATAGACAAATTTTGTTATATTCATAAAGGAATATTATTTATAAACAACAAGAAATAAATTATTGCTACTAAGAAATATGGATTAATTTCAAAATATTATGTTGTTCAAAAGCAGCCCAAATTATATATACTGTATACCCCAAATCTTATACACTTGTTGATTCCATTTATATGAAATTCCATAAATTGAACATGACAGAATAAATTACAATATTGTTACCTCTGAGGAATGAAGGGTAAGGGGATTGACTGTAAAGGAGAACCACTCTGAAGGTACAGAAATGTCCTGTATCTTGATAGGGATGTGATTACATGGAAGTGTGCCTTTGAAAATCCATTGAAGTGTAAGGAGATCTGTACGTTTTAGTAAATGTCAATATTATCCTTTTTTAAAAAAAAAAAACCTTAATTAAGGGGAATAGAATGCTCATACATCCTAGACAGAATCCTATTCTAATTACTGGCATACAGTTAATTGTGGGCATCAACTAAGTAAGTGTTACACAAAATCAATCATAGTTAAGAGAGTTTAATTAATGTATTTTAATAGGGCTTCAATGTGAAATCATTTTCTAAATGCTGACATAGGTGCTAGAATATTTTATCATTATATATAATAATTTATAAGAATGTATTTCCAACTTTTTGATCTGTGTGCTACTTTTTAGTAGTTTCCAAAATGTAATTTTGTCCCTAATCCCCATGAAGATGTACCAAGTAATGACTGATATTAATTTAGCATATAGTTCAGTCATATTTATAATAATGATAAGAACTGTTATTTATTATGACACCATGTACTAGATACTGGGTGAAGATACTTTATTTAATCCTTACTGTAATCCTTTGTTATAGATAAGAAAATATGTAATATTTTTGTTAAATAATTTCCCCAAGTTTCAACTACTTATAATGAACGAAACATAATTTAACTACAGCCTCCCTTACTTCAGATTTAGTATTCTTAAGTATTATGCATTACTGCCTACTAGAAAATGTAAGGATTTTATTGATAATACAATGATAATTAATTAGATATAAATCAATACCCTTCATTAATATAGAAGTAAAAGTGGAGAAGTATACATAATGAAAACAATAAAAAAGCCAGAGCAGTCTACATTTATAAAAAATATCTAAAATGTGTCCAGATTCATATACAAGATATTAAAACATCTTTTCTATAACCTTTAAATTCTTACAATTTCAAGGAACAAGAAAGGTGAGACTTAGGATAGTTAGTGTAATTTTGGAACTGAATACAAACATTTTAGAGTGGAATTTTTCTGCATAAAATGAAATCTATTGGTTGAGATCTTTAACTCACATATTAAACATACACAGTAGTTTCAGAGTCAATCACTGAATATAGTTACATATTTATTAAAAACATTGTTAAACATTCTCTTTTTGAAAAACATTTGAGAGTACTTCTAGAAATATATGCTCTTAGTATGTGCACTCTTGGTATATACCTAGAGAAGTTTTTCACATGCAATAAGAACCATGTATAAGACAAGTAATATCAGCAATATTAATAATATCTGAAACTATAAAAAATAGTAAACAACCCAAAGCCATTGGAAGTTGTATGCATTAGTTAGTTAAAATACATTTATTTTCTTATCACAGTGAAAATGAATTAATTTTTGCTGTACTTCTCTACATGGATGATTCTTTAAAACACAGCACCAAAAAAAAAAAAAAGAAAATTCACAGAAACTGCATATAATATTAGGCCACTTATATTTACAATGCTCATGAGTCAATAAATACAAAGATGTAGTTATATACATAAATATAGATAAATGGTCAAACTGTATTTGGTAAAACTATAAAGAAAACAAAGGAACAAATAATACAAAATTCAATATTGATGAGCTCTGGGTGGAATGGAGAGGAATGTCACAGTGAGGCATATGTAAAGCTTATTTCTTCAAGGTGGGTGGCTCTTAAATTAGTGTTTTGTTTATTACTTAAACTGACTATATACTTAAGATATCAATATACCAATACTTGATATATCTTACAACACCAGTTGAAAAATAGTTGGTCCAATTATTTTAATGTATTCATATATTAATAGAGATATCTGTGTACATACACATACATATCTTCATTCATTATTTCAAATTATGTTCTACTAAGCACAATTTGTCCAACTAAGCACAATTTTCATAGTTTTGTTTATCAGTGTCTTCCTTTAAGGGTTTTACAATTTGTACTTTTATAAAATTTGCTCTTTTCCTAAGCCATAATCATATTATCCTACATTTCATTTAAGGTTTAATTTTTTTCTTCCACAAATTGGAAGTGCTTATTTTTTATGGTTGTGAGGTAGCTAAATAATGTACTTTTATTTTCAGAGCCAGATGACATACCTCTGTCTTCAGCTGTTTGTTGCAGTGTCTGTCCATTCTCCCCACTGGTCTGCCAATAACACTGTCTTTTAGCAATTTGCATGGTTTTCAAAGGATGCAAATTGTATTAACATATTTCTTTTTCAAAATTGTTACGTGGTTTAATATGTCAGCAATGTTAGTATATTTTGCTTTATGTGTTTGAAAACGATATGTATTCTTTAAGTTTATTGCTATATATATATATATATATATATATATATATATATATATAGTTAAACTCAAGTGTTTTTCTTTCATTCTTTGAAACACTTTTATCATTATTGACTTTTTGGTCTGCTTAATAAAATGTTTCTGAGAGAGATCTGTTACCATTTTCTTCCATGATTATATTTTTTGTTTATTTTGAATGCATTTAATTAGGTGCATACAAGTTCCAAATGGTTACCTCACTGGGTGACTTTCTTATCATCATGGCAGCTTTTTGTTTTAAAGTATATTTTGTCTGATACTAACAGTTCTGCCAGATTTATTTTGGTTAGTATTGTCTATTTTTTATTGTATTGTATTATTTTAAAAGTTTCTATATCTTTATATCTTATCATGTGCCTATTAGGAATAGCATAAAGATAATTTTTTCTTATTTCACTCCAGTATGGTAACATTGTTTGTTTATCTCATTTATGCCACTTTGGTTATTAATATATATTTTTACCACTTTATTGTGTGCTTCAAATTTGTCCTAATTTTTCTGTTTTTAATCCTTTGTAATATTACTTTCCAGTAGATTAAAGTTTTATTCTTATTAAATTTCCGTTCTAATTTTACATCTGTACACTAAATTTCTTTTATTTTTTTCTTTTCTTTTCTTTCTTTCTTTCTTTCTTTCTTTATTTATTTATTTTTTGCGATACGTGGACCTCTCACTGTTGTGGTCTCTCCAATTATGGAGCACAGGCTCCAGGTGCGCAGGTTCAGCGGCCATGGCTCACAGGCCTAGCCGCTCCGCGGCATGTGGGATCTTCCCGGACCGGGGCACGAACCCATGTCCTCTGCATCAGCAGGCGGACTCTCAATCACTGTGCCACCACGGAAGCCCTTCTTTTATTTTTTTAATCTAGAAATGTTAACATGCTTGTGTAACTCTGGAAAATCTAAAAACAATTGGCATCTTCACTTTCTTCCTGAACATTACAAGAACTTTTATTTTATTTATTTATTTATTTATTTTATTTTTGGCTGTGTTGGGTCTTTGTTGCTGCGCACGGGCTTTCCCTACTTGAGGCAAGCAGGGGCTACTCTTCCTTGCGGTGCATGGGCTTCTCATTGTGGTGGCTTCTCTTGTTGTGGAGCACAGGCTCTAGGTGCACAGGCTTCAGTTGTTGTGGCTCGCGGGCTCTAGAGCGCAGGCTCAGTAGTTATGGCACACGGGCTTAGTTGCTCTGTGACATGTGGGATCTTCCCGGATGAGGGCTCAGACCCACGTCCCCTGCATTGGCAGGCAGATTCTTAACCTCTGCACCACCAGGGAAGCCCTATAAGAACTTTTAAATGTTTTAATTCCAATCAAGTCTTACAAGTTTATGCCTATAAGTTATGGTGATGATGATGATGATTGAGGTTTTGTTAATCCATCAAATTTGACATTTTATGTTATTACAGAGTCAGTGTCCTCATGTGTACCATCTGCTTTGTTATCATTCCTTATTGAATCTTAAACCTTCCTTCTGAGATAATTTTCTTTCTTTCTAAGAACTTCCAAAGTAACAATGTTAACCTTCTCAACTTTAGTTGTTTGAAAACATTTCTGTTTCACACTTGTCAAAGAGTCATTGAGACCAAGGTGATGTGAAATAACATGTAAGAAGTGTCACGTACTCAGTGTTTCTAATAAGTAACATTTTCACATTTTCACTTCCTCTACCCAGAGCAAAGTTGAAAACAGAAGACACGTCTTATCTTTACGCTTTGTTTGGCAGGATGTGAGTGTGAATGTGTGTGTGTGTGTGTGTGTGTGTGTGTGTGTGTGTGTGTGTGTGTATCTTGGTTCAGCCTATATGACTGTCATGTTTTGGAGCCTTAATTTCTTTGGGAGTATTTTGTCATACTGAAAAAAATAACTACATGGTATTACTTATGATTTAAAAGGAACATTACAGCAGATTAAAGGAGGCAAGGGTTAAAGACTATTTAGAAAGCTATTGCAATAATCCAGTGGGAGTGATGGTTGTTTAGACGGGGTGGGAGTGATGGAAATAGGAAGAAGTGGTCGCCTCATGGATATTTTTTAAAGTATATCTGACAGAAATGTCTGATGAACTGGAAGTGCAGCATGACAGAAAGAGAAGATCCAAATATGAACCTGGGTGATTTGCATAGCGATCTGAAGACTATGACTATCATTGTTGAGATGGATAAGGTCTCTGGAGGAGCAAATTTACAGATAAACTGGATTTTGAGGAAAAGTTTTACTTGGATCATGTTGAGTTTGAGAACTCGGAGAAAAGAAATCAGGGTGGCTAATATGGTATTCATGGAAAAGGTGACCAAGCTGCTGCAGATTTAAATTCAAGAGCTATCTCTATGTAGATGTTAACAAAAGTCCATTAGATTGAATGAGATTAATTGGGCAATAACTCAAGAAAAGTCTGAGGACTGAAAATTGGGAGGCATCACAATTCAATGAATGAAGAGATTGGGAGGAGCTAAGCGGCACGCTGAGAAAGAAGACTCGGTGAAGGAATAAGAATGTTGTTTCCTTTAGCTAAAGAAAGAACTTGTTTCTTGAAGGAGTTGTGTCAATTGTGTCAGATTTGCAAATTTTTTGAGCAAATGGAGGCATGAGAACTATATATTGGATTTTGCAGTATGAAGGACAAGAGTGATTTTTAGTGAAGTAATAAAGATAAGACTCTTTAGAGTGAGGTTGAAAGAACCTGAGAGAAAAGGCAGACTGTGAATATAGGCAATTCTTTCAAGGAGTTTTTCAGTCAAGGGAATGAAATAGTAGAAGTGTATCTGGAGGGAAGCACTGCATCAAGGAATGTTTTTGGGTTTTGTTTGCTTGAGTTGATTTTATTTTCAGATAGAAAATAAAGCCTGTTTTTGAGGACAGGGTAATTATGTACCAGATAAGGAAAAATAAAAATACAGGAAAGAGGAGAAATTATTAATGGTGCAATGTCTCAGAGTGAGCAAGGGAGGACAGGATTCAGGGCACACATAGCGGGGTGGCCATAAACATGGCGTGAAGAGTTCATTCACAGTAACCTGACAAAAGTCAGATTTATGGGGATTATTGCCCACAGTACGACCGATCTTATTTTATGTCACTAGAGAAGCAAGATTATCTGATGCATGTAAGGAAATTTGAAAAAGTATTGAAAAATTGTAGAGAGAGGAAAAACGATAAAATACATATTTAGCAGAACTGTATATAATTGCTTGAGTTACTTGAGCTTCTTTTTTTTTTTTTTTTTTTTGCGGTACGTGGGCCTCTCACTGCTGTGACCTCTCCCGTTGTGAAGCACAGGCTCCAGACGCACAGGCTCAGTGGCCATGGCTCATGGGCCCAGCCACTCCACGGCATGTGGGATCTTCCAGGACCGGGGCACGAACCCATGTCCCCTGCATCAGCAGGCAGACTCTCAACCACTGTGCCACCAGGGAAGCCTGAGTTTCTTTTGAACAAACAAATGTGTTCTAATTCTTTTAGAATTTGATACTGAGATTGGGATAATGCAATTAGTAATCCCTCAATGTATTGACATATTGGGTAAACAATGACAAAAATAGACTGTATTAGATATTATAATTGTCTGATCAAACTCCTCCTTGTGTGTAGAATCCAACAGTTTTGAATGGAATTGACTGCAAGTGAAGATAAAAATATGAACCTTGAAGGTCCTGAGCCAATGTGGACAATCCCATACATTTTGCTACACTAAGTAATTAAATTGTGGGCACATTTCGCATACTAAATATTATTTTTAAAGACAGTAAATGGAGGTTAGTTCATACATGACTTAATTGGAACAATGTTTTTAATGGTTATCCAAAGTGACAATTTATCTCACCCTGGGTGTGAATGAAGTTGAGTGTATCCCACCTTAAGGTGGCATTCATCCTGTTAATATACTAAAAGTTAACATAGTACTAGTTGCTTGTTACTATAATATAGCAACATTAAAGCAAAATATGAGATAAAAAGAAATGCAGAAATGGAAAAATCACAGAGAAATGGAGATAGATACCTGATTTAAGTAAGCCTGAAGTCCGATTCACCTATGAAATTTTCAGGTAAATGAACCAATAAATTTATTTTAAATCTTAGACCAAATTGAATTATTTTTTGATATTTTGGAGTAATCTGTCATATGGCTATAGGTAACTAATACACTGACCCATGCATGTATAAATAAAAATTTCAGAAAAGTATTTTATTGTATTACTTTTGATCATTGGTAAAGCAATGCCAGTTTCTTTGTGTGTTATTCCTTTTGTGTGCCAAGGAAAAAAGGCCCGTTAGGAACCTTTGTGTGCTAGGGAAATTGCTAATATGAACACATTGTGGAAGACAAATTTTATATATCAAAATAAGCACACTGACAATAACAAAAGAATGTGTAGAAGCCAAAGGGACTTAAAACCAACCACTCTTCAGTAACAGCATTTTATATTGCTAGCTGAAGCTGCTAACAAAAATTAATTTCAGATTAAAAGGCAACAAGGAATGAGTTCATAAAATCTAAATTTAATTTCCATTGCCTGCAGTTAACAATAGGGCTAAATTTGAAATTTGTGGATCCTAATCTTTGAATACATTTGCATGAGAATTGAGGGGGATAAATGAGAAAGATTCAATGAATAAAGAATATGTACACATTGGTTTCTGGACTTGAATTATGCATATAATCTGAAAGAAAAAATGAAACAGGGAGCTGAGGCAAATTTTCGTATCAATACACAAACATGCAGTTGTTGTTATTGTTGTTTAAACTGTGAACTCTGGAGACAGCAGAACCTTTTGGACTCATTAGAAGTATGAATAAACAAGCATCTCTTCAAATTTGACTCCTTTGGAAGTACAACTATCATGCAAGCAATTAATGAAAGAGAGTCCCATTTTGGTGTATTGATCAGATAGAATACATTCTCACATTCAGTGCATAGAACAAGGAGAAATTGAATATTTTAGGTAAAATGGGGAATATAGAGTGATCATTGCAATGTGTAGTGAATGATGAAGTTGTTGGGTAATTAAGGTGGGTGGAGAAATGAGGGCAAAGAATATTCATGAATTCAACAAAATTTTATTAACCCAGTTCTATATGTTAGGAAACTTACAAAGAATTTGGGAATACTCTGATAAACAAAGACAAAATAGACCTGATTCTTAGACTTGAGATGTTCACAATGTAAAGGTGAAAAATACCACAAAAAAAATGTGATAAGTGCTATATTCAAGACTAGCAAATGATGAGCATTATTCTAAGACCCATGTAAAGTTAGAGTACAGAAGGGAAGGAGCTTTAAAGTTTGCCTGAGAAGTTGAGAGAAATTTCACAGATGTTGTGACATTTGAAATAGTTTTTGAAAAGAAAATAGCTGTTTGTAAAGCAGTAGAAAATGAGAAGAGGGCTTTGAGAGATGAAAGGATTATAAAATTATTTAAAGAACATGACCTGTTTGAAGGTCTGTGACTAAAAGCGTGATATATATTTTTCAAATGATTCAGCTGAGAACAGAGGGCCAAATATTATAAAGAAAAAACACATATGTCGCATATGAAGTTTATTCCTCAGGCAAACAGGACATGTGTATGTGTGTGTGCATGCACATGTATGCATGCCCATGAGAGTAGGACTACATGAAACTATGACATAAATTGTTATTAAAAACAATGTTTCTGAAACTTAATTTACATTAGAATCACATAGGTCAGTGTTTTTTCAAATGTTAGAATGAATGAGAATCACCTACAGGGCCTGATAAAACCCAGGACACTTGGCCACAACCAGTTTCTAATTCATGGGTTCCCAGATATTTGGTCAAACATTATTCTGTGTGTTTTTGTGAGCCTGTCTCTAGATAAGATTAACATTTAAATTGGGAGACTGAGTAAAGCAGATTGTTCTCCATTGTGTGAGTGGGCATTATCCAGTCAGCTGAAGACATGAACAGAAGCAAAGGCTGATCCTCCTTCAAATAAGAGAGAATTCTCTTGCCTGATGGCCTTTGAGGCATTGGCTCTCCCTGGTTCTGGCCTTAAGATGTACCCTAGGGAGAGGGGGAAGATGGCAGAAGAGTAAGGTGCGGAGATCACCTTCCTCCCCACAGATACACCAGAAATACATCTACACGTGGAATAACTCCTACAGAACACCTACTGAACGCTGGCAGAAGACCTCAGACCTCCCAAAAGGCAAGAAACTCCCCACATACCTGGGTAGGGCAAAAGAAAATAGAATAAAGAGAGACAAAAGGATAGGGATGGGACCTGCACCAGTGGGAGGGAGCTGTGAAGGAGGAAAGGTTTCCACACACTAGAAGCTCCTTCGCGGACGGAGACTGCAGGTGGCAGAGGCAGGAGCTTCGGAGCCACGGAGGAGAGTGCAGCAACAAGGGTGCAGAGGGCAAAGCGGGGAGATTCCCGCACAGAGGATCGGTGCCGACCGGCACTCACCAGCCCGAGAGGCTTGTCTGCTCACCTGCAGGGGCGGGCAGGGCTGGGAGCTGAGGCTTGGGCTTCGGTCGGAGCGCAGGGAGAGGACTGGCCACGTGAACACAGCCTGAATGGGTTAGTGCACTACGCCTAGCTGGGAGGGAGTCCGGGGAAAAGTCTGGACCTGCCGAAGAGGCAAGAGACTTTTTCTTCCCTCTTTGTTTCCTGGCGCGCAGAGAGGAGATTAAGAGCACTGCTTAAAGGAGCTCCATAGACGGATGTGATCCGCGGCTAAAAGCACGGACCACAGAGCCGGGCATGAGACGCTAAGGCTGCTCCTGCCACCACCAAGAAGCCCGTGTGCGAGCACAGGGCGCACTCCACACCTCCCTTCCGGGGAGCCTGTGCAGTCTGCCACTGCCAGGGCCCCGGGATCCAGGGACAACTTCCCCAGGAGAACGCACAGCGGCTGGTGCAATGCCACGCCAGCCTCTCCTGCCGCAGGCTCTCCCTGCATCCGTACCCCTCCCTCCCACTGGCCTGAGTGAGCCAGAGCCCCTGAATCAGTGGCTCTATTAACCTCGTCCTGTCTGAGCCAAGAACAGACGCCCTCTGGTGAACTACATGCAGAGGCGGGGCCAAATCCAAAGCTGAGCCCTGGAAGCTGTGCGAACAAAGAAGAGAAAGGGAAATCCCTCCCAGAAGCCTCAGGAGCAGCAGATTAAATCTCCACAATCAACTGGATGTGCCCTGCATCTGTGGAATACCTGAATAGACAACGAATCATCCCAAATTGAGGTGGTGGACTTTTAGAACAAAATTTATTTTTTCCCCTTTTCCTCTTTTTGTGAGTGTGTATGCTTCTGTGTGAGATTTTGTCTGTATAGCTTTGCTTTCACCATTTATCCTAGGGTTCTATCCGTCCTTTTTTTTTTTTTAAGTTAAAAAATTTTTTTTCTTAATTATTTTTCTTATTTTTAATAATTTTATTTTTTCTTACTTTATTTTATTTTCTTTTATACTCTTTCTTTCTTTTTTTCTTTCTTTCTTTCTTCCTTCCTTCCTTTCTTTTTTTCTACTATTTCTCCCTTTTATTCTGAGCCCTGTGGATGAAAGGCTCTTGGTGCTGCAGCCAGGAGTCAGTGCTGTGCCTCTGAGGTGGGAGAGCCACCTTCAGGACACTGGTCCACAAGAGACCTCCCAGCTCTGTGTAATACCAAATGGCAAAAATCTCTCAGAGACCTCCATCTCAACGCCAACACTCAGCTTCACTCAACGATGAGCAAGATACAGTGCTGGACACCCTATGCCAAACAACAACACCACCCATTAGCAGAGAGGCTGCCTAAAATCATAATAAGTCCACAGATACCCCAAAACACACCAACAGACATGGACCTGCCAACCAGAAAGACAAGATCTGGCCTCATCCACCTGAACACAGGCACTAGTCCCCTCCACCAGAAAGCCTACACAACCCACTGAACCAGCTTTAGCCACTGGGACACACACCCAAAACAACGGGAACTATGAACCTGCAGACTGCAGAAAGGAGACCCCAAACACAGTAAGATAAGCAAAATGAGAAGACAGAAAAACACACAGCAGATGAAGGAACATGATAAAAACCCACCAGACCTAACAAATGAAGAGGAAATAGGCAGTCTACCTGAAAAAGAACTCAGAATAATGATAGTAAAGATGATCCAAAATCTTGGAAATAGAATAGAGAAAATGCAAGAAACATTTAACAAAGACCTAGAAGAACTAAAGATGGAACAAGCAACAATGAACAACACAATAAATGAAATTAAAAATACTCTAGATGGGATCAATAGAAGAATAACTGAGGCAGAAGAATGGATAAGTGACCTGGAAGAGAAAGTAGTGGAAATAACTATAGCCAAGCAGAATAAAGAAAAAAGAATGAAAAGAACTGAGGACAGTCTCAGAGACCTCTGTGACAACATTAAACACACCACATACAAATTGTAGGGGATCCAGAAGAAGAAGAGAAAAAGAAAGGGACAGAGAAAATATTTAAAGAGATTATAGTTGAAAACTTCCCTCATATGGAAAAGGAAATAGTTAATCAAGTCCAAGAAGCACAGAGAGTCCCATACAGGATAAATCCAAGAAGGAACACACCAAGACACATATTAATCAAACTGTCAAAAATTAAATACAAAGAAAACATATTAAAAGCAGCAAGGGAAAAACAACAAATAACACACAAGGGAATCCCCATAAGGTTAACAGCTGATCTTTCAATAGAAACTCTGCAAGCCAGAAGGGACGGCAGCACATATTTAAAGTGATGAAGGAGAAAAACCTGCAACCAAGATTAATCTACCCAGCAAGAATCTCATTCAGATTTGATGGAGAAATAAAAACCTTTACACACAAGTAAAAGCTGAGAGAGTTCAGCACCACCAAACCAGGTTTACAACAAATGCTAAAGGATCTTCTCTAGGCAAGAAACACAGGAGAAGGAAAAGACCTACAATAACAAACCCAAAACAATTAAGACAATGGGAATCAGAACATGCATGCCGATAATTACCTTAATGTAAATGGATTAAATGTTCCCACCAAAAGACACAGACTGGCTGAATGGATAAAAAACAAGATATATATATATATATATATATATATATGTACTGACTACAAGAGACCCACAGCAGATCTAGAGACACATACGGACTGAAAGTGAGGGGATGGAAAAAGATATTACATGCAAATGGAAACCAAAAGAAAGCTGGAGTAGCAATTCTCATATCAGACAAAATAGACTTTAAAATAAAGACTATTAGAAGAGACAAAGAAGGACACTACATAATGATCAAGGGATCAATCAAAAAAGAAGATATAACAATTGTAAATATTTATGCACCCAACATAGGAGCACCTCAATACATAAGGCAAATAATAACACCCATAAAAGGGGAAATCGATAGTACCACATTCATAGTAGTGGACTTTAACACCCCACTTTCACCAACGGACAGATCATCCAAAGTAAAAATAAATAAGGAAACACAGCTTTAAATGATACATTAAACAAGATGGACTTAATTTATATTTATAGGACATTCCATCCACAAACAACAAAATACACATTTGTCTCAAGTGCTCATGGAACATTCTCCAGGATAGGTCATATGTTGGGTCACAAATCAAGCCTTAGTAAAATTAAGAAAATTGTAATTGTATCAAGTATCTTTTCTGACCACAATGCTATGAGACTAGGTATCAATTACAGGAAAAAATCTGTAAAAAAATACAAACACATGGAGGCTAAACAATACACTACTTAATAACAAAGTGATCACTGAAGAAATCAAAGCAGAAATCAAAAAATACCTAGAAACAATTGAAAATGGAGACACGATGACCTAAAACCTGTGGGACGCAGCAAAAGCTGTTCTAACAGGGAAGTTTATAGCAATACAATCCTTCCTAAAGAAACAGGAAACATCTCGAATAAACAACCTAACCTTGCACCTAAAGCAATCAGAGAAAGAAGAACAAAAAAACACCCCAAAGTTAGCAGAAGGAAAGAAATCATAAAGATCAGATCAGTAATAAATGAAAAAGAAATGAAGGAAACAATAACAAATATCAATAAAAGTAAAAGCTGGTTCTTTGAGAAGATTAAAAAAAAAGATAAACCATTAGGCGGACTCATCAAGAGAAAAAGGGAGAAGACTCAAATCAATAGAATTAGAAATGAAAAGGAGAATTAAAAACTGACACTGCAGAAATACAAAAGATCCTCAGAGGTTACTATAAGCAACTCTATGCCAATAAAACGGACAACCTGGAAGAAATGGACAAATTCTTAGAAATGCACAACCTGCCAAGACTGAATCAGGAAGAAATAGAAAATATGAACATGGTAATCACAAGCACTGAAATTGAAACTGTGATTAAAAATCATCCAACAAACAAAAGCCCAGGACCAGATGGCTTCACAGGAGAATTCTTTCAAACGTTTAGAGAAGAACAAACACCTATTCTTCTCAAACTCTTCCAAAATACAGCAGAGGGAGGAACACTCCCAAATTCATTCTACAAGGCCACCATCACCCTGATACCAAAACCAGACAAGGATATCACAAAGAAAGAAAACTACAGGCCAATATCACTGATGAACATAGATGCAAAAATCCTCAACAAAATACTAGCAAACAGAATCCAACAGCATATTAAAAGGATCATACACCATGATCAAGTGGGGTTTATTCCAGGAATGCAAGGATTCTTCAATATACGCAAATCAATCAATGTGATAAACCATATTAACAAATTGAAGGAGAAAAACCATATGGTCATCTCAGTAGATGCAGAGAAAGCTTTTGAGAAAATTCAACACTCATTTATGATAAAAACCCTCCAGAAAGTAGGCATAGAGGGAACTTTCCTCAACATAATAAAGGCCATATATGACAAACCTACAGCCAACAACTCCTCAATGGTGAAAAACTGAAAGCATTTCCACTAAGATCAGGAACAAGACAAGGTTGCCCACTCTCACCACTCTTATTCAACATAGTTTTGGAAGTTTTAGCCACAGCAATCAGAGAACAAAAGGAAAGAAAAGGAATCCAAATCGGAAAGAAGAAGTGAAGCTGTCACTGTTTGCAGATGACATGATACTATACATAGAGAATTCTAAAGATGCTACCAGAAAACTACTAGAGCTAAACAATGAATTTGGTAAAGTAGCAGGATTCAAAATTAATGCACAGAAATCTCTGGCATTCCTATACACTAATGATGAAAAATATGAAAGTGAAATCAAGAAAGCACTCTCATTTACCATTGCAACAAAAAGAATAAAATATCTAGGAATAAACCTATCTAAGGAGACAAAAGACCTGTATGCAGAAAATTATAAGACACTGATGAAAGAAATGAAAGATGATACAAATAGATGGAGAGATATATCATGTTCTTGGATCGGAAGAATCAACATTGTTGAAAATGACTCTACTACCCAAAGCAATCTACAGATTCAATGCAATCCCTATCAAACTACCACTGGCATTTTTCACAGAACTAGAACAAAAAATTTCACAATTTGTACGGAAACACAAAAGACATCGAATAGTGAAAACAATCTTGAGAAAGAAAAATGGAGCTGGAGGAAGCAGGCTCCCTGACTTCAGACTATATTACAAAGCTACAGTAATCAAGACAGTATGGTACTGGCACAAAAAAAGAAATATAGATCAATGGAGCAGGATAGAAAGCCCAGAGATAAACCCATGCACATATGGTCTCCTTATCTTTGATAAAGGTGGCAGGAATGTACAGTGGAGAAAGGACAGCCTCTTCAGTAAGTGGTGCTGGGAAAACTGAACAGGTACATGTAAAAGTATGAGATTAGAACACTCCCTAACACCATACACAAAAATAAGTTCAAAATGGATTAAAAACCTAAATATAAGGCCAGAAACTATCAAACTCTTGGAGGAAAACATAGGCAGAACACTCTATGATATAAATCACAGCAAGATCCTTTTTGACCCACCTCCTAGAGAAATGGAAATAAAAACAAAAATAAACAAATTGGACCTAATGAAACTTAAAAGCTTTTCCACAGCAAAGGGAACCATAATCAAGACCAAAAGACAACCCTCAGAATGGGAGAAAATATTTGCAAATGAAGCAACTGACAAAGGATTAATCTCCAAAATTTACAAGCAGCTTATGCATCTCAATAAAAGAAAAAAAAAAAAAAACTAATCCAAAAATGGGCAGAAGACCTAAATAGACATTTCTCCAAAGAAGATATACAGACTGCCAACAAACACATGAAAGAATGCTCAACATCACTAATTCTTAAATAAATGCAAATCAAAAGTACAATGAGATATCATCTCACACCAGTCAGAATGGCCATCATCAAAAAATCTAGAAACAATAAATGCTGGAGAGGGTGTGGAGAAAAGGGAACACTCTTGCACTGCTCATGGGAATGTGAATTGATACAGCCACTATGGAGAACAGTATGGAGGTTCCTTAAAAATCTACAAATAGAAATACCGTATGACCCAGCAATCTCATTACTGGGCATATACACCGAGAAAACCATAATTCAAGAAGAGTCATGTACCAAAATGTTCATTGCAGCTCTTTTTACAATAGCCCAGAGATGGAAACAACCTAAGTGTCCATCATCAGATGAATGGATAAAGAAGATGTGGCACATATATACAATGGAATATTACTCAGCCATAAAAAGAAACGAAATTGAGCTATTTGTAATGAGGTGGATGAACCTAGAGTCTGTCATACAGAGTGAAGTACATCAGAAAGAGAAAGACAAATACCATATGCTAACAAATATATATGGAATTTAAGAAAAAAAAATGTCATGAAGAAGCTAGGGGTAAGACAGGAATAAAGACACAGACCTACTAGAGAATGGACTTGAGGATATGCGGAGGGGGAAGGGTAAGCTGTGACAAAGTGAGAGAGTGGCATGGACATATATACACTACCAAACGTAAAATAGACAGCTAGTGGGAAGCAGCCTCATAGCACAGGGAGATCAGCTTGGTGCTTTGTGACCACCTAGAGGGCTGAGATAGGGAGGGTGGGAGGAAGGGAGATGCAAGAGGGAAGAGATATGGGAACATATGTACATGTATAACTGATTCACTTTTATAAAGCAGAAACTAACACACCATTGTAAAGCAATTATACTACAATAAAGATGGAAAAAAAAAAAAAAAGATGTACCCTAGGACATGGGATCTGAGGATTTTAGACTTGCCAGCCTCCATAACTGTAGGAGCCAACATAAGCCAATTCATCAAAATGAATTGATTGATTCAGAATTATTGATTCTGAATCCTATTGTTTCTGTTTCTCTGTAGCACCCTGAATAATACAAGTACAGTTGACAGCAGAATGCAGGTTAATCTTTACTCATCTCAAGGCTGAATCCATGAATTACCTGTCTATGAAATCTTCACTGGTCCTCTTAGAGAGATTAAGTCACCATGTTTTCATGTTTCTCTAGTCCCTAAAAAATTTATCACTAAAACTCCCTCTGGCAAGAGCATTACAATCACAACTAACTGCTGAACAATCATCGACAGGAAGATACTGGAACTCACCAAAAAAGATATCCAATATCCAAATACAAAGGAGAAGCCACAATGAGATGGTAGGAGGGGCACAATCACAAATAAAATCAAATCCCATAACTGCTGTGTGTGTGACTTACAAACTGGAGAACGCTTATACCACAGAAGTCCACCCATTGGAGTGAAGGTTCTGAGCTCCACGTTAGGCTTCCCAACCGCGGGGGCTGGCAATGGGAGGAGGAATTCCTAGAGAATCAGACTTTGAAGGTTACAGGGATTTGATTACAGGACTTCAACAGGACTGGGGGAAACAGAGACTCCACTCCTGGACGTCACACACAAAGTAGTGTGCACATTGGGACACAGGGCAAGGAGCAGTGACCCCACAGGAGACTGAACCAGACCTACCTGCTAGTGTTGCATGGTCTCCTGCAGAGGCGGGGTGTGGCTGTGTCTCACTGTGAGGAAAAGGACACTGGCAGCAGAAATTCTGGGAAGTACTCCTTGGTGTGAGCCTTCCCAGAGTCCTCCATTAGCCCCACCAAAGAGCCAGGTAGGCTCCAGTGTTGGGTCGTCTCAGGCCAAACAACCAACATGGAGGGAACCCAGCCCCACCCATAAGTAGACAAGCAGATTAAAGTTTTACTGAGCTCTGCCCACCAGAGCAACACCCAGCTCTACCCACCAACAGTCCCTCCCATCAGGAAACTTCCACAAGCCTCTTAGATAGCCTCATCCACCAGAGGGCAGAGAGCAGAAGCAAGAAGAACTTCAATCCTGCAGCCTGTGGAACGAAAACCACATTCAGAGAAATATAAACAAAGTAAAAAGGTAGAGGACTATGTACCAGATGAAGAAACAAGACAAAACCACAGAAAAACAACTAATTGAAGTAAAGATAGGCAACTTTCCAGAAAAAAAAAATTCAGAATAATAATAGTAAAGATGATCCAGGACCTCAGAAAAAGGATGGAGGCAAAGATCGGGAAGATGCAAGAAATGTTTAACAAAGACCTAGAACAATTAAAGAACAAACAAACAGAGATGAACAATAAAACAACTGAAATAAAAAATACACTAGAAGCAATCAATAACAGAATAACTGAGGCAGAAGAACGGATAAATGACCTGGAAGACAGAATGGTGGGATTTACTGCTGTGGAACAGAATAAAGAAAAAAGAATGAAAAGAAATGAAGACAGCCTAAGAGACCTCTGGGAAAACATTAAACACAACAACAGTCGCATTATAGCGGCTCCAGAAGGAGAAGAAAGAGAGAAATGACCCGAGAAAATATTTGAAGAGATTATAGTTGAAAACTTCCCTAACAGGGGAAAGGAAGTAGCCACCCAAGTCCAGGAAGCGCAGAGAGTCACAGGCAGGATAAACCTAAGGAGAAACACACTGAGACACATAGTAATCAAATTGGCAGAAGTTAAAGACAAAGAAAAATTATTGAAATCAGCAAGGGAAAAATGACAAATAACATACATGGGAACTCCCATAAGGTTAAGAGCTGATTTCTCAGCAGAAACTCTACAAGCCAGAAGGGAATGGCGTGACATATTTAAAGTGATGAAAGGGAAGAACTTACAACCAAGATTACTCTACCTGTCAATGATTTCATTCATATTCAATGGAAAAATCAAAAGCTTTACAGACAAGGAAAAGCTAAGAGAATTCAGCACCACCAAACCAGCTCTACAACAAATACTAAAGGAACTTCCCTAAGTGGGAAACACAAGAGAAGAAAAGAAACTACAAAACCAAACCCATAACAATTAAGAAAATGGTAATAGGAACACACATATCGATAATTACCTTAAACATGAATGGATTAAATGCTCCAGCGAAAAGACACAGGCTCGCTGAATGGATACAAAAACAAGACCTATATATATGCTGTCTACAAGAGACCCACTTCAGACCTAGAAACACATACAGACTGAAAGTGAGGGGATGGAAAAATATATTCCATGAAAATGGAAATCAAAAGAAAGCTGGAGTCGCAATACTCATATCAGATAAAATAGACTTTAAAATAAAGAATGTTCCAAGAGACAAGGAAGGACACTACATAATGATCAAGGGATCAATCCAAGAAGGTATAACAATTATAAATATATATGCACCCAACGTAGAAGCACCTCAATACATAAGCCAAATGCTAACAGCAATTAAAGAGGAAATTGACAGTAACACAATAATAATGGGGGACTATAACACCTCACTTACACCAAGAGACAGATCACCCAAACAGAAAATTAATAAGGAAACACAAGCTTTAATTGACACAACAGACCAGATAGATTTAATTGATATTTATAGGACATTCCATCCAAATACAGCAGATTCCATTTTCTTCTCAAGTGTGCATGGAACATTCTCCAGGATAGATCACATCTTGGGTCACAAATCAAGCCTCAGTAAATTTAAGAAAATTGAAATCATATCAAGCATCTTTTCTGGCCACAAAGATTGGAAATCAATAACAGGGGAAAAAAAACGTAAAAAACACAAACACATGGAGGCTAAACAATACATTACTAAATAACCAAGAGATCACTGTAGAAAGCAAAGAGGAAATCAAAAAATACCTAGAGACAAATGACAATGAAAACACTATGATCCAAAACCTATGGGATGCAGCAAAAGCAGTTCTAACAGGGAAGTTTATAGCAATACAAGCCTACCTCAAGAAACAAGAAAAATCTCAAATAAACCATCTAACCTTATACATAAAGGAGCTAGAGAAAGAACAAATAAAACCCAAAGTTAGCAGAAGGAAACAAATCATAAAGATCAGAGCAGAAATAAATGAAATAGAAACAAATAAAACAATAGCAAAGATGAATAAAACTAAAAGCTGGTTCTTTGAGAAGATAAACAAAATTGATAAACCATTAGCCAGACTCATCAAAAACAAGAGGGAGAGGACACATATCAATAAAATTAGAAATGAAAAAGAAGTTACAACAGACACCACAGAAATACAAAGCATCCTAAGAGGCTACTACATGCAACTATATGCCAATAAAATGGACAATCTGGAAGAAATGGACAAATTCTTAGAAATGCAGAAACTTCCAAGACTGAACCAGGAAGAAATAGAAAATATGAACAGACCAATCACAAGTAATAAAATTGAAACTGTGATAAAAAATCTTCCAAAAAACCAAAGTCCAGGACCAGATGGCTTCACAGGTGAATTCTATCAAACATTTAGAGAAGAGCTAACACCCATTCTTCTCAAATTCTTCTAAAAAATTGCAGAGGAAGGAACAGTCCCAAACTCATTCTATGAGGCCACCATCACCCTGATACCAAAACCAGACAAAGATACTCCAAAAAAAAGAAAATTACAGACCAATATCACTGATGAATATAGATGCAAAAATCCTCAACGAAATACTAGCAAACAGAATCCAACAACATATTAAAAGGATCATACACCATGATCAAGTGGGATTTATCCCAGGGATGCAAAGATTCTTCAATATATGCAAATCAATCAATGTGATACACCATATTAACAAATTTAATAATAAAAATCATATGATCATCTCAGTAGATGCAGAAAAAGCTTTTGACAAAATTCAACACCCATTTATGACAAAAACTCTCCAGAAAGTGGGCATAGAGGGAACCTACCTCAACATAATAAAGGCATTATATGACAAACCCACAGCAAACATCATTCTCAATGGTGAAAAACTGAAAGCATTTCCTCTAAGATCAGGAACAAGACAAGGATGTCCACTCTCACCACTATTATTCAACATAGTTTTGGAAGTCCTAGCCATGGCAATCAGAGAAGAAAAAGTAAAAGGAATACAAATTGGAAAAGAAGAGGTAAAACTGTCACTGTTTGCAGATGACATGATACTATACATACAGAATCCTAAAAATGCCACCAGAAAACTACTAGAGCTAATCAATGAATTTGGTAAAGATGTAGGATATAAAATTAATACACCAAAATCTCTGGCATTCCTATACACTAATGATGAAAAATCTGAAAGGGAAATTAAGGAAACACTCCCATTTACCATTACAACAAAAAGAATAAAATACTTAGGAATAAAACTATCTATGGAGACAAAAGACCTGTATGCAGAAAACTCTAAGACACTGATGAAAGAAATTAAAGATGATACAAACAGATGGACAGATATACCATGGTCTTGGATTGGAAGAATCAATATTGTGAAAATGACTATACTACCCAAAGCAATCTACAGATTCAATGCAATCCCTATCAAATTACCAATGGCATTTTTTACAGAACTAGAACAAAATATCTGAAAATTTGTATGGAGACACAAAAGACCCTGAATAGCCAAAGCAGTCTTGAGGGAAAAAAAAAATGGAGCTGGAGGAATCAGACTCCCTGACTTCAGACTATACTACAAAACTACAGTAATCAAGACTCTATGGTACTGGCACAAAAACAGAAATATAGATCAATGGAACAGGATAGAGAGTCCAGAGATAAACCCATGCACAAATGGTCAACTAATCTATCACAAAAGAAGCAAGGATATACAATGGAGAAAAGGCAGTCTCTTCAATAAGTGGTGTTGGGAAAACTGGACAGCTACATGTAAAGGAATGAAATTAGAACACTGCCTAACACCATACGCAAAAATAAACTCGAAATGGATTAGAGACCTAAATATAAGACCAGACACTATAAAACTCTTAGAGGAAAACACAGGAAAAACACTCTTTGACATAAATCACATCAAGATCTTTTTTGATCCACCTCCTAGAGTAATGGAAATAAAACCAAAAATAAACAAATGGGACCTAATGAAATTTAAAAGCTTTTGCAAAGCAAAGGAAACTACAAACAAGATGAAAAGACAGCCCTCAGAATGGGAGAAAATATTTGCAAACGAATCAACAGAAAAAGGATTAATCTCCAAATCATACAAGCAATTCATGCAGCTCAATATCAAGACAATAAACAACCCAATCCAAAAATAGGCCAAAGACCTATATAGACATTTCTACAAAGAAGACATACAGATGGCCAAGAGGCACATGAAAATATGCTCAACATCACTAATTATTAGAGAAATGCAAATCAAAACTACAATGAGGTATCACCTCACACCAGTTAGAATGGGCCTCATCAGAAAATCTACAAACAACAAATGCTGGAAAGGTTGTGGAGAAAAGAGAACCCTCTTGCACTGTTGGTGGGAATGTAAATTGATACAGCCACTATGGAGAACAGTATGGAGGTTCCTTAATAAACTAAAAATAGAATTATCATATGACCCAGCAATCCCACTACTGCGCATATACCCAGAGAAAACCATAATTCAAAAAGACACACGCAACCCAGTGTTCATTACAGTACTATTTACAATAGCCAGATCACGGAAGCAAACTAAATGCCCATCGATAGACAAATGGATAAAGAAGATGTGGTACATATATACAATGGAATATTAGTCATAAAAAGTAATGAAATTGGGTCATTTGCAGAGATGTAGATGGATCTAGAGACTGTCATACAGAGTAAAGTAAGTCAGAAAGAGAAAAACAGATATCGTATATTAACGCATATATGTGGAACCTAGAAAAATGGTACAGATGAACCGGTTTGCAGGGCAGAAATTGAGACACAGATGTGGAGAACAAACATATGGACACCAAGGGGGGAAAGTGGCACGGGGGGTGGGGGAGTGGTGGTGGGATGAATTGGGAGACTGGGATTGACATATATACACTAATATGTATAAAGTGGATAACTAAAGAACCTGCTGTATAAAAATATATTAAATTTAAGAATTAAAAAAAAGAAAACATCACCACAGTAATTATCCATAATGCAATTATTTGCTTAACTTATCTTTTGCATTAGACTCTTAAATTCCTCAAAGACAAAATAATACCCTCAATATCATTAGTGCCTAAAATACTACACTACCTAGCAAGTATCATTTATTAATATATTCTGAGTGAGTTAAGGTATACTTTAGGACCGAGATGATAAAGTATACCATACCAAAGTACTGGAATGGTAGCCAAGGAAGTAGAACATTCCAAGAGGAGACAGGATGATTAATACAGTCAAACAACACAAATAAATCAGGGGAGATAAGAAATGAAAAGTACTCATTGGTTTAGCTACTGCGAAGTGATGAGCACATTGGCAGTTTCTGCAAATCACTTAGAATGAAACTATACATTATCCTGAGCTGAGACATTAACATGGAAATTGAGGGAGATGAGAGCTAGTCACTTGAAAAATATATTAAGAACTACTTATTGAGTGCCTACTAGTGCTATTATTTTATTTAGGAGTCATATAAAAGGAAAAGTAAGTGATGACATATAAGTTTGAAAGAATATTTATTATCCTATAAAAAATAATACCCCCAAATTTTACAGATATTTTAGGATTATGGTAGGTAGAATTCTAAAGGTGCCAGCACATGATTTCTGTCCCTTGGTTATTCAACTAAACACTAATCTGGATACTGTTGTGAAGGAATTTTGCAGGTGTAATTAAAGTCCCAAGTCAGGTGACCTTAAAACACAAAGATTATTTGGGTGGGCCTGACCCAGTTGGGTGAAAACCACTGAAAGCAGAGACTTTCTCCAGATGGTAGCAGAAGAGAAAATTAAATAGATTCAAGCATAAGAAGGATTTGACACACTGTTGCTTGTTTGAAGAAGGTAAAGGAATGCAGGCAGCTTCTAAGAGGAGGGAACTGCCTCAGCTAACAACCAGAAAAAGAATGGAGCCCTCACACCTACATCCTCAAGAAAGTGGATTCTGCCAACAAGGAAAATGAGTGTGAAATCAGATTCTTCCCTGGAGCCTTCAGAAAAGAGCCCAGCCCAGCTGACACATGATTTCAGTCTTTCCAGATTTAAAGCAGAGAACTCAGTTGAACACTCCTGGACTTCTGACCTAAAGAAATCATATGATTATTTGCTACACATTAATAGAAAAGTAATAGAAGTTACCAAATAGCTCCATTATAGATTGCATTGTTACATGTAACATAAATGTTCCACAGGTATTTTTTGAGAAAGTACCCTTCCACCAGAACTGTGATATGTGATAATAAGACATCACTTTTTATTTCCCTGACCAGACACATATTGAATTTATCTGATTATTAGTGTATTCTTTAAAATTGTGAAAATAATCTTATGTCTCAGAATGATTTTTTAAAATAATAGAATAAACCTTAATCAGTTAAAATACCTGACCAGTACTTGCGTTCAATGGGCAACAGCTGCCACAGAGGGTCATATTAGAATAAGCACAGATCTAGGAACCAAAATATTTAGATTCATATTTTGTGTGAGTCTCACTTTCCTTTCTCTTATAAAATGAGAAAATATGTGTCTTCTCTATTTCACAAAAAATTTTGTTAGGATGACATGGCTGTAAAACACACCATACAAGTGCAAATAGCTGCTAGTTATGTTTAGCTGCAGTAGTAAAAGATATCACAGACCAGACCCACGTTTCCTGCATGACTGGGCAGTTGAATAATCACTTTGACCTAGAACCACAGGATGAAAAAAGGCAGAGCCAAACATCATGTAATTAACAGCTGCATTGCATCTGAGCCCCACCTGAATGCTCAAAGGATGCCCACTTCAGCTGTGACACCCTCAGCTTTCACACTGGTCCTCTAGCAGGAGGCCTGTTCACCTGAAGGAAAGACCAATATTTTGTTTTTGTTTTCTTTTGCACAGAGGTGCTTTGCTCTTATTTTCTCTTAAATCCTGGTGCATTGCTTCATCTGCCCAGAGAAGGAACATTTCTCTTCTCTTAACCCCTAGGTAGGCTAAACAAGTATTTTAAAACCTTAACTTCTAATTTTAATTCCGTAGAACAACAGTCTCCTCAAAACTGTTACATTAAGGTTTTAGAAAATCCCATTTCTGCTCTTGAAAGACAATGTCAATAGAATGAGAAGATAAGACACATACTGGGAGAAAATATTTGCAAAAGATACATCTAATAAATTAGTTACACAAAACATGCAAAGGAGTCAAAATTAAACATTAAGAAAACAAATAACCTGATTAAAAAATGGGCCAAAGACCTTAATAGATACTTCACCAAAGAAAACATACACATGGCAAATAAATATATGAAAACATGTTTCACATATATGTCATCAGGAAAGTGCAAATTAAAGCAAGATACTACTACATATCTATGAGTGGCCCAAATCCAGGGAAGACTGACAATACCAAATGCTCGTTAGGATGTGGAACAATGGGAACTCTTATTCATTCATATCTGGTGGCTATGCAAACTGGCACAGCTGTTTCAAAAGACGTTTTGTCAATTTCTTATAAAACTAAACATACTCTTACCATATGATCCAAGGAGTGCACATTTTGTATTTACCAAAGGAGCTGAAAATTTCTGGCCATACAAAAACCTACACATGGATGTTTATAGCAGCTTTATTTCATCATTGCCAAAACTTGGAAACAACCAAGATGAATTCACCTTCAGACGATGAATGGATAAACTCTGGTACATGCTGACAATGGAATATTATTGAGTACAAAAAAAATGAGCTATCAAGACATAAAAAGACATGGAGGAATCTTCAATCCATATTACTAAGTGAAAGAAGCCAACCTGAAAGGCTACATACTGTATGATTTCAACTACATGACATTCTGGAAAAGGTAAAACTATGGAGTCAATAAAAAGATCAGTGGTTGCCAGGGGTAGGGATGGGGAGACATGAACAGGTACAGCACAGAAGACTTTTAATGCATTCAAATTACTCTGTATGATATTATATTGATGGGTTTATGCCATTATACATTTATCCAAAGCCATAGAATAAGGAGTTAACCCTAAATTAAACTATAAACATTGGTTGGTTATGATGTGTCAATGTAGGTTCATCAATTGTAACAAATGTATCACTCTGGTGGGGGAATGTTGATAGCAGAGAAAGCTAAGCATGTGCAGGTGCAGAGAATATATGGGAAGTCTCTGTCCATTCCTCTCAAGTTTGCTATGAGCCTAAAACTGCACTAAATAAAATAAAGCCTTTAAAAAGATCCTGTAAAAAAAGTATCCAAAATAGAAAATACTTTGATGACATGGCTCATGTTAAAGTAAATGCTTACAAACAATTGTACGCGGAAGGGCACCCAACTCTATTTTATAGGCACTTAGGCTAAGAAATCAGTAAGTGAATGTGAGCTTTTCCAGACACAGCCTCCCAATATGGCTATAAAATCTTAACTAGTGCTCGTTCTTTCTACATACCTGTTTATGATTAGGATTAAATTATATTTTAGTAGTGCTCATTGAGGAGTCTCTAAGGCTTCTTTATTACCATCTATAAAATTCAGGATGTTACTCTTTACTGTACTGTTTTACTTAGTAGATGTGTATTAACTCATTTCCCATATGAAATACTAGCAGATAGTAAAAAAAAAAAAAAAAAGGAAAGAAAAGAAAAAGAACGTAGTAAGTACATATTTAAGACGTTACTTTAGTAAAAATGAACATTTCCTTTAGTAATGATTGCAAATAATATAATTTTCATGATATACTTGAACTCATGTATATTTATAAATTAGCTTCTACTTGATACAAATATTATTTGGGCTGAGGTGAGATTTAGAAGTGATCTAAAGTATGGCTTCTGATCAAAATACCTCTGGAGTTGAACTTGATGTTATTTTAAAATAAGTCCCTATTCTTTCTGACAAGCAAATATCATTCTCCCCAGGGATTCTTCCCTTCCTTCTTCTGTACATGGAACCTGTTCTCAAGAAGAACTACACAATATTTTTGGAAACTTTTCAATGTCTCCATCACATCTACTTCAGTATATCAATCCATTTATTCTTTTATTTTAAAACTAATTTTAAACGAGCCTTTATCATTTGACAGCTATTTTATTGTACTTGGGTGACTAAGAACATGCAAATCTAGACCTAGTCTGATTATTTTGAAAATGAAAATTAACCAGAATTATAACAAATGAACCCACTCATGTATTCTTTATAACACTCATTTAAAAGTAATTTTTCAGCACAGTATTTCCCTTTGAAAATGCTTATTTTCAAAGGGAAATACTGTGCTGAAAAAATATCTAAATGGAAACCACTTGAATTGATTTTTCAGATGAGAAACATGAAAAATTCAGGTGGAATAGAAAAGACTGGAGTAGGGCTTCCCTGGTGGAACAGTGGTTGAGAATCTGCCTGCCAATGCAGGGGACACGGGTTCGAGCCTTGGTCTGGGAAGACCCCACATGCTGTGGAGCAACTGGGCCCATGAGCCACAGCTACTGAGCCTGCGTATCTGGAGCCTGTGCTCTGCAACAAGAGAGGCCGTGATAGTGAGAGGCCCGCACACCGCGATGAAGAGTGGCCCCCGCTTGTCACAACTGGAGGAAGCCCTCGCACAGAAACGAAGACCCAACACAGCCATAAATTAATTAATTAATTAATTAAAAAAAATAGCAGATACCAAGAAATGGGATGAGGGAGATTTAAAAAAAAAAAAAAGACTGGAGTAGTTTAATTACTGATTTGTGATAAAGGACAGTATAAAAGAGCATAAACCACAATGAGCTATCAGCCCACACCCACTAGAATGGTTATGGTCAGTATGTAATAATAAAAATTGGTAATAATATAGAGTAATAGGAACCCCCATATTGTGTTGTTGTGAATGTAAAATTTAGCCACTTTGGAAAACAGTCTGGCCGTTCATCAAAATTTTAAATATAGTTTCTTTATGACCCCGCAATCCCACTCCTAGGTATATATCTCAAAGAAATGAAAACTCATCCACACAGAAACATTCATATTAATGCTCTTAAGAGCATTCTTCAAATTAGGCAAAAAGTGGAAGCAACCCAAACATTTATCAAGTGATGAATGGATAAATAAAATGTGGTATAACCATATAATGGAATATTTTTTTAGCAATAAGAAAGAAGGAAATACTGATACATGCTACAATGTAAATGAACTTTGAAAATATCATGCTAAGTGAAATAAGCCAGTCACAAAGACCATGTGTTATTGATTATTTTATATGAAATACCAATGCAAGGCAAATCTATCAATATAGACTGAATGTTTATGTCTCCCCAAAATTCAGAGTGGACCACTCATGAGTGAGATTAGTACCCTTATAAAAGATACTCCAGAGAGATTCCTTGCCCTTGCTACCATGTGAGTACACCACTAGGAGACAGCCATCTATGAACCAGGAAGTGGGTTCTCACCAGACCCCAAATCTGTTGGCCCCTAATCTCGGATTTCCAGACTCCAGAACTGTGAGAAAAAAATGTTTGCTGTTTAAAGCACTCAGTTTATGATATTTCGTTATAGCAGCCTAAACAGACTAAGACATCTATAGAAACAAAAACTAGATTAGTCACTTCTTGGGTTGAGGCATGGGGAAGGGGGAGTAGAGAGTGATGACTAAGGGGGACAGGATTTCTTTCTTTTTTTTTTTTTTTTTGCGGTACACAGACCTTTCACTGTTGTGGCCTCTCGCGTTGCGGAGCACAGGCTCCGGACACGCAGGCCCAGCGGCCATGGCTCACGGGCTCAGCCGCTCCACGGCATGTGGGATCTTCCCGGACCGGGGCACGAACCTGCGTCCCCTGCATCGGCAGGCAGACTCTCAACCACTGCACCACCAGGGAAACCCAGGGATTTCCTTTTGAAGTAATCAACATATTCTAAAATCAATTGTGGTGATTGATGCACAGCTCTGAATTTACTAAAACTTATTAAACTATGCACCTTAAAAAGATGAATGGTATGGTATGTAAACTATTTCTAAATGAAGTTTTAATATTTTAAAAATGTCTTATACCTTCTGAAAGAGAGAGCATAATTTTATTTTACATAGCTTTATTTTCTAACATGAAGTTTTCCTAAATTTTAACATTTATAGTTCACTCATGAGTATGTTGGAATCTTTTAAAATGTATATGTAAGCTGGGTATACTATACTAAATTTTATTATAGTATATATAATACTAAACTTGGGGCTATTTGTACCTTTCACTTATTTCTCAACATTTAAAGAAAGACTTCATTTTCTTGACAGTAGTCCATTTTCCTAAAGCTTTATTCTAATTTCATTTGAAGACAATTATGTACATCTTTTTGAACTCAGAGATAATTGTTGACATTTATGCTTTTTTAAAAAATCTTAGGTGTTTAGCACAATGCAATGCTCTGGATGAGGATGGAACAATGGTCTTCCTCAGTTGTATACCATGTGCGTCTCTTGAAAAGAAATTAGACCTGCCTGTTGAAATTCCAAGAGCTATTCTTTTGCTATAAAATTTCTAAGTGTTAATTGAAGCTTGAGGAAGGGTGTTATATTGATAAAATTATTCAAGTAAAATGTTAGATTTTCATTTCTTCTCTTTATATTCCTAAACTGCTCCACCGTATATGAAGTATTCTTCTTCTCCTTAAGTAAGACAAAAGCACATGACAAAGCAAGTCTCATAATTAAGAAGAGAATGAAATATTTTGACTCAGTGATGCAGGCTAAGTGTTCTGTGATGCCAATTTTTCACCACTATGTGGGGATTAAAGTAAAGAAAAAGGTATACCCTTTATTCACTGCATCTGACAATGAGTAACTGTATCTACTATATTCTGTGCACTCTGCTAGATCATGGCATAAAAAATACAAATCATGATAGCCCTGCTCCAGAGAAAGTCTCAGCATAAATCTTCATGTATAAGTGACATCTTTCTTATGGTACATAATGTAAAGAAATTTACCATTTTCTGAAGCAGCAACTGTGATGTTGTACCATGGAGTTTCTTCTCTATCAAGAACCTTGGTAGTCTTAATGGTCCCAGTGTTGGCATCAATGTTGAAAAACCTGTCATTTTCAGCATTGTAGTCGATGAAGTATCTAGAGAAAAAAAAATTGGATACTCTTTTACTTGATGCTATAATGAAGAAAAGAAAACTGAACCAAGGGAGGTATTAAATCTACTATACTCAAATATTGAAATATGTATTTTTACTTCCCATATTTGGCCCTTAAGATTTGTCCACCTGTTTTATATTTGCATAGAAATGATAGCAATTATTTTTCTGTCAGTCCTTAATTAAGGTTTAATTCAATTACTAATTCAAAAAGTTAAAAATCAAAACACTAAACTCCATGAATAAAATAGTAGGTAGTAGATAGCAAAAACACAGTAATTAATAAGGGAAGGATTAAAAAAAACTGCCTCTGTGAAGACAGTACATTAAGAAAAAATTAAACCTTTAATGAAACTTCTCATTGCTATATGTACAATGTTTTTAGGATAACAGATGTCAAAGATTAATTTATCTTGGAATTTCATCATAGCTGAGGTTTGAAGATAAATACAAAATGAAAAACAAAACATTTTAATTAATGACCATTGTGTCTCCATCACCTAGCAACTTGTTTGGTCAAAGAATGAGAAAATAAACAGGAAGTAGGTTGCATCCTCAGCCACAAATCTTCTTCCCTCACTAGTTCATGTAATTTTGTAGGGCTCTCTTCTATTAGGTTTGGCCTCCAGCTTACTTTGGCAATAGAATGAGTTGAAAGTGATGGTGTTCTGTTCCACATTTGGGTCTAGATTTCATGAGACTTTAAATGTTCCTCTTATGCTCTGCCACTACCATAAGAAGCACATTCCAGGGTTAGACCACTGGTTCCCAGAAGAAAGATGAGACCTCAAGTCAGAGTTGTCAGCTTCCCATCCTAGAGTAGAGCTACCTAGTAAATGAGCAAATGTAGGAATGAATGTCCTGGAGATTAGCAGACTTGGCAAAGAGAGGCCAGCCTAGTTCAGCTGTTCCTCAGCTAACTCACAGACACATACACCATGGTTATACATGCCTTTTTCCTATACCCTGAGTTTTGGGGTTTTACATTATTCAGCAGTAGTTAATTAACATAAATGTGAATAAATAATATAGTCAACAATCATCATATGTTCTAGAAATGTTCCAAACTATTCCTAAAACAATTTAAAGAGTTTTTTTTTTCTCCTCAAACCTCTAATACTTCTTCCCTCATCATTAATCTTAGCTTAAGTGACATTTCATCTACACCTGAAGAAAAAAAGATGAACTATTATGTGAAAAGTGCAAGGGGCAGAATATTTGAATAGAGGGAACTAAAGTGTAAAGATCCAAATTAAAGAAAAAGCTTGACTTGGTTTAAAAACAGATAGGTGTTTCAGTGTAGCTGGCAGAATGAATGAAGTGGATGGCTAGGGCATAGGACAAGCAAGTCCCATAGCACATGGTAAAGAGTTTTATTTTTTTTTATAAAATCGATGGGAAAACATTTTTAACAAAGAAAATAACGGATCTATTTACATTCTGGAAAAATGACAGTGGCTGCTTTGAATCTTGGATTATAGAATGTTAAAAACAATTCAGAAAAGACATGATGTCATCATGGACAAAAGTGGAAAAATTAGAAGATAATGAAGTGTATAAAATAGTGCTATATATTGACTACAATTTATAAAGCTTTTTGTTGTAGTGGCATTGGTAAAAAGAAGAAATTACAAATGACTCAATTTTTGTGTTGTATCTGTATATTTGATCTAGCATATAATTAATAAGCCCATTCATGGAGCTGGATAAAAAGTTAGGGGAAAGATTCCCATTGGGAGAAAAAAGAGTTTGGGAGAAATCAATGATTTTGACATGTTATATCTTAGATGTCAATTAAATAAACATATGGAATAAAAGGAAGAAAATTAGACATGGGTGTGGAGTTCAAGTGTACTTTCTGAACAGGAAATATAAATTTGAGGTAGATCAGCCTAAATGTAAAATAATGGGAACAATCTCATCTGGGAGAGAGTTGTAAGAGAAAAGGAAGGGAAAGATTGAGCAGTACAACATCCAATCTTTTAAGTCTAAAGCAGTCCAGCATCTGAATAGGAGAAGGTACCAGCAAAAGGAGAGGAACAGCCCAGGGGAGAAGGAAAACTGGGAGGGAGAGGAGGCATAGAAGTCAAGAAAGGAGTGTTCTAAGTGGACAGCTGAGGTAAAATTTATTAAGTTTAGTGGGGTTAGTAAAGGCTGAATTGGATTTGACAGGATGGACATCATTGGTTAATTTGAAAAGAGTAGTTTCAATAAAATATGAAAGGATGGAAGTTTTACTGTAGTGGATTCTAAAGTATATTGAATGTGAATATAGGAAACCCATGAGTCCTGAGACTTTATTGGATAATAGTACCTGAAGTAAAGATGAGAAAAATGGTGCCTTATGTCATCAGAGAAGTGGGTTCAACAAATTAATTTTTTTCTGATATGAGAAATATTAGTCACTGTCTTTGTTGAAGAATATCATAATTTTGAAAGAGGGAGGGAAAAAAAGGGACTCCCTGGCAATCCAGTGGTTAAGATTCCACACTTCCAATGCAGGGGTGGGGGTTCAATCTCTGGTCAGGGAACTGAGATCCCACATGCCATGTGGTGCAGCCAAAAAAAAAAAAAAAGGGGGCGGGGAGGGAATATCTATAAAGAGAAAATTCATGAGAAGGTGAACAGACTGTGTTCCAAAGCACAAATATAAGGATTTCCACTGAAAGTAACAGAGACACTTCTTCCATTTCAACATGAGGAAAATCTCAGAAGACAGGTGATTGTGGTGATGGAAATATTACAAACTTCATCATACTTTCTAGAAGAGAGTATAAGCATAACTGAAATACAACCTGTGTCTTGCATAGGCATAAGGTGTTAACAGGGTACCTAGAACATATCACTCAGGTATAAACCTCATAACAACCTGTGGACACACATGCTCAAACATAGCAGAAGATATTAATAGCACCACAGAGATCCAAGTTATAGAGCATGCCAAGAAATCTAGGAGCTCATTTAGTGAAAATAACACCTGACAAAAACAGAAGACATCACTTAAAACTGTGTGACCAAAACAAGGAATTGACTATTTTGTGTACTGGTTGTTCTAATAATAATTATATGTTAATTAAAGAAAATTCAACATACAAAATCAATTTAAATGAGAAAAGATAGGGGTACAAAGCAAATCTGATTCAAAGAGACACGTGATCCAGACACTACAGAATAGTGGTAAAGAGGTATGCCATTGGGCTTTCCCAAAGCATTAGGCCATGGTGCACTGAAACTGGTTTACTTTCTTTTTTTTCTTTTTTAACATCTTTATTAGAGTATAATTGCTTTACAATGGTGTGTTAGTTTCTACTTTATAACAAAGAGAATCAGTTATACATATACATATGTCCTCATATCTCTTCTCTCTTGCGTCTCCCTCCCTCCCACCCTCCCTATCCCACCCTCTAGGTGGTCACAAAGCACCAAGCTGATCTCCCTGTGCTATTCGGCTGCTTCCCACTAGCTATCTGTTTTAAGTTTGGTAGTGTATATATGTCCATGCCACTCTCTCACTTCGTCACAGCTTACCCTTCCCCCTCCCCATATCCTCAAGTCCATTCTCTAGTAGGTCTGTGTCTTTATTCCCGTCTTTCCCCTATGTTCTTCATTACCCTTTTTTGTTTTTTTTTTCTTAAATTCCATATATATGTGTTAGCATACGGTATTTGTTTTTCTCGTTCTGACTTACTTCACTCTGTATGACAGACTCTAGGTCCATCCACCTCACTACAAATAACTCAGTTTCATTTCTTTTTATGGCTGAGTAATATACCACTGTATATATGTGCCACATCTTCTTTATCCATTAATCTGATGATGGACACTTAGGTTGCTTCCATCTCCTGGCTATTGTAAATAGAGCTGCAATGAACATTTTGGTACATCTCTTTTTGAATTATGGTTTTCTCAGGGTATATGCTCAGTAGTGGGATTGGTGGGTCATATGGTAGTTCTATTTGTAGATTTGTAAGGAACTTCCATACTGTTCTCCATAGTGGCTGTATCAATTCACATTCCCATGAGCAGTGCAAGAGTGTTCCCTTTTCTCCACACCCTCTCCAGCATTTATTGTTTCTAGATTTTTTGATCATGGCGATTCTGACTGTTGTTAGATGATATCTCATTGTAGTTTTGATTTACATTACTATAATGATTAATGATGTTGAGCATTCTTACTGTTATAAGTATTGTTATAAGAATTGTTATTGTCTTATTGACAATAACAATGTCAAAACATTGTTATTGAGCTGTATGAGCTGCTTGTAAATTTTGGAGATTAACCCTTTGACAGTTGCTTCATTTGCAAATATTTTCTCCCATTCTGAGGGTTGTCTTTTGGTCTTTTTCATGGTTTCCTTTGCTGTGCAAAAGCTTTTAAGCTTCATTAGGTCCCATTTGTTTATTTTTGTTTTTATTTCCATTTCTCTAGGAGGTGGGTCAAAAAGGATCTTGCTGTGATTTATATCATAGAGTGTTCTGCCTATGTTTTTCTCCAAGAGTTTGATAGTTTCTGGCCTTATATTTAGGTCTTTAATCCATTTTGAACTTATTTTTGCATATGGTGTTAGGGAGGGTTCTAATCTCATACTTTTACATGTACCTGTCCAGTTTTCCCAGCACCACTTATTGAAGAGGCTGTCTTTTCTCCACTGTATATTCTTGCCTCCTTTATCATCAAAGATAAGGTGACCATATGTGTGTGGGTTTATCTCTGGGCTTTCTATCCTGCTCCATTGATCTATATTTCTGTTTTTGTGCCAGTACCATACTGTCTTGATTACTGTAGGTTTGTAGTATAATCTGAAGTCAGGGAGCCTGCTTCCTCCAGCTCCATTTTTCATTCTCAAAATTGCTTTGGCTACTCGGGGTCTTTTGTGCTTCCATACAAATTGTGAAATTTTTTGTTCTAGTTCTGTGAAAAATGCCAGTGGTAGTTTGATAGGGATTGCATTGAATCTGTAGATTGCTTTGGGTAGTAGAGTCCTTTTCACAATGTTGATTCTTCTAATCCAAGAACATGGTATATCTCTCCATCTATTTGTATCATCTTTCATTTCTTTCATCAGTGTCTTATAATTTTCTGCATACAGGTCTTTTGTCTCCTTAGGTAGGTTTATTCCTAGATATTTTATTCTTTACGTTGCAGTGGTAAATGGGAGTGTTTTCTATTTTTTTTGCAGTACACGGGACTATCACTGTTGTGGCCTCTCCCATTGTGGAGCACAGCCTCCAGACGTGCAGGCTCAGCGGCCATGGCTCACAGGCCCAGCCACTACACGGCATGTGGGATCTTCCTGGACCAGGCTATGAACCTGTGTCCCCTGCATCGGCAGGCAGACTCTCAACCACTGTGCCACCAGGGAAGCCCAATGGGAGTGTTTTCTTAATTTCACTTTCAGATTTTTCATCATTAGTGTATAGGTATGCCAGATATTTCTGTGCATTAATTTTGTATCCTGCTACTTTACCAAATTCATTGATTAGCTCTAATAGTTTTCTGGTAGCATCTTTAGGATTCTCTGTGTATAGTATCATATTGAATTAGAAATAAAAAAGAAGTAACAACTGACACTGCAGAAATACAAAAGATCATGAGAGATTACTACAAGCAACTCTATGCCAATAAAATGGACAACCTGGAAGAAATGGACAAATTCTTAGAAATGCACAACCTGCCAAGACTGAATCAGGAAGAAATAGAAAATATGAACAGACCAATCACAAGAACTGAAATTGAAACGATTATTAAAAATCTTCCGAGAAACAAAAGCCCAGGACCAGATGGCTTCACAGGCGAATTTTATCAAACATTTAGAGAAGAGCTTACACCTATCCTTCTCAAACTCTTCCAAAATATAGCAGAGAGAGGAACACTCCCAAACTCATTCTACGAGGCCATCATCACCCTGATACCAAAACCAGACAAAGATGTCACAAAGAAAACTACAGGCCAATATCACTGATGAACATAGATGCAAAAATCCTCAATAAAATAGTAGCAAACAGAATCCAACAGCACATTAAATGGATCATACACCATGATCAAGTGGGGTTTATTCCAGGAATGCAAGGATTCTTCAATATATGCAAATCAATCAACGTGATACACCATATTAACAAATTGAAGGAGAAAAAACATATGATCATCTCAATAGATGCAGAGAAAGCTTCCGACAAAATTCAACACACATTTATGATAAAAACCCTGCAGAGGGGCTTCCCTGGTGGCGCAGTGGTTGAGAGTCTGCCTGCCGATGCAGGGGACACTGGTTCGTACCCCAGTCTGGGAGGATCCCACATGCCTCGGAGCGGCTGGGCCCGTGAGCCATGGCCGCTGAGCCTGCACGTCCGGAGCCTGTGCTCCGCAACGGAAGAGGCCACAACAGTGAGAGGCCCAAGTACTGAAAAAAAAAAAAAACCTGCAGAAAGTAGGCATAGAGGGAACTTTCTTCAACATAACGAAGGCCATATATGACAAACCCATAGCCACCATCGTCCTCAATGGTGAAAAACTGAAAGAATTTCCACTAAGATCAGGAACAAGACAAGGTTGCCCACTTTCACCACTCTTATTCAACATAGTTTTGGAATTTTTAGCCACAACAATCAGAGAAGAAAAAGAAATAAAAGGAATCCAAATCGGAAAAGAAGTAAAGCTGTCACTGTTTGCAGATGACATGATACTATACATAGAGTGTCCTAAAGATGATCTACTTTCTATGACTTGAGTTTATATCACAAAAAAACCCTCTCATAATATCCTTCCCCTGGGGCCTGACGCCGCTGAAGTCTGAATTGCTAAGGAGATGTGAGGAATCTTGTCACACTCAAGGAATAACATCCTTTAAAATGTAATCAGTTGGCAGTCTTGTTATTATATTATCTAAAGTAACCTGTCTTCAAGACACTTTCCATTTTTGGGTAGTTTAAGAATAATGGTTCTTGTTTTCTAAAGTTGGACCTAAAATTTAAAAAATATTATTCAACTTCAATGTTTCCTGCAGCAACTATCAGCAAAGCTCAGATTACATTGTTATCAATGCAACCCTGTGTAATATAGAAGAACATGCCCCATTTTAGAAATCTGATCACTTCACAGCTGTCAGTCTGGAAGAAACTGGGTTTTCTTCTGTTTATAAGCTAAATTAAGACTTTGAAAATGTACAGCCTCTTTATCAGAACAATCCCCTCTCTCTTAGGCACTTCACACAGAGATTTCTAACATTAAGTGCTAGTACTTGTGGTTAAATACTTTTATAATACATATATTTTTTATTTGAATTTGAAAAATATATAACCTATGTTTAAATGGTAGGTATAATGTAAGGCATGTGTCCTCAGACTCAAGTTATTTATTTCTTAGTTTTCTATGTGACCTAACTCTTGGGAAATCTGCAACATAAGTGCTAGATATTAGGGCAATGCTTTGAGCCAAAAAGTCTTATTCATGGAATTGCAATTGAATTTCGACTCAAGTAGAACTAAATAGTTCTGCTTAAGTACCCTTGGATTTCTGCCTAGCCATAGTAATAAAAACACAGAAAAAGGGAAAACAGAAATGTGAAAGAAACTATTCAAAACTATTTGGGGCGTGGGAGGGGCGGGTGTTATATGTACAATGATTCAATGAAAATTATTTAAAATTAAGAAGTTACATGGGTCCATAAAACTGTTTATCAAAACAAATAGATAAAATATTCTCAGTAGGTAACTTTTCAAAATATTTTTGTAATAAAATACATTTATTTCCTTCACTAACCTTCAAAAAGTAAACACAACATCTTAATACTTCATGAACTTATATATATATATATATATATATAAAGGTTTTATACAAATGTTAATTTGACATTTTTAGATATATCCAGCAAGTATAAAATAAAGTAACCATTTGCCTAGGTGATATACGGGATTGAAATCGGGATTGATTATGAAGCCTAAGGAATTAGAGTTTTGAGATTTTATTTTTAATATCTTAGATCATAGCTGTCAAAAATGAACCAGCGTAAATTGAGGCTATAGTGTATATAACTGGATAAGATGTTTAAAGATATTCTTCAAATTCTACTTTCCCCCTTAACATAAGACTATATAGAGATGATATTTGAGAATGGGAGGAAACACTTATACACATTTATAAGTTATTTAAAAAAGCAAACTGATATGAGATAATAAAGGCTAACATTTATGGATCCCTTACAATACACTATATTGTGCTTTAAATGTGTTCTAAACATTAGTTTACTACATACCCAGAACAACTGGATGAGATAGGTACTATTAATAGACACATTTTTTATAGAGGAGAAAACCAATGCACAGGGTGATGGAGAATTTTATTCAACATCAAAGAGCTAGTTAGTGCAAGAGATTAAAAATTAATACAGTCAACTAAGAAATACTGGGAATTCCCTGGTGGTCCAGTGGTTAGGATACCACACTTCCACTGCAGGGGGTGCAGGTTTGATCCCTGGTCAGGGAACTAAGATCTCACATGCTGCGGAGCATGGCCATAAATAAATAAATAAATGCAAGCACATTAAAAAACAAAACAAAACAAACACTTGTCCCTAAAACAAGTTTAAAAAATTAAGAAATATTTATAAAATCTTTTTTAAAGTAGACAATATTTGAAGATTTACCCATTCATTCAAAGGATATTCATTTGAAGGAGTACAAGTACAAGAAAGATATTCATTTGAAGGAGTACAATAAAAAGAAATATTTAAAAGAGAGGAAATAGCAAGAGCTGAGCATTATTTAGACATGATTTACTTAGGGAAACAAGTAGGCAAAAAAGAAAAAGGAAGCGTTTGCAAGGTAATACTGATTGATGCTCAGAGAATTTAAAATCAGAGGTCAGAGTAAATCAGAGTAAAACTCTAAGCAATTAAAGTCTTCAGGGAAAACATGGGTGTGATCAGTCTTGAAGGATAAGTAACAGGAGAGATGTGTGTTAGAGATTATCTAGAAAGTATAAAATTTAGTAATCTCAGATGAGAGAGAGACAGATATCTTAGCTCTGGTTTGTGAAGTGCGGTGGTATTTTTCAGACCACTATTATTTTGGTATTAGACTAGTAAGAGAGGAAGAAAGAGAGAGGTTTCATGTTGAGATTGTAGGTAGGATACAGACAGAAGTTCCCTCCTTCACTCCCACATTAATGCCCCAGTCAACATTACTACCCCTACACAGTGTTACACTAGAGTAGAATAACTTACTTTAAAATAAAATATTCTTTGATATGGAATGAATATTGATTCAATCATATCATCAACTAAACCAATGAGAGAATGCTTGAGAGAGAGATTAGAGGTGGTTGGTGGGGAAAAATTCAACCCACAGTGCACTTCTGCATGGGTTGTTTTTTGAAGATTAATAGACGAAAAGAATGCCAAGGAGGGTTTACCCAAAACAGATTTCCCAATTTTCAGATATCATAGAGGTAATAACCTCTTCAGGCCACTGAAAAACATCTCCTACATTATTTTCCTCAGTGTATAATAAACTGTAGATCCTGGACTTGATTCATTCACTACGTAAAGATGAATTCTATGGAAATTTTTTTCTAAAATAGATCCACCATACTGTGAAAATGGCATGGATCAATAGTAAAAGAATAAACACAGTCTTGGAAACCAAGTAAAGGTGATGTTCATCACAGATAAAACCACTTCTTAGCCCTATGACCTCTCTGAGCTTTCTTTGTTAGCATAATGGAGATATCACCTACATCATAATTTTATTTTGACAATAAAGTGAGGTAATATATGAAAGTATTTTATGCTTGAGTATCAAGTGATATGCTTCAGTAGATAAATGTTATTTGTCTTAATGTCTCTTAGGATGGTTTTCTCTTCTTTTCCTTTCTTGGAAAACTTGGGTCTATTTTGTTGAGACACTTCAAAAATAGTAAATGCTTTTTTTTTTTTTCATTTATTTGTTGGTTTGTCTTTTTCTTTCTGGCAAAGTATGTGAACACAGTGGGATCTGAATAAGGGTTACTACTGAATGAACAAGAGTCTCCATACAAATAGCATGAACTGCTGTCCATTTCTAAAAAAAAAGAAACCTGTCAGAAAACTAAATTATTTTTAATTTGCTTCTCCATGCACATGAGTCAACTTTCATTTGGAAAGTTTATGAGAATAAAGTTCTTTTTCTTCCACCTGAATAGCATAGGTGTATGACTTTGCCTCATAAGCAAATGAATAAACTAACCAGGCATTCAACAAATATAAAGAAGAACCTGTTAATACCTAATGTAAAACTAAGTAAGGCATTTCATTGTAGCCTTTACTTCTTTTGTAAATATTTTGGTGGAAATAATCAGGCCAATAAGTCATGATGCTTTACTTATCAAGAGCAGCATATTTTCATATAGAGATTACGATTTTATAGATTCCTAACGTTATCCTTTATACATATTCTTAATATTGTGTTTGAAATTTGTTACAATAACTCAGGAAATAAACTTTTTTTTTACAGTGTGTACTTAGTTCGTGTTTTCCTTTCATTGAGAGATATCTAAACATTGCAAAAAGGACAAATAAATGTACACTTTTTGCAGTATTTCATTTAACTTATAGTTCTCAAACTAATTTTAAGTTGTAATACAATTATCATTTTTAACACCCATTTTTTTAGACCTCATGTAGAATCTAAGAAAAAGAGCCACTCTATAGTACATCTAGCTGATGCTTTAGACGAATCTACAGCATATATGACCAAAAGGGTTAGTATGAGGCTGGAAATATCGAGGCAGATTCAAGGGCTACTGTAATACCATGATTACAGCACATTATAACACGACCACCACTATAATCTCACTGCATCCTGCATGAAGTAGGTGTCAAGATAATATCCATTGGGTCGGCCAAAAAGTTCGCTTGGGTTTTTCTGAAGGGAAGCACCCGAACGAACTTTTTGGCCAAACCAATATACTAAATGCTACTTAGGAAATTGTATAATCAATGATCAGTAAGATGTTACCTATGGGGGATTGATAATCTCCTGGCTATAGACCAGAGGAAGTGCAGTTAAGCTTGTGCCAGCTCAGATTTGTCCGCTAGTCCTTTAGAGCCCTCTAATTTGACAATTCCATATTCAAACCCTGACTAATTTCATGCTGGCAGAGAAATGGGTCCTTTTAACACAGGAGATCTTGCAAAGTTGCCACTATAGTTTATAAACATGGGTTACAATTTTTATTCCTACAACTACTCTCTATTCTGTCATTCAATATATGCACCATTTCATATTTCTAGTAAATATGTTTTAGTGCAATGGGCAAAGTGAAAAGAAAACGTATTACATTGAAATAAAATGAAAATTTTTTGTTAAAATTAGAATTTGTGGGCAAACAAATAGGCAGACAAGTTGTGATCACAAGAATCAGTCAATCTCAGTAATGATTACCTCTATTCAAGTATTTTCTTCAACAGAAGCTACTTTAAACAAATTACCCAGTTCATCATTTGACACTCAATTTCCCTTTGATTATATAGGTATAGATTCAAGATAATTATTAGTCATGTTAAAGTACATTAGAAAAGTTATTTTTCACTTCAATAACAAAACTTCAGGCCTCAGAGGCACTTATTATTTTCATTATAGTCTGTCCATTTCACCATAAAAATTAATTTAAAACTTATATAATGGAAATCTATTTTTGCAGTGATTTACTTTGAGAAACATCAGTTGGCTAAAAGTGTAGACGATGTCTTTCAGTTGTCACACTTTTGATACTTGTACATACAGAATGTGAGTGGTTAAGCAAATATATTTGAGATTTTGCCTCCCAAACAGCTGTTTTTGTAAGTTTTACTGACTATGATCAATAGATGGGATAAAGTTTAATCAATATACACCCTTTGGGATATTACAGCAGTTTGGCCTCATCTTTAATTTAACGAAAAGTCACACATCTTCAGTATAGCTCAGATTCATTAAAAAATTTTAAGATTCCCTTAGCTCACTTTGGGGATGCAATTTATTCCACAAGTCATGCATCCAGAAAATAATCTTTCTAAAAAATTAGAACATAGGGATCATTTGTCACTTGATAGTGTATTGTGCTTAATAAAATGGGCAGCACTCAGAGCACATAGATATTTTGGAAAGCTTTTTAACTTCCTGAACCAAACCTCGATCCAAAGAAACAAAAGCACCTAAAGAAGTAAAATCTCTACACAAGAAAATATGTTTCTGTCTGTTATTTATGCCTCTAAGTACCTAAGATTTTAAAAATTCCAATAATATTGAGTTCTGGAAATGCTATTGAACCATTTTAAGCTTTTTTAAAAATTTATTTGAAAAATTTACATGAAAGCTATTTGGATATTTTAGTCTCCAGTCAGTAGACTAACGGACGTCACTAAGCCTGGATTTAGGCATTCATTCCAGGGCTAAATGAGTTACACATGCCCACCCGGAAAATAGGTTCTTCTTCTGTTGTCAGGACTCTGATTTGGGGTGGTTACTGTCACATACTAGGCTATTAGGTAAATTTGAGCCCCAAATGGGAAAATGTTCAGGCGTCTTCTGTATCTTTATTGAAGAATGGTAAAAGTGACCACATTCTATTCAATCTCTATGGTTAGTTAGCTGTGTGATTGGAAGCCAGTCACTCAGGCATCTTAGTCTATGATATCTTCATCTCTGTAAGAACAGGATTGTCTCAGTCATCTTTAGGTCCCTTCACATTCTCAAATGCCATAGTCACATGATGTTTAACAGTAAACAGTATTGTTTACAAACAGTAAAGTACTGGTCAATCTAAATGTGCTAACTTTGTTATCTGCAATGTGATAAATGACAAAACACAAGTCAAAGACAGACTTCCGATTTTAAATGGAAGCCTGCTTTCTAGCTGAACTCAGTTTGCATGAAATGTCCTTAATGAATTATCTCCTTTGTATCAGAAAACTATGACAGTTTTGATGAGGGTATATTAAGGCTTTCTATTAAATGTCCAATTAAGATATTCTTGACTTTCACTAAGCTAAACTTTTATAAATCAATTTGGTCAACAGACTAAAAACTCAGTTTAATATGAATATATTTTGAAACACATTTTCTGAGTATTCTTGTCTTTCTTTTCAGAAGTTTGAATCCTGTATTCAAACTTTCTTAATCAAAAATTTTTACTTTCTTTTTCAAGTTTGCCATATGACCTTGTCATTATTTTGAAATATCTATTTTTTGCTGTTATAACATTCTAAATTAATGAGGTATTCCTAACTGCCATCTCATCATGAGCTATGCAAAAATTTCAGAAATGTGTAAGAAAACAACACATTAATAAGAATTCTATGAATATATTGGAATCATTTATTCTCTGAGGCTACAATTAAACTCAAAACAGGATGAGTAATGACTTCTAATTCTCTGCAACTATTCTTTTTTTTAAGATATTTTAGAAAGATTTTTTTTTAATTTAGCAAATATTTCCAAACCTGATCACAATTTTATTTCTTATGTTAGCATATATATTGGCTATAGTTTCCTAAATAATGTCAAGGTAAGCATTTGAAAAAATTATGCAAGATTTTTAATATTTCTTTCTGATGGCTTTAAAGTTTCTATACAAAGAAAATATTAAAATTTTTACCAATAAATAAATGTATAGATAAATTCAGATTATAAATCAGAGTAGAAAAGAAGCAAAGATGGGAGGGTATACTTACTCATATAAATTCATACTAAGGCTCTTCATCCTACGAGAATTATTAATTGAGGGCTTCAATAATTTCTTTATGTTGCACTAAATCAAGTGGCATAAGTATTTGACTTTACAATATGGAGAAACTCTAAAATAAAGAACAGTTTTCTTTTCGTGAGATGCTAGAGTTAAAAATGGAATTCTCTTCAGCATCTTTTTCCCAGAGTATGAAACACATCTGAACATGGGAAACATTCATTTCCTACTTTGTGATATCAGACTTCTGTAAATGCAGTTTATTATTATTATTAGTTGAAATATAAAAGAGGCAGATTTGGGAGCATTAAATAAACAGGGCTTTTGTAGTAAAGCAAAACTGGGTTTAAATTCTGGATCTGCCACTTTATCACTATGTGAATTTGGCCAAATTACCTGTTTGTACCTCAGTTTCTTCATCTATAAAATGGGACTGATATTGCAGACTCATTAGGGTTGTTACAAGGGTTTGAGGCATGCTGTTACAAACCCCTGGCCCACAGATAGCAAGCAGCAAGTGGTCACTGTTTTCAACAGCCACATGATATAGGGTCACATTTTCAGAAAACTCCCCTGCTTCTCGTGTCCATCATAGGACTTCTCGTCTGTCAGTAGCTACTCAGGAAATTCCTGAATTCTATTTCCAGTATGCCAGCAAGTGAGCACAGCCAGTTTAAATCAAGGTTTCTTCACTACTGTTAAATAGCCTGGTTCTGATTTTATTTTAAGAAAATTGATGATGATATTGCTGTAAATTGCATATCCTTGTTTTGAGTTAAAAAAGACAAAAGCTAGACATGATATGCTCTTAGAAATCTGAAGAATCTTACTAATAGTTTAGAAAATGGGAATACAAAAGACAAGTCAGGAAGCTTTTCACAAATACCTGTGAGACTCAAACTCCCTTTCATTATCAGTTCTACTGATTTGGAGTTAATTGCATTTCAGGGCACATAGCAAGGTACATCTCTCAATGTGCACCTCCTTAATTAGTACAAACATTTGATCCCTGGGAAAGGTGGAAGTATGAGGATTACTTTTGTATTTGTTAATGTTTTCTGCTTTATTCACTGTTTGCACCTAGAGGCCCATGTAAATGACACATTTTTGTTAAAATCAAGAACAAATATTATGTAAGTTATGCCTTCAAACACCAGCTATGGAGTCTGATTATTTTAAGGCAGCTTTGGAAGGATTCATTTTAGTTGTCTAACCAAAACAAAGCAGAAAGAATAATGTACATGCTAATGGATTTGTGCTTCTCAATATTTGCATTTAAAGACAATATATCTGTCACCTTTGCATAGCAACAACTGGGCGAATGTGTGTAACATAGCTGGTGTTCAATTAAATGCTCCCAGTGATATAGAGCAATTACCGAAGCAATTAACAATATAATGGAACATTATATATAATTTGTTTTTTTGTAGTTTTTTACTAAATGAAACGTATTTTGAAATATTCACATGAATACACATATATGTGAAACATACATGCTGGTATGCATTTCCCAAAAATATATTTTCAAAATTTCTTTCCATGAGTATAATTAGCACCCCCATTTTACCAATGTACTACCCAGTTTGGTGTACTCTGGGTGAGGGTTTTTCAAACACTGATATTCCAGACCAGATAATTCTCTGTTGTGGGGACTCACTTGTGAGTTGTAGGATGTTCAGAACCACCCCTGACCTCTACCTGCAACATTGAAACAAGTTTGTCCTTGACCTCAATTTTTCCTCCTTTGCCCTACCTTTTAGGAACATATATTCCACCCTTTACAGCATTCTGAAATTTCATTATTATTTATTTTGAAATGCAAATCTTCCTATCACTGTTTCTTATTAAACTCACTCATGCAACTCTGATTTATCTTTTCCCCCCACTGACACTGTTGTCACGATAAATTTCCAAGATGTCATTTGGAAAGCCTTTTCCAAGCACAAAGTGCAAAGCCTTTTCATGATCTCTCTAAAGCATCTTTTTACAACCTCATTATTTGCTATTCCCGCACAGGTAACCTAAGCTCCTTGTGTACACAACAAACTGCAGTTATGTTCTCTCTTCTTCACCTGTCTAATCTTAACCTGGGTTTTGAGCTTCAATTCAATCTTCCTCAACTCATTCCTTCCAGAAGATGTCAGGCATACTTATTCCCTACATATGTATCAGACTTTTATCACCCTTATGAAAGGATGTAAATTTTTTCTCTCCACTGGACTTCAAGCTGCTCTGTGTGTGTGCATTTGTTTAATTTCTTTATCCTGAGGAATATCATAATATTTGCATATAAAAGGTGCTTTAAATATCACTTTTAAAAATCAATGTACCTCCCACCTCCTTTAATTAAAAATATAGACTGCATCATTAATATCAAGTTTTAGTTTTTTAAAAAAAGTCTTATCAACGTTTATCAAATATTTCCACATCAAACTCACAGCAGGAAATATTTTTACTATCAAAAGCTGTTGGCTCCTTTTGGTAAATGGCTACATTTATAAATATCTTTATAATGTTAACTTTCAATGTAGACACATTTTCCTTATTAAGTGTCAAAAATGCTATTAAAATATGGCATTCTATGGAATGATGAAGCATCGTGGTCTTTCCTGTGCTTGGACAAATAAGCATATCAACTTCTGCTTTCATCGCTTAATTAAAGATCAATTTTCACAACTGGGTTTATGCCTATTATATCGTATACTTTGTCTATCCTGCTTCAAGCAATGTCCAGCTCTTTCTCTCAGTGTGACAGAAGGGTTCTCAACTAACAAGTTAATGTTACTGCATTCACAGTTGAAGCAGAATTGTTTAATACATACCTCTGTGCTTGGAAAATTGTTTCTCTCCAGGCATGAGTGCTGTAGCCATTATTTAAAAACTTAAGAACAATCATGCTTATATAAAAGGAAATGGAAACACTTTACAAAACATTACATAGATATCAAGGAGAATACTTATCATATTAGCTTTTGTTAAAATGGATGAGAACTAAAGAAAGTGAGAAGACAAACTTGAGAAAAAGTAGACAGATTTGTTTCAGAGTTCAGACTTTCTAGAGGCTTAGAATTATCTGAGGGTATAAATACAGGGTAAGTAAAGAGTTTTATACATTATGCAATTCTTTGATTTTGTCATAATTGAGACCAAAAAAAAACCCAAACACCCTCCTTATTATGCAAGGAAACCTTTAATTATCTCTGCATGACATATGACAATAATAAAATATTAGTCAGTGAGCACGTACTGACTATGCTAAGTAATTTCTGTCAACCTAATTTAATTCCCTCAATATATGTATGCAACATTATTATTCCTTGTTCATATATTTTATATCAAAACTCAGCAAGGTTGAATGACTGTATAAGATGACACAGTTAGTAAATCAAGTCACCAGAATTCCCACATTGGTCTTCCTGTCTTCAGAAGTGAGTCTCTAACTTGACTTGGACAAGTTAGAATTAATTGAATGACTATTATGTGCAGGCCACTCTGCTTAGCACTTAAAGCACATAGCTTGAAACAATCTCGCAGTAACTCTGAGAGATAGATATCTGTGGTGTTCTTTCACAAATAAGGAAAAGTAATTTCCTAAAGGTTTATAGCCATGGTGGCAAAACAAGGAGTCAGAGCTGAATGTTTATTCCCAAGCCCTCATTTGTGTGTGTGTGTAGTTATACTTCCTATTGCTAAGATACCAAACATTCTCTACTTTGTGATTAAATATTTCTCTCTAAATGTTTCCAGTCAGTTATGCTTTCATCTATTAAGTCAAATGGAAAAAACTCATCTGTGTGGTCACCAATATATTCATGGAGATAGCTACATGTATGCTAAATTTGACAGAAATCCATCTGTTATTTATTCAGTTAAATAATCAGCTAAGATTATAGTTGAATTATATTAATAGAAAATAACATGGATGGGATGTGTAGCTGTGATAGTTTGTCTCTGTGGCTCCAGGAGAAGAGTGTCTCTGAATAAAGATGCCAAAAATGTGAAGTGACTAGATGGGAGCTAAGAGATAAAACTAGGGAATGAGAGCTTGCAAAATATTGGTTCCCAGGGTGGAGGTCTAGCCTGAGCTCCTGTGGTGGGAGTCCAAACCACTGGACTAAGAGAGAACCCCAGACTCCAGGGAATAATAATTGGAGTGAGGCCTCCCAGAGGACCTCATCTCAGCACAAAGACCCGGCTCTATCGAACTGCCTGCAAACTCCAGTGCTGGACATCTCAGGCCAAACAACCAGCAAGACAGGAATACAGCACCACCCATTAAAAAAAAAAGTGACAGACGAAGGAAAAAGGTAAAAACCTAAAAGACCAAATAAATGAAGGCAAAATAGGCAACCTACCTGAAAAAGAATTAAGAGTAATGATAGTAAAGATGATCCAAAATCTCAGAAACAGAATGGAGAAAATATAAGAAACATTTAACAAGCATCTAGAATAACTAAAGAGGAAACAAAGTGATGAATGACACAATTACTGAAATTAAAAATACTCTAGAAGGAATCAATATCAGAATAACTGAGGTAGAAGAACAGATAAGTGAACTGGAAGATAAAATGGTGGAAATAACTGTCAGGGAGCAGAATAAAGAAAAAAGAATGAAAAGAATTGAGGACAGTCACAAAGACTTCTGGGACAACATTAAATGCACCAACATGCAAATTATAGGGGTCCAAGAAGAAGAAGAGAAAAAGAAAGAGTTTGAGAAAATATTTGAAGAGATTATAGTGGAAAACTTTCCTAACATGGGAAAATAAATGGTCAATCAAGTCCAAGAAGAACAGAGAGTACAATACAGGATAAACCCAAAGAGAAACACACTGAGACCCACATTAATCAAAGAATCAAAAAGTAAATACAAAGAAAAAATATTAAAAGCAGCAATGGGAAAAGCAAAAAATAACGTACACGGGAATCCCTATAAGGTTAATAGCTGATTTTTCAGCAGTAATTCTGCAAGCCAGAAGGGAGTGGCAGGACATATTTAAAGTGATGAAAGGGAAAAACCTAAACCAAGATTAATATACCCAGCAAGGATCTCATTCAGATTTGATGGAGAAATTAAAACTTTTAGATAAACAAAAGTTAAGAGAATTCTGCACCACCAAACGAGCTTCACAACAAATGCTAAAGGAACTTCTCTAGGCAGGAAACACAAGAGCAGGAAAAGAACTACAATAACAAACCCCAAACAATTAAGAAAATGGTAATAGGAACATATATCTTGATAATAACTTTAAATATAAATGGACTAAATGCTCCAACCAAAAGACATAGACTGGCTGAATGGATACAAAAACAAGACCTGAATATACGCTATCTACAACAGACCCACTTCAGACCTAGAGACCCACACAAACTGAAAGTGAGGGGATGAAAAAAGATATTGCATGCAAATGGAAATCAACAAAAAGCTGGAGTAGCAATTCTCATATCAGACAAAGTAGACTTTAAAATAAAGACTATTATAAGAGACAAAGAATGTCACTACATAATGATCAAGGGATCAATGTAAGAAGAAGATATAACAATTGTAAATATTTATGCACCAAACATAGGAGCACCTCAATACATATGGCAAATGTTAACAGCCATACAAGGGAAAATTGACATTAGCACAATAACAGTAGGGGACTTTAACATCCCACTTTAACCAATGGACATATCAGCCAAAATGAAAATAAATAAGGAAACACAAGCTTTAAATGATACATTAAAAAAGATGGACTTAACTGCTATTTATAGGACATTCCCTCCAGAAAAAACTGACTACACTTTCTTCTCAAGTGCTCATAGAACATTCTCCAGGATAGATCATATCTTGGGCCACAAATCAAGCCTTGGTAAATTTAAGAAAATTGAAATCTTATCAAGTATCATTTCTGACCACAACACTATGAGACTAAATATCAGATACAGGAAAAAAAAAAAACTGCAAAAAATACAAAGACATGGAGGCTAAACAATACATTACTAAATAACCAAGAGATCACTGAAGAAATCAAAGAGAAAAAAAAAAAACATACCTAGAAACAAATGACAATGAAAACACGATGACCCAAAATCTATGCAATGCAGCAAAAGCAGTCCTAAGAGGGAAGTTTATAGCAATACAATCCTATCTCAAGAAACAAGAAAAATCTCACACAAACCACCTAAACTTACACCTAAAGCATTTAGAGAAAGAAGAACAAAAAATTCCCAGAGTTAGCAGAGGAAAGAAATCATGAAGATTGGATCAGAAATAAATGAAAATGAAATAAAGGAAACAATAGCAAAGATCAATAAAATAAAAGATGGTTATTTGAGAAGAAAAACAAAATTGATAAACCATTAGCCAGACTCATCAAGAAAAAAGGGAGAAGACTCAAATCAACAGAATTAGAAATGAAAAAGGAGAAGTAACAACTGACACTGCAGAAATACAAAGGATCATGAGATTACTACAAGCAACTCTATGCCAATAAAATGGACAACCTGAAAGAAATGGACAAATTCTTAGAAAAACACAACCTTCTGAGACTGAACTAGGAAGAAATAGAAAATATAAACAGACTGACCACAAGCACTGAAATTGAAATTGTGATTAAAAACCTTCCAACAAACAAAAGCCCAGGAACAGCTGACTTCACAGGTGAATTTTATTAAACATTTAGAGAAGAACTAACACCTATCCCTGTCAAACTCTTCCAAAATATAGCAGAGGGAGGAACACTCCCAAACTCATTCTACAAGGCAACATCACCCTGACACCAAAACCAGACAAAGATGTTACAAAAAAAGAAAACTACAGGTCAGTATCTCTGATGAATATGGATGCAAAAATCCTCAACAAAATACTGGCAAACAGAATCCAACAGCACATTAAAAGGATCATACACCATGATCAAGTGGGGTTTACCCCAGGAATGTAAGGATACTCCAATATATGCAAGTCAATTAATGTGATACACTATATTAATAAATTGAAGGATTAAAACCATAGGATAATCTCAATAGATGAAGAAAAAACTTTTGACAAAATTCAACACTGATTTATGATTAAAACACTCCAGAAAGTAGGCATAGAGGGAATCTACCTCAACATAATAAAGGCCATATATGACAAACCCACAGCCAACATTGTTCTCCATGGTGAAAAACTGAAACCATTTCCTCTAAGATCAGGAACAAGACAAGGTTGCCTACTCTCACCACTATTATTCAACATAGATTTGGAAGTTGTAGCCACAGGAATCAGAGAAGAAAAAGAAATAAAAGGAAACCAAATTGTAAAAGAAGAAGTAAAACTGACACTGTTTGAAAATGACATGATATGATACATAGAGAATTCTAAAGATGCTACCAGAAAACTACTAGAGCTAATCAATGAATTTGGTAGAGTAGCAGGATACAAAATTAATGCATTGAAATCTCTGGCATTCCTATACACTAATGATGAAAAATCTGAAAGAGAAATTAAGGAAACACTCCCATTTACCATTGTAACAAAAAGAATAAAATACCTAGGAATAAACCTACCTAGGGAGACAAAAACCTGTAGGCAGAAAACTATAAGGTACTGATGAAAGAAATTAAAGATGATACATACAGATGGAGAGATATACCATGTTCTTGGATTGGAAGAATCAACATTTTGAAAATTACTATATTACCCAAAGCAATCTACAGATTCAATGCAATGCCTATCAAACTACCAATGGCATTTTTTACAGAACTAGAACGAAACATTTCATAGTTTGTATGGAAACACAAAAGACCTCGAATAGCCAAAGCAATCTTGAGAAAGAAAAACAGAGCTGGAGGAATCAGGCTCCCTGTCTTCAGACTATACTACAAAGCTACAGTAATCAAGACAGTATGGCACTTGCTCAAAAACAGAAATATAGATCAATGGAACAGGATAGAAAGCCGAGACATAAACCCAAGCACATATGGTCACCTTATCTTTGATAAAGGAGGCAAGAGTATACAAGGGAGAAAAGACAGCCTCTTCAATAAGTGGTGCTGGGAGAACTGGACAGCTACATGTAAAAGACAGAAATTAGAACACTCCATAACACCATACACAAAAATAAACTCAAAACGGATTAAAGACCTAAATATAAGGCCAGACAATAAAAAGTACTTACAGGAAAACATAGGCAGAATACTCTATGTTATAAATCACAGCAAGATCCATTTTGACCCACCTCCTAGAGAAATGGTAATAAAAACAAAAATATACAATTGGGACCTAATGAAACAAAAGCTTTTGCACAGCAAAGGAAACCATAAACAAGATGAAAAGACAACCCTCAGAATGGGATAAAATATTTGCAAATGAAGTAAGTGACAAAGGATTAATCTCAAAATATGCAAGCAGCTCATGCAGCTCAATATCAAAACAACAAAAAACCCAATAGAAAAATGGGCAGAAGACCTAAATAGACATTTCTCCAAAGAAGATATACAAATTGCCAACAAACACATGAAAAGATGCCCAACACCACTAATTATTAGAGAAATGCAAATCAAAACTACAATGAGGTATCACCTCACACCAGTCAGAATGGCCATCATCAAAATATCTAGAAACAATAAATGCTGGAGAGGATGTGGAGAAAAGGGACCCCTCTTGCACTGTTGGTGGGAATGTAAATTGATACAACCACTGTGGAGAACAGTATGGAGGTTCCTTAAAAAACTAAAAATAGAACTACCTTATGAGCCCGCAATCCCACTGCTGGGCATATACTCTGAGAAAACCATAATTCAAAAAGAGTCATGTACCACAATGTTCATTGCGATCTATTTACAATAGCCAGGACATGGAAGCACCCTAAGTGTCCATCGACAGATGAATGGATAAAGAAGATGTGACACATATATAAAATGGAATATTATTCAGCCATAAAAAGGAACAAAAGTGAGTTATTTGTAATGAAGTGGATGAACCTAGAGTCTATCATTCAGAGTGAAGTAAGTCAGAAAGAGTAAAACAATTACTGTATGCTAACACATATATATGGAATCTAAAAAAAAAAAAAGGTTCTGATGAACCTAGGGGCAGGACAGGAATAAAGACGCAGATGTAGAGAATGGACTTGATGACATGGGGAGGGGGAAGAGTAAGCTCAGACGAAGTAAGAGAGTGGCAGTGACATATATACACTACCAAATGTAAAATAAATAGCTAGTGGGAAGCAGCTGCATAGCACAGGGAGATCAGCTGGGTGCTTTGCAACCACCTAGAGGGGTGGGATAATGAGGGTAGGAGGGAGATGCAAGAGGGAGGGGATATGGTGATATACGTATGCATATAGCCAATTCACTTTTTTATACAGCAGAAACAAACACACCATTGTAAAGCAATCATACTCCAATAAAGTTGTTAAAAAAAAAGAATACAATGGTATATATGCAAAAAAAAAAGAAAACATAGAAAATAAATATTTTAAATATTATTTAATTCATTTTAAATTACTGTGAGAGTCAATAAAATCTGTATATGTCTAAAAGATGGAAGTATACCATACCTTACTAAGCTGTTAGCACTGTCGGGATCTTGTGCCAAAACTGTGCCAACAACAGTCCCAATCTTGGCATTTTCATAGACTTCCATGACATAGGAAGGCATGGAAAATAGTGGTGGTTCATCTACATCCCCAACAATGATCTTCAGCATGGTAGCATCTTTAAAAGGACCCAAGTGAGAAAAGCGAAAATCAAGATGTGTATTGGCTCCTTCTATGTTGAGGGTATATGACTTCTTTTTCTCATAGTTCAGTGGCTGTGGGAAAAAAAAAATAAGATTTCCAATATTATGACTACCATCACCTGTTAAACAAATATTTTATTTTCCTTTTTTTGAAACAAACAAACAAACATGAATAGGTTTAGGTCAATCTACTTGCATTTATAAAGAAACTATGAAGTTTATCTTAACAGTGACACCTAAAGCAGAAATCATGGAAACTCAAGTCTGAATCAATTGTGATTTTTCAGAACCATAAATATGATGATAACTAGCAACAAAAGGAAATTTCCCACAGTCAAACAAATATTGATTTTTGCAGACTCATTCTTAGTCTCCTCTGGTAACTTCTTTCTATCTCCTCTTCAGCTTAAATTATTAATGTTTAAAATATTTGCTACTAATTTGAGAAATTTAAAAAAATACATTTTTTTATTTTGCATTAAACAATTTATCTCATATCATTGATTTTTATCTATTATCATCTTATTTTCATCTTGCTGGTTTTAAACTTGGTATCTTATTTTAAAATTGGATAAATGTTTACATTTTCAGTGCAACAATATTTTCTTGAAATTTTAGCAGAAGATTTTATACAGACTTTTGAATTTCATTTTTGTTGTTTTAATTGTATTATTTTTTTAATTTCTTTTTTGCTGCTAATACCATTTCATGTATTAGTTTTGTTTTTTATTCCCTTTATTATTATGTTTTGATCAACTTTATTTTTTATTACAGTATTCTGTTCATTTTTAGTTTTATTTTTTAGGTTTGAATTTACATTAATAGTTTGTCATAATGTTTTATTTTTTTCTTATTTTTTAAATCACCCAGCCAATTTTTTTTCTATTAATCATATATGTCAGGAGTCATGAATTTGGCTTAGCATACAATAATGAATAAAAATAAGGTCAGTCTAGTGTTTTGTCCCAGGGAATATATGGTCTATTATAAGATTTATAGACATTCATAGCACTGTACATTTAGTGTTCTATGACATAGTAGGTATTATGAAAATAATAAGGATACAAACATAGATACAGAAGTGGGTGAGCAGGTAGGTAATATTTGCAAGAGGAAGTACCTTTTTAGGTAAGAACTGAAGGTTTTGAAAGTGTTAAACATGACGCACATAGGCTCTGTGACATAAAATGAGCTTAGATTTAGGATTAGCCACATCAAAAGTCTCCATGTTGATGCTAGTGCAGGTGATACAGATATCAGCCTTTATTTTGAGCATTGTGAATTACCTATAGATTAACACCTATGAAAAGAAACAATAGATATTTTTTCATCCCTATTTCTGCCACTGATTTTTCAGTAGCCTGCTTCAATCTTGCAGCCTTCTTTCTTGGCAGGATCAAAGTATGATCATTCCCTATGGAGGAACTCAGATATTTTCCTTTACCCTAAGAGCCAAGGAGAATTTGTAGAGTATCCTTAACGGGATCTTATAAACAGAAGATCAGTCCTACTGATGATTATTTCCCTTATTTTTTCTGAATTGCCTTAGAAAATTGGCCTTTCCAAAGACTGGAGATTGCATAGAAGGAAAAACAAACATTTAATTTCCAAACCAGATACTAAGAACCTAGAATACTTCTCAGGGCCATGGATGAGACTGGGTCATTACAATATTTTACAAGTGTTTATAAGACAAAATAAAATTTTAAATAATGTTAAAACTAAAATTCTTAAATATGAACCATATATATGATACATATACATTTATATATGGTGCAGATATTATGTATTTTAGATTTATATACTTTAAAGAAGGGATAATTGATCTGAAGTTTATAACCCACCAAGTGGGATTCATTTCCTTCTCAGGGAATTAAAACTAGAAATGAATTGCCAAAGTAACTAACATCCATCTTGTTTGGCAGATTGTATTACTTTCAGTTGGACCCACAGATTTATTGTACTTCTTTCCTTGACTCCTCTCTCCTTAACATTAGTAAATAAGAATGTCTTGGGCTAATTCAAGAAGTCTCATCCAAATTTAAATCACCTGTTCTAGAAATGGTACACACTTTCTGCCTATCAAGAATTAGGTGCACAACAACTACTGAGCCCATGTGCTGCAACTACTGAAGCCCACGCGCTTAGAGCCAGTGCTCGGCAACAAGAGAAGCCACCGCAATGAGAAGCCCACACACTGCAACGAAGAGTAGCTTCCTCTTGCCACAACTAGAGAAAGCCTGTGTGCAGCAACAAAGACCTAACGCAGCCAAAAATAAATATAAAATAAATTAAAAAAAAAAAAAGAATTAGGTGCACAGGTGTGGTCCCCTTGGTGCAGAGGAACATGGACTGTCAGAATCCAGGCATTTTGCTCATGGAAAGCAACACCCTTGGCAGGTTTACTACTTGTTTAAGATCAGTGTAATTTTTTAGACTCAATCTGCTGCATCTGGTAGACTATAATGACTAAGGTTCATTGAGAGTCAGAAAGACTCTCATTGAAATTTGTGGGGATATTTTTGGCCACCTCTACCCCATCAAATATTATTATCAAGCTGTGCATCCAATATGACAGGCATCTCTTTTTCCATTTTTAGCAGGTCCCCTGGCAAGTTAGATGTCATTTATCTTAACACTCACCTACCTACTGCAAAGGTACAGGCTGTTTATGTGAACTCATGGTTTCATGTTTATGATTATCTCGTGTATATTTAACTACCGCAAGAGAAGGATAATCATTTTGGAGGACTTGTTTTTCAGGCAGATGGATGGATAGGACCCATTTCGAGTCACTAAGGAAAGAGATGTATTATTTCAGGTTGGGACAGGAATTTAGAAGCAGATGAATTAATGTAGATGGAAATATTTTTAACAATCTCATTTATGAAGAAAACATGGTAGTGCTAAATTGCAAGTATAGAAAAACTGGGAAGAAATTACACTATTTATTCTTGGAGATTGCAGGATTTTATATACAATATAAAGTATGTTAATTCTTTGTTTTGTATTAAAACTACAATAGTACATAGAGATTGGATTAGGATTATAATTGTTATTTTTCCTCTTACTGTAAATCCTGGTAAAGCTTTCCAAATACTTACCATTCATACATTGTAAAGAGATATTCCAGTAATTTCATAGTAATATTTTGCTCCTGGGAAACTAGTTAGAACTCTGTGGTTTTCACCTTCCATAGTTACCAGCAGATTGTTTTATTACCTAAAATAGTCTATCAAAAACAGTATACCAAGAACAGTGAGACCTATTCATCTAAAACCTGGTTTTGATGAAAAGGTGGAGGAAAAAAATTAAAAGAAAATGTACTCAGGTTATCAGAGTACCAAGAAGGCAAAAATCATGAAATGTCTGGCTGTGAGTTTACATAACACAAAACATACCCTTCTCCTGTCTTAAAACAAAACAAAACAAAAATGGATACAGAATAACTCCATAAACATGAGGCACAGTAGGAACTTGATAAGGGTGATTATAGAGCCAGAGATTGTTTATGAGCATAATAAATAGTTTTTTCCAGATATACTATATTAAAATTTCAACTGCCCATGCTTGTAGGTTTTTTGGGCTGGATTCTCACAATAATCATTTGGATTGAACAGATGATTAAAACAATCAAGCTGAAAAAAAGAACTGTGGAAAGAGTTATTCCCTTTTGAGCTACTTGAAGACTCTTGGAAAGAATAGGCTCCAGTCTTTGATAATGTTCACCATTATTTACTCCATAAATCTGGTCTCACCAAGATATTTGGTGTGGGGGGGAGAGTGTTTACAATTTGAACATAGTTTATCTCATTTAACAAAATTTCAGAACTATGCCAAGTTTCCTTTTCTTTTTTTTGAAAACTGCAAATTTGGATTAAGAGTTCAGTGTTTAAGACAAGAAGCAGATGAGCCTAAGGCAAAGGTGTTCTCCTGGAGTTTACTAACATAATATTAATGTTTAGAGAGAAATATTGGAGGAACACTATCAGATTCTTTATTCATTTTTATAGAATTTGTTTTGGGTTTAGTTCCCTGGACAAGTCTCACTTGTGGTCCAAGTTCTGAGAGTCAGAAAACAAAGCTACCAACTCATTGATGCTCATAGTTAACAAACGCTATGATTATTGTTGTCAAATTTAGTAAATTAAAATTATTTTTAATAACATATATGTCAGTTATCACATAGGATATACTTATACTAGGAAACTGTCATTTATCTGAAATGAGAAATTAACTAGTTAACTTCAATTTTAATTTTTTAATGTGTTTATTCTGGTGTAATTTTAACTTCCCCAGGCAGTGGGGCTCCTCTTACTTTTCTTTAATTACTGTTAATGTCCTAATGCAGTTCACTGTCACTGAACTGACTCCAATTTTCATCTTACGTTTTAGTTTCTTAATTTTATCCTATTACTCCTAGTAATTACTTTCACATATCATTGCTCTTTCTAACTTTTAAAATCATAATTTTCCCTCTTTAATATGAATACATTTCATATTCCTGTAGATAAGTTATCATCTTTCTAGCCAGATTTACATATTTGGAACATGTTTTTTCTCATTAATCACTTCTACTATTCATTAAATCACACTAATATATTCCTCCTCTGGAACTATATAACCATCATAAATAGATGGATACTGAAAACAGCATTTAGTCAAGTTGCTCTATGACTCAATTCTTCTTGGAGTTTAAGAAAGTCCTAAAATTCTGTTTTCCTAAATAATAAGAGAAGAGACTCCATAGGACCTCTCCTTGGTCCAGTTTCTATATTGCATCATCATCCAGGTTTTCCATTGCAGGAATGGGAGGATAATAATAGGACAGATACCAACATTTTAATACATGAAAAAATGTCACTTCAATTATGCAAAAATGGTCAAATCCTGGAATAGTGACTGATATTATTATTAATTATTGTTTCCTGAAAAATGGCATATCTTAAATGATAGTAGTTTGCCAAAAACATAAGAAAAATTGCATGAAGTTGAATGTTTCATCAGCTAGGCTTTCTTACTATGCCATGATTCGTGGTCCTTGTCAAAGTCCTCTCCTGGATGGTGGACATTCTGCGAAGACTGGAACACATGTATAAGCTATATTATAAATTTCTCTATGCAGAAGAGTGTCATGATCATTTAATGTGTATAATTCCAAGGTTATCGATACAAATAAATCTTACATATTTGCTCACTGTCATTTGAAGACTGGAGAAATGAATGAAAATATTTTAAATATTTTAAAATATTTTAAATAACACATACATAATATATATGGAGTATATTTATATATTCTATATTATATTATTTATATATATTTACATACTAACACATATACATGTGTGTGGATATTTCAATAGCCACACACATATGTAAATTTACCAATAACACATGGGTGTGGATAGCTTAACTCAACAGGCTGTTTCAACTAGTACGCTAAATTATATTGTAGGAATATGTGTTAAAAACCGTTAATTGATGTTCAAAATAGTTTCAGTGGATCTATCACTCCATGGTCATGCCTATAGATGAAGAGTCAGAACAAAAGTTTGCCCAAAGCAGTCGTCTGTCAAAAGGTATTATAAATATAGTGATAGACTTCACTGAATTGAAAGTTGGACTTTCCTCTTCAGCTTCTGGCTAAGCAGGAGAACCACTTTCCAGATATTAGAATCTTATAAGAATAAAAATAGTAGCTTGGCTGATTTTTTAAGTAATAAAATCTCTAATGAATGTTTAGTTTTTGTAAATAGTTCATTAGCATTAGAAACCTATTTCTTCTTATATACAAAGTGTGCACATGTGTTTGCCTGTGTGTGCATTTATAATAAGTTGGGATGCCTTATTTTTTTATTGCACATTGTGGTTCATAGTCCCCAAACTTTACAACCCAATAGTAAAGAAAGTCCTGATTCTTATTCTGTCACTCAATGCAAGTCAAAGAAATGATAAAGAAAAATTCAATAAATGCAATCCACTAAAAAATTTAAAATGTGGCTATTTGGAATGGACCTAGTATGGTTATAGCTGGAAACATTTCATATACTTTCTCTTAGGATTAATTTAAACTTTAAAAATACTTATATAACGTTTTATGTTTACTCTCACCATCCATCTCTGATCCTTTGTTAAATAAAGTGGTATAAAGATCTTTTACACACTGTAGTATAAAAATTTTAAAAATACAAGGTACCCAGTTGCAAAAATGTTTAACAACTACTGTGGACAGACATACACTTGTAGCACACACAGATACACATTAATGAAAATTATCAGTATATTCATAATGAATAATTAGAATAAGTTCTTTCTACTCTATTAGATCTAGCAGATTTAAGAGGGATATGGAATTGCTGTGTTTTCTACAGTGAAAAATTAGTGAAATGCCTACCTTGATACATAAAACAGAGAAGATAATTCAAAGAAAGTATTTGTGACTGAAACAGTCCTGGAAATGTTGCACTGCAAAGACAAAATTAAACTTGAACTTTGATAAAAATCTTTTACAGAAGACAGAGGGGGAAGTAGATCACCAAGAGCCATGAGTGACAGAATGTGCATGTGATACCAAAGGGGGAGGGGCGTGGGGAGGGATAAATTAGGAGGATGGAATTAACATATACACACTACTATATATAACAGATAACCAACAAGGACCTACTTTATAGCACAGGGAACTATACTCAATATTTTGTAATAACCTATAAGGGAAAAAATCTGAAAAAGGAGATAGATAGATAGATATAGATATATAGGAATCACTGTCCTGTACACCTGAAATTAACACAACATTGTAAATCAACCATGCTTCAATAAGAAAATATTGACATCATTCAAAAAAATATACACAGGATGTGTCATTCTTTGTGTGATTATAGGTGGTTTGGATAACATGAAATAAAGGAGGACAGTAAAATAACCACATGGAGAGGTCTAGAAAGTGTAATTAAAATTTGGTGCAAATAGAAAAAGAAAGGAAGACAAGAAATGTAGATATTGAGGTATTATTGTACTTTTTTATGGTAACTTTTGTTTTTATTTTTTTATTTTTAAAAATTAATTTTTATTGGAGTATAGTTGCTTTACAATATTGTGTTAGTTTCTACTATACAGCATGAATCAGCTATACATACACATATATCCCCTCTTTTTTGGATTTCCAAAAGATATTGAGGTATTATTGTACTTATTAGCCAGACACAGCCTAGAATACTATTTTACCTTATTTTATCTCTTTGTAATTATCACTTCGTAAAACGTTAAAATAAGAAAACTGAAGATTAAAAGACTTGAGATAATTCATAGATCTCTTAAATGGCAAGACCAAAATTTATATTTCATCTGACAGTAAATGTTGTATTTTCCACCACCCTTCATTGACTTGAAAAACCATGTTTAAGATTTTTGGCTTAAAATATTAGGCATTGTATTTGCAGTTAAATACACTTGAAGAAGAAAAGTGATACTACAGACAGTATTTGCTGAGAGTCAGGAAAGCAAATAGGATTGGAGCCTTGAATTAAAAAGAAAAATGGAACAACTGCTTATTATAAAGAAAGCAAATTGGCATATGGACCACAAGAAGAGAATCTGAGAGAGACTGCTATGAAGCCTATCCCTAGCTACAGGGTTTATGTCAGAGGAAAGAGCACATCAAGTTGCATTCATCCATATCTTTTTTTTCCCCTTTCCACCCAGTCAGGCTCCATTAAACAATAAACGAAAGTTATCAAAGTGTATTTACAACGTACCACACCATGGACTGGTGAATTCAACTTGGCAATTTTCTGATGAAGGCATGATATGGACAGGAATGTGCAGATGCTCCTGCAAGCTGATTTATAGAGCAGTGCTGATTTTGATCTTTGGGAAGATTAGCTGTTCTGCCTTGCTGGCTAAAGTGAGCTGCCTCAGAGATTAAATAAGGAACAGGTTTGAAAGGACTGTTTTTTCTGTTCCCTGCCATCTGAAAGAGTGCCTCTTAAAGGTTAAAATCCACAGAGTTATACAGTTTAGTTTCCAAATTGTAATTATTTATAACATAAAATATACAGCAATGGAATAACTCTAAAATTGATAATCCTAATCTGAAGGATTAAGCAAATAGATCAATGCAAACATTAATGCATTTTAGAGGAAGTGTAGACTACATTAGAAAATAAATTCAGGAAAAAAATAGAAAGATAATTTGGACTCATTATCAAGGTTATTTTCAGTACATAGTCATTACCATTTACGTAATTGAAACACCTTGAAAATACCTATTGAGTATGTGTATATGTGTATGCAATATAGAGAATGTTAACTACATATATGTGCACACATATGCACATATACAATTTTGCCTTCATTTTTCACAAACAGCATCAAATTAATTGAGGCCATGCAGGGTGGTAAGATCCCCATTGTCCTTAACCCCACAATCTATACTTGTATTTTGGATTATGTGTGTATTCACATCATCCACCACTACCCTCACATTTGTAAACATGATATAAATTCCTACTTTATAAGGACAATAGTTCTCAATAGGCAAGGATCCCCCTGCTACCCACACCCTACACATATTCCAGCTAAATCATTGCAAACTTATCTGCAAACATTTATTTCTCCCTCCTGTTTGATTTTGTCAAATAAGGAGGAATATTATCATAGGTTCTTTCTTTCCACCTGTGATCGAGATCCTAAACAGGGCCATTTCTACCTCAGATCATCTTTTGAATTCAATTACCCTCTCTTTAGTACCCTCAGTTTCTTGTCTCTATTGACCTTTTATCCATCTGCTATAAACACACTTTCAGTCTCCCACCTTACAATTAAAATCTCCATTTTATGATCTCATTTATTTGCTTTTTAAAGTTTCTCCCTGGCTTTACTACAAAGCTTCTTAAAGGGGATAGTGTTGTTTTTTCTTTTTTTTCCTTTTAACTTTTTTCTCCCATTTCCTTGTCTCCAATTTTCTCTCCACCACACTAAATTTGTTCTTCTCTTCATTTTAGCAAATAATAAATATAAATATTTCATTCAAGTATGTAAAATGGGTAACTTTTCAGACTCTGAAGAGACAGATTCCTGAGTTCAATTTTCTGTCAATCAGTTTCTCCATGGATACAATTCTTTTTCTCTGTGATTCAGTTTGTTTTATTAGTGAGAATAATAATATTCCCTATATCATAATGTTCCAGTTAGATTGAAAGGAATGATAATAGGTGTACCAGCTCAATAAATATTTGGGAAAAGTTCTTAAAACTCATCCTGACACAGAGGAAACACTTAACAAATGTTATCTGCTGTTGCTATCTATTGTGATGATAATGATGATGCGGATGCGGATGGAGAGCTGAAAACTGCTCGTGAGAATCACCCTGCCCCCTTTTGCCAAATCGAATGAATCTTTATAATCCTAAATTGTGTTTCAGTTCTAGAATCCTTCATATTTTTAATGACTATCTTCCTCCTGTTCAGCATCCCTTGGGAATTTTCAATGATAAAATTCACCTCTGTTTTTTGATATTTTCTTCAAAGACTCTATTTCTTTCCTGCCTTCTGCTTGTTTCTTAAATACTGGTGTTCCCTAGGGTTCAAGACTCATCTTTCAGAAAGAGTTATTCATCTGCTTACCTGGATTTACCTGAATGAAGAAGCCATCCAAGGAATGAAAAGCAGACAATCCTCACTTCATTTTCTAATCCATAGTATATCCATTAATTACTCTAATGCTTTTTGAATGCCTACGCAATGTCAGAAAACATGCTAGACATTGGGAATGCAGTGATGAGTTAAAAAATAGTCTTGTCCTTGTGTAGTTTCTATTAACAATTAATTAGAAATACTGACATCAAATGAGACCTTATCACTTCCTGCTTAGATAGCTTCAATGGCTCTCCATTGGGTAAAATTTAACAAGGCCCTGTGTGCTCACCTATGCACTAACTCCCTCACTCTCTGCTCCAGGATCAATGAAGGTTTTTAGGTCCTTACTGTACCATGTTCTACTCCATTCAGGTTCTTGTTGTGTTTTCTTTCCTCTTCCTGTAATGCTCTTTACCTAACTACCTCCTAAGTTTCTTTCAGTTCTCTGTTCAATCACTGCTGACTATCAGACAGCACCAAACACCCTAGATTTTGTTTTCCCAACAGCACTGTATAACTCTCCTTCATAGAACAGTTTTATTACCTATCTAAGAATGCATATGATATTTGATTGTTATCTCTCCGCTTCCATAGATTGGAAGCTCTATGCAAGAAGACAGTGACTTTGGTTCTGCTCAGGCTCTCATGACTCTTGTAGAGCACAGTTATGGGCACACAAGAGACACTCAAAGCTCACATATTTGTTAAATGAAGACATGGAAGTTGACTATTTTTATTAACATATTTTTGATCCAAGTTTGACAATCTCAGAAAGTTGAAAATGAGATATTTTAGGTGAAGAATCAATATTTTATATAGACCAGTGATGACTACTTCTTAAGTATTTACACACTTTAAGCTCTGCTTTGCAGGCCCCTTTTGTAACATACAAAAAGCATATTAATCCTCAATTTTAAATCAATATAAAATTGTGATTATTAGAAGAATAAATGAGATTTTATACAGTGTGAAAAGTGTATACAAAACACACAAATAGATGATTAGATAGATAGCTAGATGATAGATGAACGATAGCTAGATTCAAATAGATAAATAGATGATTGATAGATTGAAAGATAGATTGATTGGTTCACTTCGATATTACAGTAGCACATCAGAATAAAATTTCTCATCCTGTGCTCTGAACATATTACACAGTAGAATCATCTGGAGTACTTGTAAAAAGGCCAATTCTTTACCCCCACTCCATCCTTTCTGAATCAAAATGTGGAGGGAAGGGCCTAGGGACCTAAATGTTAGTATATTTACAAGCTGAAGTTGTTAAACATTTAAAGACTGAGACATACTGCATTAGGAATTACATTTAAATCCTTCTTTGCTAATTGCCTGTGTTCCACTTCATTTTTACAAGGACATGAGCATTATTGTCTCTTAAAAGCAAAAAGCAATAGATTTAGTCCAATGACAAATTCTTAGGAATAAAAAAGAATGGGGAAGAAGGTTAATGGTTTCACTAAAAGATCCATCCAAGCAAACTCGTCTCCTAAATATTGTTAGCCAACATGATGAAGTTTTTTTTACATTAGTTAGAAGGTCTCTTAATGCTACATTGTTTAGTACAGCATAGAGTAATGACATTAATAGAACAGGCATTCATGATAAATATGTTATCTGAAAACAAAGATGGGGCGACACATTCATAGTGCATTCTATATCCAATCTTCCCACCCTACTAAAATACATTTCTTAAGAGAGGATTTAAACAGTTAGACATAATCATAATTAAAATGTAATTACATATTAAAGAGGAAATATTTGATCATTTTAATGACATGACAATATACATTATTCATACCTCTGCCAAATTTCCATTCGTGGAAAAATGAATGAAATGCCTAAATCACTAACAGTATATATATATATATATATATATATATATATATATTACCTTCTTTAAGGAAAGGATCCCTTCTCTGGTCTCTTTGTCAGTGGAGATAGAGAATATCCCAACACCATCACCATTAATGATGGAGTATGTCATGTCTGCATTTGAACCAGTGTCTGCATCATTCGCCTTGATTTTCCCAACAGCTGAACCAACTTGGGCTGACTCAGGAACATACAGCTGATAGTGCTCTGAAAAATATTTCATATTAAACTTATTTAATGATAATAATGTTCATAAAATAATAATCTTATTAGAAAGAGACATTAACATATTTAGACCATACATCTATTTATGCTTATATCTCTTTCACAAATGTTCACATTTCCCTATAGACACTTATGAATTAGACATTAAGCATAATGGACATGTTGTTATCAATTGTTTTATTGTCAAGTTAGAATCATATCTATTACAGCAAGTTATTTATATAGCAAATGTCAAATAGCTATATAAATAACAGAAATCTTTAATTAAAATGTAATTTTATAAAGATTTTCAACCATGATTAAATTAATGGTGATTTAACATTATACATAAATACAATTAGACTACATGGATAAGTGAATATAAAACATCTATAAAAATAATTTCTCTGAGGTAATAATTGTTTAGTTGTGTTATGATAAGTTTTTTTAGGTTAGTGCATCTGGTAAGTGTATGGAGTATTCTAATTTGCTTCTAAAGGTACAATTGTATGTTTTAAAGTGCTGTATGTTGCTACTGAACATCGACGCATGTGTGTTTGTGTTTATTCATTATTCAATAGAGATATTTCCCAGTCCTCTTCTATAAATGTATTTACACTACTTGACTTCAAATGTTATTTTTTAGTTCAACAGCCCTCACCAACAAAACATTTCATGGGTAGAGCACCTTCTTCTGTGAAACACATGATCCCCTGAGCTGAATCACGTGCTTTTATCAGGATCTGTCATATTGCTAAAGGCTCTATCCCTCCTGACAAAGCTAATTGACCTGGGAAGAGCATGAAACCCACGTTTTTACAGGACTCCACATTGCCCTTCACAGTTGAAGGGTAAAAGGATAGGCAGCTGATTCACAATGATTCACAAAAAGAGTATGGTCCCCGAAATATTCAAACTGGAACTAGGAAAGAACGTCAGTCCCTTTTTTCTTTTTTTTTTTTTTTTGTGGTACGCGGGCCTCTCACTGCTGTGGCCTCTCCCGTTGCGGAGCACAGGCTCCGGATGTGCAGGCTCAGCAGCCATGGCCCACGGGCCCAGCCACTCCGCAGCACGTGGGATCCTCCCGGAGCAGGGCATGAACCCATGTGCCCCGCATCGGCAGGCGGACTCCCAACCACTGCACCATCAGGGAAGCCCTAAAATTTGACTCTCTTTTTTATTTTTTTATTTTTTGCGGTACGCGGGCCTCTCACTGTTGTGGCCTCTCCCGTTGCGGAGCACAGGCTCCGGACGCGCAGGCTCAGCGGCCATGGCTCACGGGCCCAGCCGCTCCACGTCATGTGGGATCCTCCCGGACCGGGGCATGAACCCATGTCCCCTGCATCGGTAGGCAGACTCTCAACCACTGCGCCACCAGGGAAGCCCTGTCAGTCCCTTTTTGATGGCAAGGCTATGAAACACTAAAAGGGACTTCTGACAATGGCCATATTTCCAAAATTCATGTTGAAATAACTAATCTAAGGGCCATAATAATTTTTAGAATCCTTAAAAATATTATGATGTTCCTAGGCAGTTACATACAAAATAGAACACTGTTCTGATGAAAAAATATATAGAAATGTTGCAAAATAAATTAGAACATGTCACCTAAAACTTTTTGAGGTAGTCTAGGAAGTCAAGTTCCTGGTTTCTAAAGTCTATAAATTCCAGCTAAACTATATAACTTCCCATAATTCAGTAAGCCTCACAAAGGACTTTCAACTAGCTAAAACTAGGACGATGACACTTGTAAAAAAACAAAAAAAAAAAGCACACAGAGATAAATAAATAAATCAGAGAACTATTATGACAGTAGTATTACAAAGCACATTGTTTTCACAAAGAAAGTTGCAAAAACCTGTACCAGTGGGTCATAAAAATTCATGGCCAGAAAACATTTTGGTAGAGTCTTACAAGAGGAAGAGTATCCCTGGAAGAAGAAGATCAAGTGCAAAGGAAGAATTGATACTTGTTGATACACCAAGTATTACAAGTATAGTAACGTTTCCCCTTGCCCCATTAGACAAAATGGAGTATATTAAGATTAGTACTTTAACATTTTATACACTTTCCATATAGTTGAGAATTTATGAATTGTAAACTGTGAAAAACCTTTAGTATGCAGTCTCTGAGGTGGCCCCTGATGTTTCCTACTTTTTGATATTCATACCCTTAAGTAATTCCTTTTCCTCAAATGTTGGGTAGGTATAGTGACTCACTTCTAATAAATTGAACATAGCAAAATTAATGAGGTGTCACTTTCAAGATTAGGTTATGAAAGGACCATGGCTTCTATCATGGGTACTCTTTCTCACTTTCCCTTAGATTGTTTCCCTGGGGGAATCCAGCTACCGGGTTGTATTGAAGCCCTACCTAGTGGACCATATGACAAGTGACTGAAAACTGACAACAATTGTGTTAGTGAGCTGGAAGCAAAAACCATCGCTGCCTCCCCCTAGGCAAGTCTTTGAATAAGACCATAACCTGTGCTGCTGCCTACACTGGGATCTCATGAACCTGAACCTGAGGCCTCCAGCTAAGTCAAACCTAGATTCCTGATCTCCAGAAATAGTGAGATAATAAATATTGGTTGTTTTAAGCTGCTAAATTGGATTGATTTGCAATACAGCAATAGATAATCCATATACAACTGCACTGTAGTTGTCAGTGATTTGCAAAATACAAAGGACCATTTTAGTTCTTGTCATCCTGTTCACTTTGCATAATGTTTGGGGAAATTAAAACCAAAGCCATAACAAAACAAAAATCCAAACAAACATACAAAAATCATGATAAACATTTATTCTTGGAATAATGTATTTAAATGTCTTTTTATCTCCACATCTTATTTTATAAAGAAATAAATTATTGCTGTTATGGCCAGTGCTCAAGATGAACCAGTTGTCATATTCAAATTCTCAGCTCATCCTCCTAGAGGATACCATACCATCCAGTAATCACGCTCCTTGTTTTTTACCCAAAGGAGCTGAAAATTTCTTTTGACATAAAAACCTACACAAGACTATTATAGCAGCTTTATTTATCACGGCCAAAACTTGGAAGCCACCAAGATGTTCATCAGTTGGTGAATAGATAAATAAACTGTGGCACATCTACACAAGGAAACATTATTGTTAAAAAGAAAAAGAAATGAGCTACCAAGGCATGTAAAGACATGGAGAAACAATAAGTGCACATTACTAAATGAAAGAGGCCAATCTGAAAAGGTTACATACTCTATGATTCCAATTATATGACATTCTGGAAAACAAAACAAAACTATGGAGCCAATAAAATATCAGTGGTTTCCAGGGGTGGGGTGGGGAGAGATGAATAGGCAGAACAAAGAGGATGTTCAAGACAGTGAAAATATTCTGTGTGATACTATAATGGTGGTCATTCTACATTATACATTTGTCCAAACCCATAAAATATATAATACCAAGAGTAAACCCTAAGTTAAACTATGGACTTTAGGTGATTATTATGTGTAAATATAACTTCATCCTTGGTTAAACAAAAAGTACAATTTTGGTGATTGATGTTGACAATGAGGGATGCTATTTAAGTGCAGGGGCAGAAGATACATGGGGAACCTCTGCATCTCCTTCCCAATTTTGTTGTAAATCTAAAACTCCTCTAAAAAAATGCCTTATAAAAGAGGATTATATTTTAGAAATAATAATTAGACATGAATTTAAGATGCTATTATACAACTCAGAAGGATAATTCTAAGTATAGTGGATATCCTAAAAAGTGTATAATGAAGACTATAAAATGCCCAAACTGATTCAAACTATTAAAATGTATAATACCAAAGTATTCAAAGTGAAATGTCTACTAATCACTACAAAATAGCTGATAGATAATATTTATTTATAAATCAAGAGAGGTTTAGAATATTTCTGCAGAATGTCCAAGAACTGAATGAATAGCCAGATACTTAAAATTACTCTAAATTCCAGGAGAATAACTACAGTGAGTCTCTTTTTTTAGATGGCTTTATTGAGGTACACTTGATATACAAAGAATTGTATATATTTAATGTGTACAATTTCATGAGTTTGGACAAATGCAAACACTGGCAATATCATCACCAAAATCAAGGTGATAAATACATCAATGCTTTCCAAAGTTTCTTTGCATGTTTTTGTTTTATTTTGTTTTTTGTGGTAAAAAATATTTAATGTGAGATCAACCTTATTAACATATTTGGATGTGCACAACACTACATTGTTAAGTATAGTCACTATGTGGTACAGCAGGGCTCTAGAATTTAATCTTCTAGCATAACTGAATTTTTACAACCATTGAACAACAGCTCCCCATTTCCTCTATTCTCTTTGCTCTTTACAACCACTACTGAATTATATGCTTCTGCAAGTTTGACTATTTTGGAAACCTCATATAAGTGGAATCATACAGTACTTGTCCTTCTGTGACTGACTTGTTTTACTTAGAATAATGTTCTCCAGGCTCATGCATGTCACATATAGTAGAATTCTATTATTTTTCAGGGTTGAATAATATTCCATTATTATTGAATATATACCAAAACAAACTAGGTGTAGAAGGAAGATACCTCAAAATTATAAAAGCATATATGAAAATCTCAGAGCTAATATCACTCAATGTTAAAAAAATAAAAAGTTTTCTTCAAAGATCCAGAAGAAGACAAGGAGCCCATTCTCACCTACTTCTATTCAACATTGTACTGGAAGTTCTAGCCAAATAAATAAGGAAGAAAAAGTAAAAGGAATACAAAGAGAAAGGAAGAAGTAGAATTATCTCTGTTTGCAGATGACATGACCTTATAGGTAGAAAATCCTAGAGACTCCATAAGACAAAAACAAAACCAAATAAACAAATAAAAACCCTGTTAGAATGAAGAAACAGATTCAGTAAAATTGGCAGTTTGCAAAATCAACACACAAAAATCAGTTGTGTTCCTATACACTAATGATGAACAATCCATAAAGGAAATTCAGAAAACAATCCTATTTACAGTAGCATTGAAAATAATAAAATACTTACGAATAAACTTAAGGAGATAAAATCACTGTGTACTGAAAACTACAAAACATTGATAAAACAAAATAAATTAAAGGAGACATGAATAATGGAAAGACATCCTGTACTCAAGGATTATAAGGCTAGGCTTAATATTGTCAAAATGTCCATACTACCCAAAGAAATCTACAAATTTAATGCTATGCTAGTCTAATCACAATTCCAATGGTACTTTTTCACAGAAATAGAAAACTATTATCTTAATTTTTTTATGAAACTACAAAATACCTAACATATATAAAACAATCATGAGAAAAAAGAACAAAACTGAAGGCTTTATACTTCCTGATTTCAAAATATATTACAAAGCTACAGTAATTAAACAGTATGGTACTGGCATAAATATAGACATATAGACCAATAAAACAAGACAGAGAGTTCAGAATTAAACCCATGCATATAAGGTCAATTGGTCTCTCATGAGGGTGCCAAGAGTAAGAATATGGGGAACTGAGTTTTTTCACCAAATAGTAATGGGGAAAGTAGATACATACATGCAAAAAATGAAATTGGATACCTAGGTTACTATACACAAAAATCAACTTAAAATGAGTTAAAAACTTAGATGTAAAACCTGAAAATGTAAAATTCCTATAAGAAAACATGGGGAAAAACCTTCTTGACACTGGTCTTGGCAAAAATTTCTTGAATATGACACAAAGCATAGAAAATAAAAGCAAGAGTAGATTAGTGGGACTACATCAAACTAAAAAAATCTTCTGCACAGCAAAGGAGACAATCAACAGAATTAAAAGGCAACATATAGGACGCATGAAAATATTTGCAAACCATATATCTGATAAGGGCTTAATTTCCAAAATACATAAGTAACTCCTACAAGTCAATAGCAAAACAAAACAAAGACAATGAATAACCCAAATTTAAAAATGGGCAAAGTATTTGAGCAGACATATCTCCAGAGAAGACATACATATAGCCAACAGGTATATGAAAAGATGCTCAACATCATTAATTATCAGGGAAACACAAATTAACACTATAGTGAGAGACCACCTCATACCTGTTAGGCTGGCTATTGTCAAAGAACAAAAGATAAAAAGTGTTGGCAAGGTTGTGGATAAATTGGAATCCTTGTACATTGTTGGTAGGAATGTAAAATGGTGTAGCAACTATGTAAAACAGTATGGAGGTCCCTCAGAAGATTAAAAATAGAACTACAATATGATCCAGAAATCCCACTTCAGGGTATATATCCAAAAGAATTCAAATTATGATCTCAAAGAGATGTCTGTATTCTCATGTTCATTACAGCATTATTCTCAATGGCCAAGATATGGAAACAACATGAGTGTCCATTGATAGGCAAATGAATAAAAAGAATGAATAAAGAGCCTGTCTAATAAGATAAAAAATACCAGCAATTTGGAAAATAAAACTACTGAGTGTGTATGTCTGTGTGTGTATATGATATTCTAGTGAGATAATTATAAGATTACTAACAGAAGAAATTAGAAAAAACAGAGATATTATGATAAATTGAGATGAACTCAATGAGCATTGGATGTCTCTGACAATAAAGATCACTAAGTATATAAAATAGTTACTAGGAATTAAATAATTTCACGGAAACAAAGGTCTTTGGGACCCGGGTTTTTTTTTAGAGTAGAAAGCATATTCTAAAGAGCCCAGTGTGCATTTAATGCTCAAATATTTTATTAGTATTTGTGTTTAACATAAATATTCACATGTACCTTTGAAACTTTAATCCTAAATATAATACCTTTATGTTCCATCACATTTTTAGGATAATATGATTAACCATGGGAGGAAATATATAAAATTATCCTAAAATAACAAAAGATATCAGACAAAACTTACTCTAAACACTAATTCTAACAAAACAAAAAACAAAACAACATGCAACTATCAATCCTGAAGACATATAACATGTAGAATCCCCTTTAAGAATTCTGACAACTGAGTGTCAATAGTCCATAAATAACTAGGTATTATCATCTTTGAATAATAATTATAATACACAAACTTTTGTTTACCTGTTATTTTATGAAAACTGACATTCCCTATAGGAGTAAAAAACACTTGGGAGAAATTTTAAAAGATATGGTTCAAAATGTATTTAGAAATCTTTGACTAATAGTCTAAAGTTTTGCCTTGCTATTCATGATATAATTCAATCACATAGAAAGAGTCAGTTTATTATTTAGAAAACAATGCACTCTTATCTAAATAAGATTAACAAAGGTCATAACTCATAGCATCTTAGTATACATGGTAAATGATCTTGTGCCTTTCCATGTTATTTTTACTCAGTAATTGCTCTCTCTGGGGAAAAAAAAAAGACACTATCTTGGATAATTTTACAGTGCAGTCTAATCAGCATTTCTATAATTGCCAAAAAATCCTTAGAGTACTCTGAGCTCAAAAAAAGGTTATATATTGTAGGAGTGTTATCCAATTTTCAAAAGGAAAAAGGAAGACTAAAAAACCCAAAAAAAAACAAAAAAAAAATGGAGGTTTTTTTTTCACATTGAAATTTTTATTTCACACAGACACATATAAGCACACACACATAAACATATGGTATACATACACACAACACATTACTTGACTGTGTGTTTCATAGTATCACCATTTATATATTAGCTTGAGAGAGAGAGAGAGATCATGTATTCGTTCCCCAGAAATAAATTTTATAATTAGGTCCATAAGGACAAACACAAATTTAAAACAAGAGACTTAATTCTTAATTCTCCATGTTAAAATTAAGGGGAGAGATTTTTGGTTTTTTCCCAGTTTCCTTTTCTTGGAGTGTTTACTAGAGAAAACTTGTGATGCATATAACTATATATGTGAAATATATATACTTCATAGCTAGAACATATTTATTTATTTTAAAATCTCATAATGTCATAGATATAATCAAAGATCTAGTTGATATAACAAAGGAATTGATTTTAAAACAATATCTCATAGAATAGGTTATGGATTAAAAAAATAAAAACCCAAATCATTTAACATGTTTTTAAAAATACAGAAATTTATGTTTCACATTATTTAGTAAGTAAAACAGTCATTACATTCCTTAACCCATATCTCTGCTTTTGTAAAACACAATCATATTTAACAATTATGCTGCCCCAGTACACTCATGGTAAATAATTTGGTTGTCATATACACAAGCTACAACAGAACAGCCCTGGTTATTGTTATGACAGCCATCAACTGCGGAAGGGTATTCTAGCGGAATTGTGTAACAGTAAAAAATCACTGAAAAAAAATCCTTCATGGCAAAGCAAATTTTTTGTTTGGTTGATGGTTGAAGTAGGTAATGACTTGTAAAATGGCAATATAAAAACACCCCTAAGGACTTCCCTGGTGGTGCAGTGGTTAAGAATCCGCCTGCCAATGCAGGGGACACAGGTTCGATCCCTCATTGAGGAAGATCCCAAATGCTGCAGAGCAACTAAGCCCGTGAGCCACAACTACTGAGCCCGCATGCCACAACTACTGAAGCCTGTGCACCTAGAGCCTGTGCTCTGCAATGAGAAGACACTGCAATGAGAAGCCCGCACACTGTAACAAAGAGTAGCCCCCGCTCACTGCAACTAGAGAAAGCCTGTATGCAGTAACGAAGACCTAATCAGCCAAAAATAAATAAGTAAATAAATTTATATTAAAAAAAAACCTCCCCCCAAACCAACTACAGTGTCCACATTTGCACCACTATATATTGTGAGGAGATGGGATATAGTTTGGCGGAGGAGAAAACTACAATAAACCAGTTGACTTAATGCTGTTAGGTAAGCTTTTTTCCTGCATCCATAATTTTGAGATATATGTTGGTCTTTATAATAAACAAATATCACCAGGATGTGTTTAGCTCTGGTGGTGTTTTTATATTAAAATATGTTGAGATGCTTTAATCTGAGTTCTGAGTCTCTTTTTTCCTAGTCATGAAAGTTTTCTTTCAAAACGTTTATTTTTTGTTGTTTTTGTTTTTGAAGGGATATTTACATTCATAATTTTTCTCTCTGTTCTCTCCTACGTATAAAATACTATTGGGCTTATTGTATCAAGATTTTTCTCTTTTCCCTAATTTTTATATCACTGTTTTTATATTATTATTGGTTCTTTCGAGTTTTACTGCTTTCAAGACTGATCTTAATTAAGCGTTTTCAATTTTCTAGAACTCCTAATTTATTTCCTACATCTCCTTTTACACATCATCAGGGTGCCTGTTTTTTTTTTTTTCTTAACTATTTGAACAACAATGTATCTATATCAGAAACTTACAAGACTTCTTTACCTATTATACTGAAACTATTTTTGTTTCAATTATATTAAAAATGATAATTAGTTTTCTAAAAAGAAAATTCATTGCCTATAGTTGGCTTATCCTCAGGTCTCTGGATATCTGTAAGATTATCTTCTCTTTTATTGCGGTAATGTTCCTAACTTTTCTGGTTTTGTAATACAAAAGTTTTTTTTAAAACCTTCTAATCTCATTAATGATATGTAATTATTATTATGACTTTTATGTTTTTTTAATTTGTCTTTTCCCTGTTTATATCTTTGGCTTAAAGAAATTTAATGTTTATGTAGTAATATTGATTGATCATTTTATGTTTAATGTCCTTGTTTTTTTAAATCTTCCCCTCTTCTAGTACCATAAGATAATCTCATTTTCTTTAAAAGCATAAATAGCCTATGTCTTTAATCAATTTGGTAAACCTTTATTATGTCAATTTATCTACTTTTTACAAGGATGACCTGTGGTGCCAGTGCCTTTCATTTCCTAATGTATTTTAATCTGTAACTCCAATTTGGACCTATACCAAGTCCTGAAGTATGTATTGCACAGCTTCCTAAGGACTCCACAAAGTCCACTAGATCTATTTTCCAAACCAAATAGATGTTGATATCTGTTTTATCAGCCCCTCCTCCATTATTTTCCCTTAAGTGTTCTTGATTATTTATGAATATGCACTCTTCCACATGAAGTTATGGATCAGTCTAGATTATTGACTCATTCAGTAAATGTTACTTATCTGTGCCAGCATAATTTCAGGTACTAAGTATACAATAAACAAAACACAAAAATCCTCATCCTTACGGAATGTACATTCTTATGAGAAAGAAAATGGGCAAGATATATGACAAAACTATACAGTATATTATGCTGTGATAATGCTAAAGATGACAGATATAGCATGTTTATTAATCAGCCGTTTCTGTGTTGATTAATCACCAAAATATCTCAGTAGCTTACAACAACAAATATTTAATTCTATCTTGCATTATATAAGAACTATGACTAAGCTACAACTACTAGGTTAGGCTCAATTCCAAGTGAATTTTCATTTCAGAATATGAGCTGAAAAGGCAGTCATTGGGAAGGAAAGATTAGGAACACAGAATGAAAACACTTAAAGGCATTTAAAGTGGTTTATGGCATGTCTTCTCATATTCTGTTAGCAAAACAAAGTCATTGGCAAAGCACAGTTAAAGTAGCAAGGACATATATGCCACCTACAGGAAAGCATGATAAGGGAGGGAAAGAAATAATTGTGAATATATAATACAATCTGTTCACTGTCCACTCTCTAGACTAAAATAACTATGTGCCCCTTAGAGGTAAAATCCACTTACTTGCTCCCTGACACCCCCAAATCTCTTTAAAACATGGCACCAGTCTTGATTTCAAGACCTTTTGATATAATCATATACGGTGTGGCTTTTCTTGTTCCAGAGACCACTGAATTAGGACACATTATTTGCTCACCAAAAATTCAATATATAACTGGGGATGAATAAGGACAAAATTGTTGAAATAAACATCCTGTTTAAAAGGGAAAATATGTCAGTGGCTCATAGCAATTCAGAAATTATTATCTGCAATCATTAAAAGCGTTTCTGTCCTTAAGGCTCTAAGGCTAATTTATTTGTTGAACCCTTTACATTTGCATTTTTAGCCCTAAAAGTCATGAAATTTCTAGTTTCCTCCTCTTCTCTTTAGAAAATACATGATTTTTTTTTTCTGAGCTGACCTCTTTCTTGTAGTATCTTATCAAATACAGCTAATAAAAATCAACTCATATTATAGACACTCCCTTTTAATCTCTTCTCCTAAAGCCATAGCTTCATTAGGTACATTTTCTGCCTTCCAAATTATCCTAGGAAAATATTTATCAAAGAAAAACACAGTCAACTTCTAGCATCCTATAAGCATTACTTCATACTTTTTCTTCTTCAAACACAAATCCACATAATTTATTGCTGTTGGTGTCTTGGTCAAATTAACTCGTGAATCCTAAATTCAATGGGAAAATATCTTCTAATCACTGGAAAGCATGGCAGAGACAGGGAGAGAACAATTAAATCTACCAGGGAAGGTAAGAGAGACACCAAGTATTTGAGGATGAGAAGTCAGTAAAATACTATTCCAAACAGAATTCTCTGAAGAAGACAAATGAGAATGAATGTTGTATAATGATTGCAGCCTCTGACACAAACATCTTAAGTAGTTTTCCAATGAGGTTCTCTGAACAGTGAATTCATTCTTTTTTTTTTAATGTATCTTTATATCATCTTCATTTTTAATGCAATTTAGTGTGCTAAAGATTACTAGAGTAACAGTTTTTTCCCCTTCTCATCAATTTTGAACACAATTCTCTATTGTCATCTGTACTCTGCTTTTGTTGATAATAAGTTCATAGTGAGTTAAATGGTTTTCTCTTTGGTTTTGGAATTCTAAACTTCACCATAACAAATCTAGGTGATAGTATTTTTCCACTCTGTTTGGAGCTTCTAATAATTATTTATCTAAGGTTCCATGTCTGTATTTATTCTTGAAAACTCTTAGTCTACTTTTTTGTTTTTGTGTTTTGAACACTGTCTCACCATTTTCTTTGGTGTCTTCATATGAAAGTCCTATGATTGTACATTGAAGCTTTTTTTCCTTTGGTACATATTTCTTTCTCTCTCTCTCTCTCTCTCTCTCTCTCTCTCTCTCTCTCTCTCTCTCTCTCTCTCTCATCTTCAGCTTCTCAGATGCATTCTGGTTATTTTTCTTCAAACATATCTTCCGGTTTACTTACTCTGTATTCAGCTGTGTCTAATCTATTCCCCTAATGTCAATGTCTACGTTGCATCTTCTGTTGATTGATAAGTACAGTTTTTCCATTTTTCATTTCAGAGCAAGCCCTGGTTTCATACCAGACACCTAACTCTAGTAACATCTCTACTAAATTCCTGTAATTATATACTTCCTCCTTTCTCCAGGGCTAACAAGTTAAGATGCTAGCTCCCAGTGCCTACATCCTGCCTTATATTCTCTCTGGGCTCTCACAACATCAGCTTGCAAATTTCCCCCTTGAAGTGCAGATTCACTCACAATACTACAACCACATGAAAATATAAATTAAAATTTATTGAAGGAAAACATAATTACATCAGTATCAGAATGCACATAATTCCCTAATCTCTTATTTGTCCAGGGTATGACATTTAGGCTTCACAGAACTCTACAACAGAGCTCCCGTAGAAAGGAATTCCCACTTCTATAATGTTCTCTATATTTACAAGGTCAGGAGACAGAGAGCACTTCAGCACCTGGGCATATATGCAAGAGGGGAAGCTCCCTAGCTGAAGAGGTGGCTATATTGGAAAGAAGAAGCCTCTGAGTTCTATAGCTGGTGCCAGCTTATAGAGACTAGACTTGTCATATCAAACAAGTCTTCAACTTGTTTTTCCTCATTCCTCTAAATTTAAGCTCCTTTTTAATATTGTTGAGTTGTTGTCAAAATGTTGATTATGTATACACCTACATTTCTTTTTTTGTAAATATCATGAAGGTTGGTTCACTCTTGGCAACTATATTTTCCATGGAAAAAAATTAGAAAGTGTGTAGAGAGAATTTTTTCTATGAATGAAACTTCTGTTACACCAAATGTCTACTACAGAGTCTATAGCATTTTTGATGCCTTAAATTATTTTAAGATAGAATTTCTCCTTATCTGGGAAAGGTAAATATACTGGAACATTTATGATTTAAATGCCTGGATGTGAAGCTTAGACTTGTTGAGCTATGAGGTGGTGCAATGTGTATTATTGAATTTTAGGTATCAAATTGTTTATAGTACATTAGTAGTGTCTTTTTTTTTCCTTAGTTTGAATATATGTGAATAATTTCTAAGTGATGTTCTACCTCATTAGCAAGTTTTAAAGATACCTCTAAATAGTGCTAATGTTACCTATTTTGGTGTTAAGACTACATAATTTTATGTGACATAGAGATACAGATATTATTTCATTTTTTTTCTGAATATTCCATAATTTCATATGTGATCCTTTTCCAATAATTTCTTAGACTCTATCATAAAATGTTAATGATTAGCTGAAGTACATTTAAGAAAGGAAGACTTCATGGGAATAATAAAAGAGAATTTGGTTCATTGAAGCTTGTCCCTTTTTTTTTTTTTTTTTGCGGTACACGGGCCTCTCACTGTTGTGGCCTCTCCCACTGCAGAGCACAGGCTCCGGACGCGCAGGCTCAGCGGCCATGGCTCACGGGCCTAGCCGTTCCGCGGCATGTGGGATTTTCCTGGACCGGGGCACGAACCCGTGTCCCCTGCATCGGCAGGTGGACTCTCAACCACTGCGCCACCAGGGAAGCCTGAAGCTTGTCCCTTTTAATATACTTTTTTCCCAGGATAGTCTTGATTCTAATTGATTTTAAAAAGACCTCGTACCTTTCCTTCAGTAGCTTTACCAGGTGAGCAAATAAGTCATTTCCTAAGATTAACCCTATGCCCTAGCCTATAAGAACTGTAATCAACTGATCATTACATTTATTCTGACTAGTTAATATTTTTATTACATGAATAAGATTTACTTGGGAAAGTGACCACCTTTACACAAGATACATATTTATTTATGATTCTGGGAGAAAGTTGATTGACACGTAAGTGGTTAAGATACTGTAATATGATTTATCCAGGATGTCTGACATCATAGGGTTAACCAGAGAGTTTCAAAATCTCTACATTAAATTGTTTTATGCAGATATAGTATACATTGGAAATGCTACTTTCAAATTAAAAAAAAAGACACACAAGGAATCTGGGATTTCCCTGAATCTAAGACACTTGTATTGGATACTAATCATTAAGCATTACATTAAGCTCTGCCTGTAATGTTTTTAATACATGAATAAAATAAAAGACTAATTCTACAGCTATTCAAATGCCACACATTAAAAGGACAATTGTCCTATATCAGAATATTCACCGTAATTGGGAATAATACCTTTAAAATTGCTTAACCTACATTCTATGTTATCATTTGTCAACATGCAGCATTGCAAAGCTGAGTCTCCTGTACAAATTTATTTTCTTCAAAGTAATGATACAATGGGCCACTTTTTAACACTCTCTCACTTTTAATCATAAGCATAACTCATAAAAAACTGTAAACTTATAAATCCCAACTGAAAATCATTCTTACTTTTTTCAGCATTCTATGAAGAATTAGAAATTGATTTGTAAAGACTTACTAGTAACAATCAAATCATTTCTAAGAAATATATGCCCATGTCCATAAAAACACATATCTATACAAAACAGAATAAGTAAAGAAAAAAAATCAGTCTACAACTCTGTCATAGCATACAGCCAAATAGGTTAAAACAAATCATAAAATGATTGATGTGTTATGACCAGTTAGTTTCTAAACAGGCAATTTCAAATTATTCCAAAATATCCAACCTTAAAAGAATTCCACAAACTTATTTATTTATAGATGTTATCTTGTCTGAAAGAATATTCTCTTCAGGTATATGTATCTTGTTTAATAGAATGAACATAAAATAAAATAAGTTTTTCAATTGTCTTTATATATTGTCTCATAACATAGATAAATATATTTTGTCTTTAATAAGGTAGAATGAAAAACTATTTACAATAGACCAATAACTTGCCTGTTTTATCATTAATTAGAGAATTCCAGCTCTCTTTCAAAATGTATACTTTCAATTCAGCCAGGTTAAATATCAAATTGATATACTATTTATTTAAGTATCTTCCATGATATTTCAACTTAAACAAATGGAGAGGTCTTTCCATTCTGGACCTGATGGAATTGTATATATCTGACTAACTCTCCCATCAAATACAACTATACAAGCTGCACAATATACATAAAATGACTGCCATTGGAGAGAATTCAATGCAGCGAGGCTTGGATGAGGTATGGTCCTTGAGGGAAAGGAAGCATAACAAGATGAGTTTTACATTCTCAACGACTCAGGGCATTTTTTAAATATGCTCTGCTATGGAAAAGAGACCAAATTACATACTTTGTGAAACAGAGGTTGGGGTTAAAGGACTGGCACAGTAGCTGAAATGAGAATAAAGGTACAAAGAAGAAACCTCAGAGAAATGAACCCCAGAATTTGAATGCAATTTTCCCTGTGATAATTATAGATATATACACTACATTTGTATATGTGGAGACTCAAAGAAAGCAAAGCTGGAAGACAAAAGACCTAAGCAGACATTTCAGCAGGCATGAGGCACCAAGAATCAGAGTTTGTAAACGCTTGTGACTCCAGTTGATATTAGAGAAAAATTAGTTTTTAGGAGTAAGAGTATTCCTACTTCCCAGGAATAAGGGGAAAAATGAACTTAACCAGTTATAACAAAGTCTAACTAATTTAGGTAATCATATTCTATATATCTGCAAGAAGAAAAACAACTCTCTGTGGAGGAAGGTGACATAATCAGGAACTTCTACAATCGTTTATCCGTAATGTTCAATTAATAGTAATAAGACACGCTTAAAAATGGAAAATGACCAAAACCAAAAAGGAAACAAGCAATAAAAAGATGCAGATATGATGTTGATTTAGGAATTATTAGGAAAGGATTTTGAAATAATTAAGATTAAGGCTTAAGAACATATAGAAAAAAGGTGAAGAATTGTAGCAAATACCAATAATGTATATTTAATAAGTCAAGGGAAAATGATAGAGCCAAAATATGTCAATGCTGAAGCATATAGTTAATAAATTTGATACACAAGGTTAATTGGAGGATAAACATGGTGGAAAAGGTTAGTGAACTAGTATATAGGTCAATATAAAATAGCTAGGTCAAAAAAGAGAGATAAAAAAATATGTATATATAGAAGAGTAAACTGATGGTGCATAGTTAAAAGACCAAACATGTATACTTTTGCAGAACCAGTAGTTAAGAAGTGAGGAAATAAGATAGAAGAAATATTTTAGTAAATGCTGACCAAAATTCCCTGGAACTCAATAAAAGATAACTTCAAAATGCCTTATAATTGAAAAGCAGATTTTTAAAAAAGTAAATACCTCCTAGGTACAACATAGTTAAACTTCTGGAAAGTTAAGCACAGAATATCTTAAAATAAGAAAGATCCATTAAAGTAGAATAAACTATAGTAAAATGATAATAAGACTGAGACTGATTTTTTTTAACAGACAGGATGGTGGTCAGCAGACATTACATCATTAATTATTGAAATAGAAAAAAATATCCTTCAAGCTAGAATTCCATTTCCATTGGAAGTTACCCTTTTAAAAATGTAGGAAAAAGAATGTTTATGAAAAAAACTAAAAAGGAAAAAAAATCATTGATAGTAGACTAGCACTAAAGGAACAGAAAGGGATTTTTAAAGAAAATTTAGAATTTCCTTTAAAAACGATTAATGACTATAGAAGGAAAAATGGAAAATAAATAAAATAAATAGCACCAGGAAGGATAAATTATAATTGACTTAAAACATGATTGTTTAACAAAACAAAACAAAATTACAATTTCACATAAGGCTTAATTTATAAGATGACAAAAATAGCAAAAATCAAAGATTTTTAAAGTTTAAAGTTATTCCATTTTTCAAGTGATAAATTATATTTTAAGGTGGAATGAAATAAATTGAAATGTCTAGAGGAAACACTAAAGAAACATAGAAGAAAGTAAAATAAAAAATATTGATGGAGGATAAAATGAACAAAATTAAATACATGAATAATTCATAGAAAGTAAGGAAAGAGAGAAAAGAAACAAAAGAAACAAGTAGCAAGATGATAGACTTAAATAGAAATGTACCAGTAATTAATTATAAGTATAGTAAATAAAAATAAACAACAAAAATGTGAAACCAGATTAAAACAAATCAACAAAAACTTAGTGTCTTAAATAAAACTTAAAAAAAAAGAACAATACAGTAAAAAAGTAAAATGAAAAATATTATACCATCCAACTGTTAACTAAAAAAAGGAAAATGAAATATCTGGAATAGTTATATTAATATCAGGTAAATTGGACTTTAAGTTATGAACCATTATTAAAGAGAGATATTTCACAATGACATACTTTCAAAGAGGAAGATATTATACCTTAAATCTGTGTGCATCTGGTAACATGATTTCAAACTATATCTGACTAAAATAAAACAAAACCAAAAAATACTAATAGAAAATAAAAGAATAAATAGAAAAATCCAGTATCATAATGGGATATAATAACATATATCTCTCAAGAGCTGACAAACAAAACTTCTGTTTGAATACAGAAAATTGCAGTGACATAATGAATAAACTTGAACTAATTTATATATGTAGAAAACTAACCATGAAGCTGTGGAATTTACCTTCTTTTAAATCAAGTACATGCTGACACTTAAAAACACTCTCAAGAAGTTTCAAAATATATGCCTGTAACCATGGTAAAATAAACCAGGTATTTTTTAAAGTATGCTAGAAAAACTCCAACTTGGTGGTAATTGAAATATGCACTTCACATTTTGATGGATCAAAGGAGAAGCTTGCTTCCTTGTTTCTTTTAATTTCTGTTTCAAATAAAATATTAATGACGAATATATTATATACCATTTAGATTTGTTCTCATGAAAATGCAAATAATAACTTTAAAACAATGGGCCTTCATCTAAAATATTTTACCATCAACAAAATTACATCAATGTCAATATTTCCATCAGTGGTATTACCTCTTTTACTAACATTAAATTTACCCACATCAGTTACAGTTTTCTCATTCTTAGGTTTATGGGAAATACTGCCATCTACTGAGCTTTTAGGACTTGATCCTCCCAATATTACATTGCACTAGATCAACTCGAGTCACAAGCAGGCTAAAGTTGTTGCATGACTTAATTTTGCAATTATTTCAAGTTCTTAGGGGAAGTTTTGTTAAACGATCAAATTTCTACTCTTTGATTATGATTATTTGACATGTCTTCTTCTTGTTTCCCTAGACTGGTTATTTACTCTTTGAGGACAATTCTCAAATACAACTTCCTTTAGGGTATAGAAGGTTTGCTTTATGAGCTTTCATGGAAGTTACTGATATTTATGCACATTTTCTTTACACAGAATAATAGACCTCAGTGACTTTTTATCTGTCTGAGAATCAATTATGGAATAACCATAACATAGTTAAAATCAGAGAAGGAAATAGCAAGAATCTTAAGAAGTAGAATAGATTCCTTTCAATAGAAGAACTTATATTGAGGAACTTACACCTTGAGATATTGTCTCTGAAGAAGAACTGGGCATCCCTTGTGTCCTCTGAGTAAGGATTCAAGGCACAGATGGGCTGATTTGTCCTCTTTCACTGTGAGTCTGACAAGTAGCTCCCTTTCCTAATTCTTCCTGCCCACATGTAGGCATTACTGGAATTGAGCAGTAGCTGTCCTCTTAGTTGGACATGTACCATCCAAACTCTGTTCTCCCCTATAGCCTCCCTGACACTGGCAGCCCTCTTCCACCTGGACTTTCATTTGCCTTGTATTCCAGGCCACTGAGTTTGCATCTGCCTAGTGTAGAGAGTCTTTGTAAAGCAAATTATTAGTCTAGTTCACCTGTAACTCTCAAATGCTTACTCAAAACCCATTTACCTTAAATTAAGATACACTGATAACTTTAAATTAAGATACAAGATGTAACAAGCTGATTTTCACAGACCATAGCAAATTGATAGGAAGAGAAAGACATTGTAAAAAATGCTATGAGGGAATATTTTGCAAAGCTTTGTGTGCCAGATGTTTAAACCAGAGTCAGTCAGTTATGGTAAAACATGGCTCTCTCAAGTGAAGAGAAAAAAAAGTCAGAAGAACTGTAAGCCAAACAAAACAAAAACATCTTAAGAGAAACAATTAGACTACTGGGTCCATTTGATGACTGATCTTTATAGAATTTGAACTGTATATAGATTTCATGGTGCATTTCATGGTGCTTCATGAACGCAAGTCCTCATAGTACATCATTTTTTTCCTCCATGCGGTTTGCAAAGTTTCCCACTATATATCTAGCCACTTGGTGAGTTATAATGCTTGTGGGAAAATTAAAGAATACTTTACTGCAAGCTACTCTTGTCATGGTGACACCAAATCATTCTGAAAACAGCAATGTGTTTAGTGCAATATGAGTGCACAATAAAATATCTTTTAAACAAATCAGAGTGTGAGGTTCCGGGTGTGTACTGCCTCTGTTTCAAAACACTAAGAGCATCTCAGCATGTGGCAGGATTGACAGTTGTCAGTCATTCTGCACAGACTGCTACAGACGGAAGACATGTAGATCCCATTGGATATAATGAGTTAATTCAATGAGTGTACGTTTATTCTGTGTCCTTGTCAGGTAAAACAATTGTTTTTTCCTATGAACTGATGCTTCAGCAACTATCATCAATCAAAATAAATTAGGAATATACTTTTCTATATTCATCACCATTACAATTTTCGGCTGATTTCTAAAATCAGTTTTAATGGACTTATCTATTTAAAAATCAGTTTATGGAGAGAAGGAGGGAGAGAAAGAATGGGAGATATTATTTGTACCAAGATCAAGCATTTATTGAGCCCCTACTGTGTAGAGTTTGAGTTTTTCACTCTATTATAATAAGGGTTATAATATTAATATCTTTAAAATAGTGGTGGTAGAATCTATTTGAAAATAAGGTAGGTTGAAAATAAGGTTGGTGTTGTAAGTTATAATAAAGTTTATATTCAGCTGAGTTCAACAGCACTTTTCTCATAATGAAATATGTGTATATGTATATTGTGTGGAATAAGGGATAAAATGAATACAAAAGTACACTGTAGGGCTTCCCTGGTGGCACAGTGGTTGAGAGTCCGCCTGCCGATGCAGGGGACACCGGTTCGTGCCCCGGTCCGGGAAGATCCCACATGCCGCGGAGCGGCTAGGCCCGTGAGCCATGGTCGCTAAGCCTGCGTGTCGGGAGCCTGTGCTCCGCAACGGGAGACGCCACAACAGTGAGAGGCCCGCGTACCGCCAAAAAAAAAAAAAAAAGTACACTGTAACTTTGTAAAATTACTTGATTTTTCTTTTTTTTTTTTTTGTGGTATGTGGTCTTTTAACAATAGTAATTTGACAGAGTATTTAAATTCGACTAATTTATTCATTCATTTAGTAGTCATTTATCCAGGGCTGGGCAGTGATCTGAATATTTAAGGTTACAAAGACAAATCAAGCATCATTCTTACTTAGAGGGACTCAAAGTAGGGGAGATATGCACCTATGGAAATAAATATAGCATAAACGTTCATGGGAAAGTGCTATGTAACAGGAAATGAGGGTTAATTAACTCTCTGCTAATTCTGCAACAGAGGTCAGAGAAACTTGTAAGTGGGCTTTTAAACAAAGGAATGTGAGTGTGGAAAATTCTGGGCTGATTTAAGGATGTGCAAACTGTTATATTTTCAGAACAGGCAGTATTCCATCGTGTATGGAGTGTACTGAGAATGATGCTGAGAGATAAGGCTGGGGACAGCCTTTCATACTGACTTGTGGAGAGACTTTATTGACATCCCACGCTGTCTACTTCGTTACAGTTTTTAAACAGCATGTGTAAGTAGGACAGCTCCCCTATAGGACTTTATGATAATTAATGGTTTTTCTATAAAATGTCATCCACAGTTTCTGCCACATTAGAAATACTCAAATATGTTTCCTTCCCTTTCTGAGGGTGTCACAAACACCATTTCATTCTGAGCTCACAGAACTGACACTCTTTCCCCTTGAATTGCCTGATAGTTTGTGCTCTGTATTCACAAGGTTCATATTCTACTTTGAGATCAGACTTTATTATATTAGCCGTACCCTGTGGTTGGATGTCATGTTTGTGTGTGTGTGTATGTGAAAAGTGTTCATTCCTAACCTGCAGGATTTTTCTTTTAATTTCAGTCACAAAGCGTATATTTTTGACTATTTTGCAAGAGTAGAATGCCCATATCAAAATGTATTATGAATATCTCCATGAATTCTTTAGTAATACATAACCACTTCAGCAAATGCAGGATATCATTCTTTAGTACCACTATCTCATTTTTAATATTTAACTGTGATGCCAACTGAAATGGATATCTAACACAATAACAATTATCTGCCAGGCTCAGGAGACCACAGATGGAGTGATTTCTTTAGTCTTGTGTATAAAAGGAAGACCATACAAAACAAAATATTCCCATTTAAGATAATAGTAACATGATATTATATGTTCAAGTATAGTTGACCCTTGAACAACATGGAGGTTAGGAGCGTCCAACCTCTATGCTGTCCAAAAATGCGTATAACTTATAGTCAGCCCTTTGTATCCAGGTTCCTCAGTATCTGCAGATACAACCAACCACAGATCTGATCATGTATTCCCGTAGTACTTACTACTGAGAAAAATCCATGTAAAAGTGGACCCTTATAACTCAAATCTGTGTTGTTCAAGGGTCAACTGTATTTCAATCTGTTTTACATAAATGAATAGTGATAAGTGCAAATCAGAAGAAACAGGTACGTACTTTGAGGAAACCGTGGGGGGTTGTCATTGACATCTGTCAGGGTGATGTTGACCGTGGTGGATCCCGACAGCCCTCCAACTTGCCCAGCCATGTCTTTGGCTTGAATGACCACTGAGTAATGTTCTCTGGCTTCTCTGTCCATATTATGTAAGGCAGTTCTAATAACTCCTGTAATACATATTTTAAACAAAACAGTATGGATTATACATTAAATGAGAAGCAACAAGGTATCTCTCTCTTTTTTCTTCTTTCTTTTAAGAAAAGTAGTTTTAACTGAAATGCTTTTGAGAGAAAACCAGGCTTCTGAGACAAACAGTACCTTGACAATGTTATTAAAACTGTCTCATCGAAATATTTATTTATAACCATGCATCCCTAACCAATCTATTAGAGGCAAATGAAGATACCCATCTCTTGGTGGTCCTTGGGGTCACTGGCCTCTAGAGGGCAGCCCTGCAGTCCCTGCTCTTTCCTTCTGTGGGTGGCCTGAATATTTCACAACTCATTCTCCTCACAAGTGTTAGCTGAGATGTTTTGAGCAGAGGTTAATTTTCCTCCTTACAGAACAATTTACATAGTTTTCTGACAGGGTTGTCAAAGTTTGATGATGAAAAACAATGGAGGAGTGTAGACACTTGAACAAAGATTACAGGCAGGAGGCATTTTAACATTTATCAAGACTAAGAAACTGACTTTTTGTCAGGAAATAACTACAATAAGAACTAGATCTAAGTACACAAGCAAAATAAAGTGATGAGATTGGTTCCAAAACTTGCATGTAAAAGTCACATTCTTTGTCTTGTAGTACCAAAAAAGACACTTAATGCACTTTCTCATTAATTAATTAATGCACTTTCTCATTATATTAATTAATTAATTAATTATATTAATTAATTTGTTATAATTAATATAACAAAATGTTATATATCCATATGTAGTTCTGTGTAGGCAAACACACACATGCACACATAAATTAGATTTGTCAATAAAGCCTTACATTTAGAAACTGGAACACATTTTCTAGCAGGTCAAGTTTATGCAAGGACTATCAAATATGTCTTAAAATAAAAAATTGTCCTCATATACATGAGCCATATTAAACATAAGCATATAAATATATAAGCATACATGTGTTGATATTTTATATTCATATAAATGTACAATATAAATATATTTGCTACTCGAAACATAGGTCACCATTTAACAACCACCTTTTTACTTTTATTTAAAATAGTTGGATCATGTCACTTTTGAGAAAGACACCAATGGCTTCAATCAAACTCACACTTGATTAGTTAGCAGCACAATTCACGGGATAGTGCCATTTATAATGACTGCCAACTATAGAGCTTAACAAACACTTTTGCAGACAATATATTGATATAATAGGAGAAAATGGGTTTGTATATCCAAGTGGAAAAGATAGTCTTTTAAAAGTGGAAAGGATTAGTCAATCAGTTGTTTTGAATACAGAACACTTAACCACTTCCTTTTTTTTTTTTTCACTGAATTGATTGCACATGCAATGCTCTGAGAGGAGAGCCACAGGCCCCAGGAAAAGAGATCCCCCTACTTTCAAAACTTGTGAACATATAATTGAGGGAATTTAGGAGAACTTTCCTGAAGCTAAATAGGAATGAAAATTATTCTTATCAAAAGAAATTACAATAATATGATAATAAATGATTCATCTAATTCATGCGTATGAAAAAGCCTCAAGCATCCTTACTATATAGAACATTTTATCACATATGGTAATTATATAAGAAAAAATTAAATTGATGCAGAAAGGAACAAGTTAAGAATTTATGAAAATATTTAATGAAAGAAATGTATATTCTCTGATGTTTGGAAAAAAATGCCATTCTAAAAAGAATACACTAGAAATGGGACTTGCCTCTGATGTGCAGAAGTATGAGATTACTGTCCAGGATGTTTTACAATGAAATCATTACAGTGATATTTGCAGAATATACATATGTGAAAATAAAATCTGTCATTAAAAAAGTGAAAGATATTTTTATGCAATTTGAATGTTATTCATTTCAGAGGATCAGAGAAGAGGAATTAGCACAACCCCTGTTTTACAGCATGGACTTTAATAATTTCATTGCAATAGCCATTATCTCCCTTCTTTTATAATACTGCTACTCTGACATGAAATGGGAAGAAATTTGTCAGCTAAATTTGCTTATGGAAAGAAAAGAGCATATCCAGAATTGACACATCTTTCTCAGAAACGATTGTTTAAGGGTTCATTTAAACTCTCGGTTCTCTTGAGAAAGGCTCAGTTGCATGTGCTTAGCTATGACCTCCCCTGAGGGCACATAGGTAATTGGGGAATGTTCAGGCAAATTGCCATAGCAACATGATCCCTGTATACAATAACCTTATTCAAACATGTGGCCCAGATGCTTGTAAGTAGGGTAGTCTAGAACACAGCTGATGCACAGTAACACAGTTTTTCCTCTTAAGTAGACTTTATTTTCTAGAGCAGTTTTAGGTCCATAGTAAAATTAAGAAAGTACAGACAGTTACCATGTACCCTTTTCCTCCTGACACACACAGCCTCCCCAGCTAGCACCATTCTGTATTAAAATGATGCATTTGTTACAGGTGATGAGCCTACATTGACATGTTCTCACTCAAAGTACATAATTTACATTAGGGATCACTCGGTGTTGTACATTCTATGGGTTTGGACACATGTATAATGATTTGTATCCATCATTGTAGTATTGCACAGAATAATTTAACTGCCCTAAAAATCCTCTCTGTTCCACCTATTCACCCTCCCTCCCCTCAACCTTGGCAACCACTGATCTTTTTACTGTTTCCACATTTTGCCTTTTCCAAAAAGTCATATAACTGTATTCATACAGTGTGCAATTTTTTGCAGATTGGCTTCTTCAATTAGTAAAAGGCATTTAAGGATCCTCCACGTCTTACCATGGCTTGATAGCTCATTTCTTTTTAGTGCTGAATAATATTCCTCTATTTGGATGTGCCACTGTTTATTCATTCACCTACTGAAGGACGTCTTGGTAGCTTTCAAGGTTTGGTGATTATGAATAAAACTGCTATAAACATCTGTGTGCAGGTTTTTGTGTGGACATAAGTTTTCATCTCCTTGATGTAAATATCAAGGAGTGTGATTGCTGGATCTTATGTTAGGACTCTGTTTAGTTTTGTAAGAAACTGCCAAATTGTCTTCCAAAGTGGCTGTACCATTTTGCATCCCCACTAACAATGAATGAATTTTTGTTGCTTCACATTTTTGTCAGGTTTTGGTGTTGTCAGTGTTCAGACTGTCACCATTGTATTAGGTGTATAATGGTATCTCACTGATGTTTTAACTTGCATTTCCTTAATGGCACATAATGATGAAAATTGGTTCATATGTTTATGTCCATATGTATGTCTTCTTTGGTGAGGTATGTTAAGGTCTTTTGTCCATTTTTTAAAATCAGGTTATTTGTTTTCTTATTGTTGAGTTTTAAGAGTTATTTGCATATTTTAAATAACAGTCCTCTACTAATAAGTCTTTTGCAAATACTGTCTCTCAGGCTATTACTTGTCTTCTCATTTTTTTGACAGTGTCTTTCACAGTTTAGAAGTTTTTAATTACTTTGAAATCCATATTATAAATTATTTCTTTCATCAATCACAACTTTTATGTTATACCTAAAGTCACAGCCTAAGATGCTTAATGTCATCTAGATTTTCTTCCATGTTGCCTTCTAGGAATTTTATAGTTTTATATTTAGGTCTGTGACACATTTTGAGTGACATTAAGCTAAGAGTGTAATATCTGTGTCACGTTTTTGGCATGTGGCTGTCAATTTGTTTCAGCACCATTTGTGGAAATAACAAATTTTTCTCCATTGTATAATATTTACTTCTTTGTCAAAGGTCAGTTGACTACATGCATGAGAAACAATTTCTGGGCTCTCTAATCTGTTCCATTGGTATATTTGTCTATTCTTTCATCAATACTACACTGCCTTGATTACTATAGCTTTATAGTAAATCTTGAAGTAGGGGACTGTCAGTCTTCCTAATTTGTTCTTCTCCTTTAATATTGTGTTGGCTATTCTGGGTCTTTTGCCTCTACATACGAACTTTAAAACAAGTTTTTCAATGCCTACAAAATAGCTTTTAGGGATTTTGATTGGTATTCCATTGATAAAGTTGAGAAGAACTGACAATATCGAGTTTTACCTATCCATGGACATAAAATATATCTCCATTTATTTAATAATACTTCTTGTTTCTTTCATGAGAGTTTTGTAGTTTTCCTTATATCAATTTCATACCTTTTTTATTAGATTATACCCAAGTATTTCTTTTAGGGGAATCTAACCTAAATCATCTTGTGTTTTTAACTCAAAGTCAACTTGTTCATTGCTGGCATATAGGAAAGAGATTGACTTTTATATATTAACCTTGTATCCTGAAACCTTGCTCTCTCAAGACTGCATCCTTGAAAATAACTCCCGCTGTGGGAAATGTGGGCAGAACGCACATTCCAAGGTCAGAGAAGGGGATGTGGATCCTCTGGTTACCTGGGTCCAGCTTGCTGGTCAACTGGCATTCACATCCTCTGGATGACCTCCCCCAATATCCATAACAACTACTACAGGTGATTTCAGTGTAAGTGGGTCCAAACTATGTTTTGAAAAGCCACAATTAGAAAGACGAAGTTCTTCCATTATGTATTCATACATTTCTTCACTTTTTATTGCCATCTTGTCATGTCAATAAAAGCATGTATGAGGATATACACATGTGCACAGACAACAAACAATATGTAATAGTAATATACATTTTTCAAAATTGTGAAGCCTAAACTCACAAGTACAAGACTAGGATAAACTATATTTACACAGTCCAAATAAGAATTGATGTTTTGGTTTCTTGTTTGGCTTTTCTGCCATGTACCCACGGACCCAGTAATTGTAATATAACTTATTTTTGTCTTCCAAATAAACATAATAAGGACTTACCACATGGCCCTTTTATTAAGTAAATTTGTGAAAAAACAACTCAGAGCAGCTAAATTAATCACCATAAATTATTGCATTGTTTGTTTAAAAACAAAGAAAACTCTCCTCTTTTCAGTAAATGCTAGGTAACTGGTAATGGCATATTCTGAATGTTTGATGTCTTCACTAGCAATGTTTACTTCAAAAATTTTAACAGGAATTGTTCCTCTTATTCTCCTGTGATGTTGGGTTGCATCAACAGGATGTCCTTACCCTTGTATCATTTTGTTTTGTTTCTTATTACTTTCCTTTTAAACAATTGTAGGTGCCCCACTGCTTGCAAATTACCTTCTGACTACTGCTTCCCAATCATGTTGCTATGTAGGGGCCTGTAACTGGGAATGACTCTCTGCTCAATACAGGCTTATAACATTGAAACTCGTCTGTGGTCATAAACATTACTCAGTGAACCTGACTCACTAACCCACTTTGTGTTTTTGTTTCCTGACTGATGATATTCATATAGAGCAATAGACCCTCCAAAATTTTCTCTTGTACTTTACCCACTAAAAAGTATTTAAGATGGAAATATACAAATCTAGTTGATTAGATAATACCACAGAAGACTTCAAAATAAAACCCCTAAAAGTTTGAAACAAATAAACAAGCATGACATTCAAATTCCTACAAAAACCTTCAAGGTACATATATGCATTTATAAGAGGAACTGGTAAATTTTCTTCCAGGTTTTAACTACACATACTCATTTTGGCTCAATTGCTTGTTTTGCCTCTGAATTTGTTCAATCGTTCATTCATTCATTTAAAGTCTATTATGTCATTTTGTAATGTCTATTAAAATGTATTAGAGCCCTAGTGTTTCTCTAATGGGGCACAAGGGCCACTTAACAAAATCACATGAATTGACAATTATCATGCAACTCCAAGGGCACTATTTTAGACCTACTGTATCAGAATCTGGGGAAGTGGGCCCAGCATCAATCAATATTTGTGACAAGCCCCTTCTGTGATTCTCATGAGCAGTCCAATTTGAGATATCCACCTACAGTTGAGAACATATGATATCTGGCCTCAAGGTGCTCATATTTCATTGGAGGAGCTGCTCATTTAAAATAATTAATATGAACACTGAGAGGTTTATAAATGTTTAGAAGTTTCAATTTCTACACAATGACACTTAATATCTTGGCAGTAATAATTCATCTTTCCAACTACCTAATTGTGATGATCTAGGTATCTGGCAGATTTTTTGTTATATATTAAATTGCTATTTGTTTCAACATTTAGTATATTATATGCTACTTCTATTCAACTACACATTATGAATTTTCCCTACTAACTTTGTAAAGGTAATGTGGCTTCCATAAATTCCTGTCTACATTGAAATAAAAAACATTCAGACATTGAATCTATACGTATGCAACATTACCACTGTTTCAGAAACCTTTTTTCTTCATTTGTCACCAATCCAATGTATATTGAATGTGTCTCTGCTCTGTTTAAAATGTGGAATACAAAGGTATATAGGATAGAGCTTATGACTTTAGAAGGTCATGATTAGAGTGTTTACAGACAGGGAAATAAATATGCAAATATGGAAAGTTAAGTAATACTGCAAATAGATTTTATTAAATGGAAGACAAAACACAGACTTGAAAGGTTTTAGTTATCGAAATGGATGAACATGACCAAGGAGTACTTTATGGGACAATGACAAGTTTGTAGGATATGAAAGGTAGATGGAGAAGTAGAGAATCCATGGAAAGGAGATCTGACATGAACAAAGGTGTGGATATAGAATGTGCATGGCTGTATCGACTACACTGGCTTCATTGGAAAACAACTGTAGGAGAATAATAGACATTAGGTACTCATTAATACTCTCAGAATATTTCTAGGTTTTGTTCCTCAAGTGACTGAAAGTTTGAATAGCTCCACTGATACCCCTGTGGAAAGTCAAGACTGACTATACTTCACTACTGGTAAGTTGTTACAGTCTGTGGTTGGGCAGATGCATGGTTATCTCTATGGATAAATTTAGCACATTTCAGACTCTAAAGCTTCAGTGGATAACTGATTAAACTTCATAATTTTATTTATATTTTCACTATACTATATATTTTATTTTTAAAGAAAAAATATAAGATATATGAAACACTGGCATCCCAGAATTAAAAAAAAAAAAACATACTTAACTTCAATCTATGACTCATGGAATTAACAATCCTAAATTTATGAATGTAGACATCTTTATGATTTAGTAGGAAGATTCAATTTTTCCTCCTCTAGATTTTTTTCTTCCTACCATTAAAATGGACAGTGAAGCATTTTATTTCTGGTGAGCAGAAAAGGATGGCGAGTTCACAGGTTTTGAGTATGGGCTGTGACCTCTTCAGGTATAGGCATGGAAGTATAGGCACTCTCTTCAGGTATATAGCTCATATTTTTTCTCCATATTCTTCATGAGAGAGAAAGCTCAAAGTTTAAATAACTTTCTCCAGATCAGAACTTTGCAGAAGCTGAAATATAACCCAGGACTTCCTGACAGTAAAATCAGAATGCCACAGTGCCGTTAGTTCAAGTAATGAAGTCCTTAACCTTGTAGACCCGTAGGAGTGGCTTGTACTATTGTGAAAGAGAGAGACAGGGAGGGGTGTGTTTGTGGAAGGAGAGAGAGAGAGAGAGAGAGAGAGAGAGAGAGAGAGAGAGAGGAGAAGAGGAGGTGGAAAGAGGAACAGTATTATAAAAATGGGCATTACCTTCTCTATGGATTTGGGGACAGAGATCAGACAGATTCAAAGAGAATGTAGTTGTGTTTATGCATCAATAAATATGCTTCTGACCTAGAAGGTTTTATTTCAATATTTTTCTCATTTTAGCATTATGCTTAATGTTTATATCTGCTATCAAGGATTCAATGTGATCTACAACTTCCAAACACCAGTCTTTCTAGTCAATATATTTAATAACCACACTGATAAAGTCATAGGTTTGCCAGGGCATTTGTGAAGGCCAAATATTCTATAGACTTGCAGGCTTTCAGCTTAACTACTCCGGTCAGCAAAAGTGTACTTAGACAGCACTGTAGGGAGAAAAATAAATAATAAACTTCAAAAAAGGCTTACCTGGGTGATGAAATTCCAGTGGTGATGATAATGATGATGATAGAACTACTGACAGTTATTAAGTATTTGTTAAGCATAATGAGGAATATTTATGTTAAATCACTAAATCCTCACGCTAAGTCCTCACATCAACTGACTATGGATGCTATTCATATTATCCCCTTTTTGTATCAAAGAGTGATTGCAAGAACAGAAATGTTAAGAAAAGTGCCCAAGGACAGATAGGTATCATACAGTCAGTATTTAATCCATGCAATTAGAATTCACAGCCTGCTGTCACAATCACTACCTTCTGAGCTTCTGATTCCTTGTGAGTAAATTGAGGAAAATACTGCAAAAGAGCCTGAAGTAGATTTTGGGAGAATGTCTGCATCTTAATAACATGGTATCAGAAGAAATCTCTGTTTCTCTTGGCCAGTTTGGGTCCTAGTAGCACTGGAATCAAAGTTCTGATGATAATCAAGGAGATGTCAGGAAAACGGTGGATACAATGGGTAACCAAATGATCTGACTCCAAAAGATGAGGTTTCAGCCTTTTGTTCAACAGGAGAAAGAGTGAGAAACTTAGAAACCTAAGATTCAGCTTGCTGCAAGTGGCCATTATCTATTTATGGTCTCTTTGCAGGGTATCAAATTAACTTTGGCCGTTAACTTTGGCTGACCTATGATTGCTTTGACCAATACAGTACAGCAGAAGTGACAGTATAACGATTTCTGCCCTGGACTTAAGAGGATTGGAAGCTTCTATCTTGGTATGTATGAACTCTGAGCCTGCAGATAAGTAGTCTAACTACCCTGCTAGAGACCGCATAGAGAGGCCATGAGATGGAAGGGGCTAGGGATGCATCTGAGCCCAGTTCCCCAGCTCTTCCCACTGAAGCACTAGGCATATTAGTGAACTCATCTTTGAATGAGTGCAGGTGCCAGCTGAGTGCTACCAAGTAACACAGTCAGTGTCGCATGGATCAAGAAATTCCCCAGGGGCTTCCCTGGTGGCGCAGTGGTTGAGAATCTGCCTGCCAATGCAGGGCACATGGGTTCGATCCCTGGTCTGGGAAGATCCCACATGCCGCGGAGCAACTAGGCCCGTGAGCCACAACTACTGAGCCTGCACGTCTGGAGCTTGTGCTCCGCAACAAGAGAGGCCGGGATAGTGAGAGGCCCGCGCACCGCGATGAAGAGTGGCCCCCGCTTGCCACAACTAGAAAAAGCCCTTGTACAGAAACAAAGACCCAACACAGCCAAAAAGAAAAAAAAAGAAAAAAGAAATTCCCCAGATAACTCCTGCTCAACTTCTTGACTTCCAAAATCACTGTTGTTTTGAAAGCTCTGAGTTGGGGTAGCTTGCAATGACATTCAAATTTGGAATACACACACAGACACACACATAGAAATTTGTAAACATACATATATACATATACCTATGTATACACATACACACATATATACACACATATACATACATACATGCATGCATATGTACAAATACACACACATATATTCCTCACAGGGAAATAAACGATGGTTGGCATTTTAGATCTACCCTTAACACCATTAAACTAAGACTAGGTATTCCCTAAATACTATATTCTCTTCTCTCTTCCTTACCCGCTCCCTTTCTCTCTCCTTCCTTCCCCTCCTTCTCTTCCTCCCACCCCACCCTTCTCTCCAGAGCTGGAGTGCATGTACACATACTATACAGAAAAGCCTATGTCTAAAGTACTACAGCTATGGTACATGTATACGTATTTCATGAGTTCAGGTAAACATAGTATTTGGAAGATAAAGAGAAGAGGGAAAATAAAATTGACCTTCATATAACTGATGTGTAATGAAGACAGGGAATAAAACTTCCTGTAAACACTGAAATTATTAAGATTATTATCATCTGGTAATTTGTACTCTATGGGAGTAAAAAAATTATATATGATATTTTTAATTAAGAGAATTATATATAAATGTAATTTCAAATATTTATAATATCAGATAAAATATTTTATTACAAGATACTGAATCCAAATATACTCTAACTTAAATATAAATGTATTGTCTTGGAAAATAATAATGAAATAATAAGAAAGAAATTTAGAAATCTAGAAGTAGTCAAGTATAATTTTCCCAAAGTAGCTTATTCATGTGGTTTATTAAAAATTTAGGGGCTAAAAATACAAACACAAAAAAGGAATACTAAGTTTATTATGTAGATATTCCTTGTTTAAATATTGATATATTTTTCTATTACTATGTTTATTTTTTCTACGATTTATTTTTTTTCTCTTTAGTTTTTATCCTATGATGGTTAAAATGAATTTAAAAAGGTAAAATGCTTTATATAGGATTTTTTGGGTCACAAATGCTATTTAAGAAATGGTACTTAATATGATTATATCAAAAAACTTTGGAATATTTGTTTTTGAGACAACTATACTTAAAGGCATTTAAATAAGGAAAATACTAAAACATTGCTTTATAAAATGTACATATACAAATGACCAACCAGTTCTATTAGTAATGGTCTAGTTGACAACATAGACCTGTAAGTAAATCAAAATTGACAATTCCTCCTGTAATACCAATTTACCTATTGTGTCATCTGCTTTTTGAATTTTCAAGGAAAGTTTTATTTTTTCACTTAGAGAATGATTTTATTTTACGATGCATTTTATCATAATCTAATAATCTAAGAAGACATTACCATTTGCAATAAGCTGTATATCACAATATGCATGCTATACCTTTGGATATATATGCACATATATTATCTACACGTTATACACATTACATACAGCAAATAGCAGTACTAAACAAACTCATGTGGCCAATCTATAAAACTAGCCTTGAGTTTTCAAGGGTATGCATATAATATGAGTTGTATTTTCTTTGGCACGTAATTTATGGTTGAATCCTGAAGGCACCTGTGTAGAACTCAAGTGACTATTAAGTGTCTTAGAATAAGAATTAGAATGGGGCCAGGATGATTGTAGTACATTCAAGGAGCGGCATAAAAAAGTGCAAATATAATTGAAAAGTATGGTAAAGTTGTCTTTAGGCTTTCAAGAATGCTCATACATTCTTACTGCCTTTGATCTTTTAAAGATAAGTCTAAAGTGAAAATATCAATGAGGTATCACCTCACACCAGTCAGAATGGCCATCGGCAAAAAACCTACAGGGCTTCCCTGGTGGCGCAGTTGTTGAGAGTCCGCCTGCCAATGCAGGGACGCGGGTTTGTGCCCTGGTCCGGGAAGATCCCACATGCCGCAGAGCGGCTCGACCCGTGAGCCATGGCCGCTGAGCCTGTGCGTCCAGAGCCTGTGCTCCGCAACAGGAGAGGCCACAACAGTGCGAGGCCCGCGTACGGCAAAAAAAAAAAAAAAAAAAAAAAAAAAAAAAAAAACCTACAAATAGGGACTTCCCTGGTGGTGCAGTGGGTAAGAATCTGCCTGCCAATGCAGGGGACACGGGTTCAAGCCCTGGCCCAGGAAGATCCCACATGCCACAGAGCAACTAAGCCCATGCACCACAACTACTGAGCCTGTGCTCTAGAGCCCGAGAGCCACAACTACTGAAGCCTGCACGCCTAGAGCCTGTGCTCCACAACAAGAGAAGCCACCGCAATGAGAAGCCCGTGCACCCTAACGAAGAGTAGCCCCCCTCGCTGCAACTAGAGAAAACCTGCATGCAGCAAGGACGACCCAACACAGCCAAAAATAAATAAATAAATAAATAAACAAACCTACAAATAATAAATGCTGGAGAGGGTGTGGAGAAAGGGAACCCTCTTGTGCTATTGGTGGGAATGTAAATTGATACAGCCACTATGGAAAACAGTATGGAGGTTCCTTAAAAAACTAAAAGTAGAACTACCATATGACCCAGAAATCTGACTACTGGGCATATACCCTGAGAAAGCCATAATTAAAAAAGATACATGTACCACAATGTTCATTGCAGCACTATTTACAATAGCCAGGACACGGAAGCAACCTAAATGTCCATCAACAGATGAATGGATAAAGAAGATGTGGTACATATATACAATGGAATATTATTCAGCCATAAAAAGGAACAAAAGTGAGTTATTTGTAATGAAGTGGATGAAACTAGAGTCTATCATTCAGAGTGAAGTAAGTCAGAAAGAGAAAAACAAATACTGTATGCTAACGCACATATATGGAATCTAACAAAATGGTACTGATGAACCTAGTGGCAGGGCAGGAATAAAGACACAGATGTAGAGAACGGACTTGAGGACACAGTGGGGGAAGGGGAAGCTGGGACAAAGTGAAAGAGTAGCACTGACATATATACACTACCAAATATAAACTAGATAGCTAGTGGGAAGCAGCTGCATAGCACAGGGAGATCAGCTCGGTGCTTTGTGACCACCTAGAGGGGTGGGATAGGGAGTGTGGGAGGGAAGCTCAAGAGGATGGGTTTATGGGGATACACGTATACTTATAGCTGATTCACTTTGTTGTATAACAGAAACTAACACAAAATTGTAAAGCAATTATACTCCAATAAAGATATAAAAAAATAATCAAAAAAACAGAAAAAAAAAGTGAAAACATAAAATCAATCATTTAACTATGACAGTTCTTATAATCCACTGGAAATTTAAAAAATGATAAGAGAATAACATGTTTGACAGTATTTGGAGAGAGATTATACTGATAGTATAAATTTGACTAGTAAATAATTCAACTTTAGATGTCTGAGAGTCATTAATTTATAGATACATTTGTTATTAACTAATGAGTGTCCATTGTGGCTTCAGTATCACTGAGAGGCAACATGGTAAGATCATGTGAATAGGGAAACTAATTATGAATATTACTTACAAGCATAGTGGCATGTCACATAAAATAAAATGAACATTAAGTGGCTCAAAAAAGGTGAAAGTTTTATAGAGTCTCATTCCTGGGAGAGAGGTTTACTCATGTGTTAAAGCCTTATTTGTTCACACTCTTCAAAGGTTCAAGTGAGCAATGACAGTAGCTTGGGAACATTCTTAGCATTTACTAGATGTAAGTATTGCATAAATGAATAATCTGGTACCCTGTTTAACTAGCAGCTAAGTGGTAATAACAGAATGTAGAACGTAGAAGAGTACTACATTCTAAGTTAAGTATTGACAAAATATTTGAGTGCTTGTTGAGTTATGCAAATGTAAAATTCTGGTGTTTTTTTACTGTGTGATAGAAAAATGTCATAGGATTCATTACTATTTGATAACCCAAGGCACAGAAGGTGGATGCATCAATATATGAACAGATTTTTGTTCCTTTGATGAAGAGAGTGAGTAGAAAGCCCTTAACCCTGGAAAGATTAACTGGAAATGATTATTCTTATATGATTTGTCAAGTGGGGCTTTTAATCAGTATGTGAATATTTTTCTAGAAAAGGATTTCTAAGAAAGAAAAAAGGAGCTGAGGAGCAAACCTTGAAGACAACTACGGAAAGAGAAGGAATGACTGGAAACTGATAAATATGTCATTCTGTTGATTTCTGAGAATACTGAATAATTTAATATGTTGCTCAAAAAAGGAATTTGCATTTAAAAATTATCAAAAATTGAATCCATGGTAGAAAAATTCAAAAGTCATTATCTTGCCTATGATGAATAGAGATGTGAAACACCAAACAGTAAAATCAGACAGATCAAATAGAAAGTTTCATTAAAATGTTAACTTTTACTTTGTTTCTCCAGTGATGATAAAATGGTAGATGAGTAGAAGTGAACAGGCATAGGGATTCTTAGATCTCTCCCTGCACTGTGACCAATGTAAACATCTCTGTAATCTTTGCATACCACATGTGATAGTACCTGTCATATAAAAAATGAAAAATGTACCGTCCCCGAATTTCTGCAATTCTTGAAGCCAAATCTCTATAAACAAACAAAAAACAAAAAACCAGTTGTCTATATATAGTATGAAATAGTTGCTGAGGTGGAGATTTAGGTGCAGGATATTAACTAGGGGGCCACTGTGAAGGGAGGGGAGAGGGAGCATGAATGATGAGAGGGGGATATTGGTCCGGGATGTAGGTCTAATGAAGTTTAGGCAAATGCAGCTGGGGTATACTGCCTGTCTGAGTGTCCACCACACTCAGTCACTGGATGAGGGTTATCCCAGAAATGACGTGGCTTCGGCAAGGTGCTTATCAGCACTCGGGAAAGATCCTGAAGGAGCTGACAGCTGGGAGTGAGATGCTGAATGTACTCCCCATGCTGGACTGCAAGTCCTTCTTTAAAGGACACGTGCATCTCTGTCTACCTCACAGTGAACCTACTTTGCTTTCCCTAATTTCAAGCCCCTCCACTGAAAATGTAAATGACTAAAAATGCTCCTGTGATCTTCCCTTCAATCCTATCATTGATCCAATGGATAATGTCTGTTTTCATCTCATCTGCAGCAAACTGGCCACAGCATACTATTCCTACCTTTCCCAAAGACCTCATTGTCTTGTTTCTCTAAATTTTACCCTCTTATATTCTGTATTGTCATCACATGAATTTATTTCTTATCATTATGCCAATTTACTTATTTTGGCAACTATTTGTTCTTTCCCACTAAACTAAAAGCTCCACAAGGCCAAAGACTTTTGTTCGTTGCGTTTTCATTGCTGTATCCTCATTGCCCTAAAACAATCCCCAACCCATAGTTGTCCTCAATGAATATTTGCTGAATGAATGAAGTGCCACAAAACCCATAGGAATTCATCATAGCATTAAATTTGGGGTTTAGAATAAAACTAAAATTGATATAAAACAAATAAGTTACTAAATTTAATTTATTTCCTTTGGATATTAAATGTATTAGCTTGCTAGGGATTCTGTAATAAAGTACCACAAACTGGGTGGCTTAAAAATGAAGACTCATTGTCTCACAGTTCTGGAAGCTAAAAGTCGGAAATCAAGGTATTGGCAGGATTCGTTCTTCCTGGGGTCTGCGAGGGATGGGTCTGTTCCAGGCCTCTCTCTTTGGCTTGCAGATGACTGTTTTCATGCCCACAATACATTCTTCCTGTATCTTCAAATCATCTTCCCTCTGTGATATCTTTATGTCCAAATTTCTCCATTTTATAAGGACACCAGTCATATTGTATTATGGCTCGCCCTATAACTTCACTTTAACTTGATTACCTCTGCAAAGACCCTATCTACAAATAAGGTCACATTATGAGATCCTGAGGTTTGGAATTCAACATATGAATTGAGGGGGGAGGGGAGTACAATTCAACCCATGACACTTTCTTTGAGCCTGTATTAGGAAACTCTTTAAATAAAATCATAAGAGTTACTTTGACCAAAAAGGGACTGGTGAAGGCATCCTAAGAAAAAAACACAAAATATGAAAAAAAAAATTTGTGAAAGAATGCAATGTCACGGAAAAGATGGAGATGGAGAAAGACCTTTGTGTGGGTAGTCTCAGGGATCAAAGACTAGGTATTATACAAATGTATGATCATGAAGAGTGGCTTTGAATTTCTTTATAATGTGAACTGTAAAGAGTCATTCATTCCTTCAACTACTAGTTGTAATAGAGTGTAATAGAGTGTAAAAGAGTCATTCATTCCTTCAACTACTAGTTGTAATAGAGTGTAATAGAGTGTAAAAGAGTCATTCATTCCTTCAACTACTAGTTGTAATAGAGTGTAATAGAGTGCACTAAAATCCAGATACTGTCCTAGGGGCAGACAAAATCACTGCCCTCAAAAAGCTTACATTCTAGAGAAGATAGATTAGGAAAAAAAAAAAAACACCAACAAGATAATTATCTATATGATACACAGCAGATTAGGTGGTGTTAAAGGCTAGGGGGGAAAATGAAGCATTTAATTTCGGCTTACAGTTTTAATTAGGACTAAAATAGTGGGATGTTGGCATTAGCTAATTCTGGCTCACAAGAGTTGATTGTTAAAATTTTAAGAATTTGGGCACAACTTCTTTGTCTATTCATCTGTTGATGGACATATAGGTGTTTCCATGTCCTGGCTATTGTAAATAGTGCTGCAATGAACATTGGGGTACATGTCTCTTTTTGAATTATGGTTTTCTCAGTGTATATGCCCAGTAGTGGGATTGCTGGGTCATATGGTAGTGGTACATATATACAATGGAATATTGCTCAACCATAAAAAGGAACGAAACTGAGTTATTTGTAGTGAGGTGGATGGACCTAGAGTCTGTCATACAGAGTGAAGTAAGTCGGAAAGAGAAAAACAAATACCATATGCTAACTCATATATATGAAAACTAAAAACGTGGTACTGATGAACCTAGTGGCAGGGCAGGAGTAAAGACACGGATGTAGAGAACAGACTTGAGGACACAGAGGGGGCAGGGGAAGCTGTGATGAAGTGAGACACTGACATACATACACTGCCAAATGTAAAATGGATGGCTAGTGGGAAGCTGCTGTATAGCACAGGGAGATCAGCTCAGTGCTTTGTGACCACCTAGAGGGGTGAGATAGGGAGGGTGGAAGGGAGGCTCAAGAGGGAGGGGATATAGAGATATATGTATACATATGGCTGATTCACTTTGTTGAACAGCAGAAACTGACACAACATTATGAAAATTATACTCCAGTAAAGATGTGAAAAAAAAAAAGAATTTGTACAGCTGGTTAATAAATATAGCCATGGCTAATAATTAAATTATATAAATTTACAATTCAACATCATATCTTTAAAAGTATCTGAAAACATCTCTTTCTAAGTGAATTACTATATTTTACTATTATATACACTCTTGTTGTTATCTGTTTATTTTATCTGTGTGGTAGAAATACTACAGAATTATGTACTACTGCTCATCCTTTCCCAACTATATGTTCAGTGGTGTCATCTTGGTAACTTGAAAATCATGGGCAGTGGAAATATTTTTATTATGAAAGTCAGCAAATGCTGACTAAATCAAGGCTTAACCTATTTAGTTAGTGATTGTCTGGACTTGAGAAAGTAAAGGAGAAAGCATAAATAAAGCATATTAAACTCGTGTGTAGCTATTACATGCGAATAACACAAAATTTGAAGAAATACTATTCTAACTAATGAAGAAATACTATTCTAACTAATGAAACCTATTGTTCAACTTAGCAGAAAAAAAAGTGGCTTATATAATTGATGAAAAACTGAAGTTTTTACAAACATCTTTTATCTACAGGCTAATGTAAACAGAAGTATCAACCAACACCCAAGCTGGAACTAAACTCATTTGTCAATGACCTGAGCAACTTCTTTGCTGAATCAGATAGTAATCAAGCATTTATTTGCAGTAGGATTTAGTCAATATTCATTGGATTGCAACAATAGGTTGTGTGTGGATGCAAGCGTTTGGCAAAAATCAATGCAAGCATTCTGTAAGAATCAATAGGCTATGTGGAATTTATAAGGAGTAGTGTATGCATTATAATTGTTTGTAAATGGGGTGCTACATATCTTTTTTTAATCAGTGAAATTTGCTTATTTACACGTTTACATATTTTTGGTTGTTCAATATTTACTAGCACACCACTGACGACTAGCGTTAAATAGACTTGACAGAGTTCCAGGCAAAGAGTCACAAGTGCAAATGTTCTAATGTGGCTGCTTTCTGGCTTGTTGGAGGGAAACCTCTGAGGCCAGCATCTCTAAAGCAAAAAGAACAAGAAGAAGAGGAGGTGAGATCAGAATGACATTATAGGCCAGATCATTTACAGGCACGTGCATTATTGTAGTGCTTTTGACTTTGGCCATAAAAGAGATGAGAAGACATGGGCAGGTTTTGAGCAAAGGGGTGATGTGATCTGACATATTTTCACATGGCGGTCCAGTGGTTAGGACTCCACACTCTCATTGCCAAGGGCCTGGGTTCAATCCCTGGTCAGGAAACTAAGATCCCACAAGCTGCGTGCCTCGGCTGAAAAACAAAAACACGTGCTTTGGATGCTGTGTTGGGAATAGACTAGGTGGAACAGGGTGGAATTAAGGAGATGATAGGTGAAGAGATAATTACAATAAAGTTTGTTAAAACAGAAGTGAGGAGATGTCTTGAAGGTAATGTTTGCTGATGAAATAGATGTGTTGTATCAAAGAAAAATAGAAACAGAGTGTGGTCCAAGCTTTTTGGATGGAGACATAGAAAACGGTTAGAAAAACTGTTTGTGGGGAGGTGGGTGGAATTTCAGAAAGTGGTTTTGGACATACTCTGTCATATGTGTCTTCAACCTCCGGGGCAGAGTTGTTCAGTTGGCATACAGTATGCTGGTGTTCAGAGAAGCAGTTCAGACTCTCATCATAATGTGGTCAGCATAAAAAGAATATCTTTGTACCTCATTAAGACTGATGAGATTAGCAAAGGAATGAGTGTATAAAAGAGGCTCAGATACTGAACACTGCCACATGCCAGTGAGTTTAGGAGAAAAGGTAGAAGCAACACAAAAGCAATGATCCTTGAGACAGGGAGAAAAACAAGAGGGTGTGGCATCCTGGAAAATGTATTTCAAGAAAGAGAAATGGATCCAGCGTGACAAATGCTGTTGCTAAGTCAAGTACGATGTGAAGGACATCATAATAGGGAATGTGGCAGCCACATTGAAACTTAACAGTAGATATGAAATGAAGAAAAGTATATGTGAGGCATTTTGAAGGACATTTTTAAGGACAAGATGACTGATTGGAAGTAGGGTGTGAGGGATAGGAAGTGATTCAGATGACAGTAGGGCATTTGGCTTAAGAACTTGGTCAGCGGGGAATTCCTCTACAAGATTAAGAGTATAAGACAAAGATCAGTGAAGAGAGTGTTAATTCATGGCTCTATTGACTTTTATGTGCTTAAGAACTATCTATGTGAAAAAGACTGATGGGTAGTTGAACACATGGTGTTTGTAGAAAGGTCTGGGTTGGCGAGTCAGGATAATAATGACACTTATAAAGAGACGGATGGATATAAACTCACTCTTGCCCAACATAATGAAGAGAGTGCCACTTATTATAATTAATGACTTAAATTGCTCTATATTGAAGCTTTATTCCTTGTATCATGTACTAAAAAATTACCAATCAGGACAGAAAAAATTTACTTTAAAAAAAAGGCAAATGAGATAAAATCAATGTATCTAATCTTAGTGAATGTCAAACAATAAATGACTATTTTGACTGAAAATATCATTACTTTGTTCCTTCTATAAAATGACTACTGGATGGACAGAATTACCCAAATTAGTCCTTTATGTTAGCAAGGTATAATTCAAGTGTAGTCAGAAAGTACTATAGCAGCTTGACTACACTGAACTTTCTTCAACCAGATTTGAAGGATTTTTCTTGCACAATATAAAGATCATTTAGAGATACTTAGAAAAGTACACAACATGACCCCAAAAGTGGAAGAAAAAAGATTCACAGAAAAAAATAATTTAAGAAGTGGGGAGTAGATTTTTTTTTTCAGTCACTAATTTAAACCGTCTATCCATAGCCTCCTTCTGCCACTTATTAGTTATCAGTGTGGCCCTTCCTTTGACAAGCTATGTCCTACAAGATATCTGGCAACTAGAACTAATGTAATATATAAAACCTGCCCTGATGTAGCTTTATATTTTTAATGTCATTTCTAAATTCCCTAAAGTAGCATATAGGCTTAGTATGGATCCATTGTTTCTTATTTTTTTGTTTTGTGCATATGTATGCGTTTTGTCTTTGTTTTGTAGCTAAGAATGTTTGTGTTTTGTGAGGTGGACAAGAATTCTATAGTTTGGATGTGGCTGATTTCTAATTTTCATATCAAGATCTTTTTTTCACTGAATCACTTGCCATTCAATATATTTTCATTTTGTCTCTTAGTAGGAAGACCAGGCAGAAAAAGAACCTAAGGCAGCCTAAGAAGTAAGTAGAACAAATACTGTATTAATCAATGTAATATATTACAGACTGAATATAACAATCTGATTTGCTGGAAATATTTGAGAATTCTTCATACAGAGTTATTTAGAATTTGAAGAGTGAGTTATATTAGAGAACAAGAAAATAATCAGACAAGACTGCGGAACAAGGATTGAACCAGGAAGAGAATTAACATGGCAAATAATGGCTGAGGAAGAAAGACTAAATGAGGCATTGATTTCATTATTTACAGACTTTTTCTATTAAAATAAACCCAGAAATCATATCACTTTTGTTGATTTAGCACTTTTCACTGCTTATTTTAATGCTGTTCACTCTTAGGGTTCCAGAGAACCTATAGATGTCTCTCCAGTGCCTCAAGCACCACTTATCAAAGTTACTGCATGAGCTCACCAAGCAAGGGTTTATACATCTTGCTTTGCAGTATTTCCCTTTCAGAAATAATTCTAAAAGGAATTAACTAAACAGAGAGCACCAAATGTGAGTAAAGGTAAGTCATAAGCCTGAGATATTTCATGCATATGGACAATTGAGAAGGTGTATTAAGTAGGAATTTTGACATATTTGACATTAGTTCAGAAGCAGTAGCATAATATATATATAAACATAACTCTTTCCAATTTTACTCCTTCACTATGTCATTTGAGATCCAAACTGATTCGCAGTTTGTCAGTTTTTGCTTCTCTTTGTAACAGAATTTTTTTTTTATTCAAGCCCTTGATTTAAAAATATATTTTTACTTCTTTTTTTTTTTTTTTTTTTTTTTGTGGTACGTGGACCTCTCACTGTTGTGGCCTCTCCCGCTGCGGAGCACAGGCTCCGGACGTGCAGGCTCAGCGGCCATGGCTCACGGGCCCAGCCACTCCGCGGCATGTGGGATCTTCCCGGACCGGGGCACAAACCCGTGTCCCCTGCATCAGCAGGCGGACTCTTTACCCCTGCGCCACGAGGGACTCTCAACCACTGTTCCACGAGGGAAACCCTATTTTTACTTCTTAATCTCTCCTTGTAGTAACTTTAGCAAGGTCACTGGACCAGCCATTTCTCAAATTCTGGGGCTATTTTCAAGTTGTAGACTGGGTCAAGAGACTTTGCTATATATCACAAAAATATTCAGAGCTTTGTTAAAGGGTTTATGAGCTGTCTTAAGAAACATACTCACATTTTATTCACAAAAATTGAAAATAATATTGTCTTTTTGAAATACAGAAGAAATAAATATAGCTAACCAGCATCCAATACTACATTTAAAGTCATTCAGAGATAAGTACTGCAGGCTATTAATATCATTAAAATTTATGCAAGAGGGAAGAGATATGGGAACATATGTATATGTATAACTGATTCACTTTGTTATAAAGCAGAAACTAACACACCATTGTAAAGCAATTATACCCCAATAAAGATGTTAAAAAAATTATATTTATAATGGACTATTTTAAAAAATCTCTTATTCAGCTAAGAAAAATAATAAAACCTTATCATTTGTGACAACATGAATGGACTTTGAGAGCATTATGCTAAGTGAGGTAAGTCAGACAGAAAAAGACAAATACTGTATGATCTAATTTATATGTGGAACCTAAAACAAACAAAACCCCCAAAACCTCATAGATACAGAAAATAGGAGGTAGGGTGTGGGTGGAGGGTAGGCAAAATGGGTGAAGGGGGTCAAAAGATACAAACTTCCAGTTATAAAATAAATAAGTCACGTGGATGTAATGTACAACATGGTAACTATAGTTAATAATACTGTATTGCATATTTGAAAGTTCTAAGACAGTAGAGAGATGTATCATCATAAGAAAAAAAGCTGTAACTCTGTATGGTGACAGATGTTAGCTAGACTTACTGAGGTGATCATTTTGCAATATATAATACAAATGTTGAATCATGTTGTACACCTGAAACCAATATAATGTTATATGTCAATTATACCTCAGTACAAAATAAAAATATCTCTTATTTTACATGAATATTTTGAGGGACTTACTGTATCTTTTTTTCTCTTTTTAACTTCACTTTTTGGTCATTAATTGCACGTTTTAACCATTGGAATTTTCCCTTAGCTACATGGGTAGACTATTTGCATAAATGACATATTTTGGCAACATGATATGGTTGAAGGTCTCGGGGTTTACAGTCAGTTGCCTACACTCAAATCTCAGTTCCACCATTACCTTGTCTAACTTTCCTCAACTGTACATGGAAACACCAATACTACATATGTTACTTGATTAATATGAAATTACATTAGTAAATTCATGAAAACATTTAGAAACGAGCATATCACATATCAAATGATCAATGTAGTTATCACCTACTTTGAAGGCATTTGTTTTTCTGTTTTATTCAAAATGGGTGTATATATTTTTTCCAAACCGAATATGCAAGTCGGAAACCTCACAATTCCTGAACTGTCCTCTGATTTTTATTTTCCCCTAGTGAATTTAGAATGGTGAGCTATTTGTTTTGTTTGCCTAGGCATTGGCAATATCTCAATGTGTAGTTCTAGTGGTTTGCATGTTTTTGCTCGCAATTCCAATTAGAAATGCATCTTTTAACCATATTTTCGACAGATTGACTACATCGAACTTCTCTTATCCGAACATGGAGTTACTTTCCCTTCATTCTTTCTGATTTTCTTCCTGCTGCTTCTAAAGCCTCTTTGTTACTCCCAAATCCAGGGCTATCCCTTTGCTTTAGAGTTCCCTGCAATTCCAATTATATTAGAAAGTCTTTACTATATACTGTCATGATGGTCATTATCTCTCGGTATGTGTGTGTGTGTGTATATATATATATATATATATATATGTAATTATGAAAATTTTTCATGTGCTAAGAATATGCTAAATATGATTTTGCAGCTAGTTCACTTAATCATCTTGAGATCCCAGTTCCTACTAATCAAAACTTAAGCTTATAGAAACTGCTTTCCATCTTTTCTCTTTAACTGGGGCACCATCATTTAGGTGAAGAAGATGAACTCTACTGTTTGTATCCCTCCCTCCCTGTGTTCTGTAGGTGCAAGCTTTCCATTGAAGCGTCACACCCATGCTTTTGCATGCATTCTCCAGTTGCCTGCTGTGGCTCCCTGCTTCCCCGCAGGCTGCAAAGGTTACTCTGACTGCTGGAACCCTCTCAGTCGAGAACACCGTGTGATGTTGTAAGTGGTGCCCCATGCGGTGTATTCATCTACACTGCACAATTCCTTACCTAACACCTCTCTGCAAATAAAGACAATCATAAAATTTCTGTATATCTGGGCCCCTGTAATGCATCTTTTCCCTACAGTAGATTTACTATATATTGTCTTCAGATTTTACTTTGCAAACCTGCCATTAAACAGAATTAATAATGAAACAAAGACATCAGCCTAATCTCCATATGTCAACAGATATACAACACAGCCTATTTCCTCCAATTGAATTTCACATGTTAAAAGAACCAAATTCTAACAAATTGGAAATCACCAAAATAATTCAGTTAATTCATTTAATGAAGTAAATAATTCAGTGAGAGTTGATTGTGTTATCACATATTAAGTGCTCAGAATACAAAGGGGTACAGAAAACAGTCCCCAAACACATGTGCTTACAGATTAAAGAGAATGACCTTTTACTAACGTTGTATGACCAAGTTAGTTCAACCTGGATTATTTCAAACATTTAAAAAAAAATATTTAGAGAATGAGGCACTGAGGTGTGGGATATCTCCTAATCAATATTTAAATTATTTTCTGGCTATGAAAATATGTAGGCCGTGGTTAGAAATGAATGAGAAGATCTCGGGTGCAATTATACTGCTCCAGTAACTTCTAACTTGTTAGAAGTTTAGAAACATCAGTCAAATGCAAGACAAATTCTTTTTCCCTGAAGTATGCTTGTAATAGCATATGGGAATTTAAGCTAAAGGAAAAATTCTATTCTTCTCTCATCTAATGTCATATTAAGCTATTTCTGCAGAACCACTTTTATAATGTGCGAAAGAAAAAAACTGTAAATAACTATATTTTGATACATAACAATACTGTTATTTAATCGAGCAAGATGATGTTTTCCTCCACACTAGAAATCTAGACAATGTTGAAAACAGTGTATGGTTTAAGGACATGGGCTCTGCAGACAGGCTGATGGAATTCAAATTCTATTCTCATTGATTAACAGTGTGGCCTTAAGAAAATTACTTCTCTGTGACTGAATTTCCTCCTTTAGAAAGTGTGGATCATGGGTTCTCATCTTGTCATAAGGCTACTATAATGATTAAATAAAATAACATGTGCACAGCACAGAAAATTGCCCAGAAAGCACAAGCAAAATCATAAGCAAAATTGAACACTGTTCTTAATATTTTTATATAGTGTCATGTGTCAGGAAGGTCAGATAATATTCTCCCAAAGAATATGCTTAGATGAACACTATTCTCACAATTTTTATATAGTATTTCAACCTTTACTGAGTTTTGTAACATAAACAATCTAATTTTCAACTCCATATGGCCCTGTGACGTGACAGGAAAAAATATTTTTACATTATTCTTAATTCATTGATGAAGAGAAAGACACAAAATATTACATGACTCATCTGGATTAGCTGATAAGTGTTTACTGATTTTCTACTGATCATCAATGACAGATTTGTTTTTCCAGAGCAAATGAATGAATGTAGGATGTTCCTTACATAAATTAGTAGACCTAGTTAACCAGAGTTGCCTATGGGAGTACTTTATATTTTACTGTAGGCAACTTTTTTGACATAAGTATATATTTGATAATTTTACTGATGCTTGATCATTAGGTGATTTTGATCATTACGTAATTCTTAAATTATATAAAACCAAAATTTACATAGTTCCCAAATACATATAGGAACTCCAAAAGTTGTCTTCTCTTGGTTTAATTCTCACGTCAAAGATGTTGCTATTGTGATATTTTTTTGGAACCACTCCTGGAAGACCAGAAGAAATGAGAAATGATTGCTTTGTAAACCCTTAATAATAAAGTCCTTCATCTTCGGAAGTTGCATCTGATGGTTGGAAATACATGTAGCAACTTAAAGCTAAATCTAATTAATAAGAAATTAAAGAAAATGATTATGATGTGTTTGAACCAAAAAAAAGAGTATAAATTCTTACAAAGCACACTCTATGTATTTACATGTATGCATGTATGTATTTATCTATCTAAATTCTATTTTACTTTTGTACTACACACTGTCTCTGAATATGATTTTGAAAGGGAAGTTCAACAGTATGTTTAACAAGCTTGACATGGTGTATAGAATATAATTCTCCAAAGAAATTGCCAAGAGTTACAATCATTTTTATGTGCTTTGGCAGAGGAAAAATAGGCATTCCCATTAATTTTTAGTCAAAACTGTATCTTTATTATAGGTGACGGCAGCAAGCGAAAGTTTCCTAAAAGTAAAGCAGGATTTTTCTCTTAGTAAAGTGCCAATGAATTGTGAAATATTACCCGTAAAACCACTATTTGCTGAAATAGGCTTGGCTCAATCAATGATTTTCAATTACTAAGGCAAAAAGCTCTCCCCTGATTTTTATATAGTCTGATTCACTCAGGGCAATAAACACTACAGAAAAGGATTATAAGCTGTGGATTTACAAATACACCTAGTTCTGGAGCTTAATTAATAAATATTAATCACCTCTTTGATGGTTCAAATGCCATGCACAAACATATTTCCAACTAAAGATGCATGATTTTTTGAATTCAAATGTTTCTGTAGCAAAAGTGCTTTATTTCTGTGTTTCGTAAATGTTTTGTTCACATGATGTATCTTGAGGGTATAAAGAAATTTATTTATGATTTAAATTTAATTATTTACTTTTAAAACGCTTGACTAGTAATTTTCACATACACTGCTATCTCTAAACTCCAAGATATATTATCAATATAAATTAAATTCAAACTATTTTCATTTATAAAGACAAAACTCTCCATATAAAATTGTGGAATTACCATAGTCACTATTAAAAAAAAACAACACTACTCTGTATTCTATGCATTCTTTCATCTTTTGTCAGAATTTTCTCATGCTACGTCACAGTTACTCACATATTAGTACAGTATATCATTCAGATAGTAAAAACAAGAAAAAAAAACAAACAGCTGAAATCATGATGATGTTTGTTCTTAGCCAAATCTCTACTCCTATTGGCATTTTGCAAGCATAGATTTTCTTTTGTATCGTATTTCCGTAACGATGGAGTTACCTTTTCTAAGCAATGTGACTTAGCCAGAAATGACAGAGTAAATACCGTCGCCTCTCAAGCAAATCTGAGAGAAAAGATTGAATGAAAACCATCTGTGCCTCTTTTCTTAATGGAGTTTTACTCCTCTGGGGAAGATTAAAGTAGAGCTTTGGAACTCTACAAATTGCAGGTAGATTTTTATCCGTTTAGATTGGACATACTAATATTACTGCCAACACACCAACACTGACTCCTTATTTAATACCAAACTTTTTGTTTTGTCCTAGTCTGGGCACTTCTAATCCCTTTGTTCTAATTGCTCTTTTTATTCTACAGCAGTCACCAGCTTCTAACATTCTATGTAATTTTATTTGTATTATGTTTTTATTGTTTATTGTCTGTTTCCTCCTCACTGCCCTCGACAAATTGAATGCAAGCCAGGTGGTCATGGATTGGAAAACCAAATGATAGAAAAATTCTTAGGGATGAAGTGTACGTTTTTTTTCTAATACTGTGGCTTGTGTCACAGGAAACACACCATCTAAGTTCACCAACATACCCAAATGAGCAGGGGCTATAAGAGATGAAAGCAATGTGTTCAAAGCCTGTTTCCTGTGCTATATCTAAGTCATTCTGAATCACCTCTATCTGGAAGCCTAGAACTAGCAAAGCAACAATAAACAGAAAGCAGATGACTCATTAGAACTGCTGTTCCTTTTCCCCATACAGTGGAGTTCAAGGTTTTTCCCTGACATTGGGTCATAGCTAGGAAGAAGTTTTGATATAATTATTCCATGGATGTTGTGAATAACCTAGATGCTGAAATGCTGATCTTCTCTACGTGGATCCTCCCCAAAATTACAAAAATAAAGAATAGAAAAATTTAAAAAACAGGAACAGAATTAACAGAATATCTGTTCCCCTTGCTGAGATTTGGTATGGCCCCAATAGCATCTTTGCTTCTCTAAGGCTGCTGAACCTCTGAAATAATAATGCCAGGTTACATCACGCCAGCTTTCAACTTCTGGTCTTGGCAAGGAATCTCTCAACAGCTTCTAGATGAATAGTGTGTCGCCCCAAGGAGAAGTCATCTACACACTTGAGACAATTTCAGGCTGGCTTAGCATAATGGCTAAGAGCCTGTTCTCTAAAATGAGAATGCTTAGGTTTTTTCACTTAATTCTCTGTGAATGTGGCCAAATTACTTAACCTCTTTGTCCTTCAGTTTCCTAATCTGTAAAATAAGATAATAGTAGTGCCTTTTTCATCATTTTATTGAGAGGATAAGATGAGATGAAACACAGAAAAGACTTAGAACAGTGCTTACATGTGGTAGTTACATGTGGTAACTACTTGATAAATATTGTTACTGTTGTTTTTAAAGATATAAGCAATAGGTTGTACGAAGACAAAGCAGAGTGTGAAACAAGAAGTTGACTCGGTCTGAATATTTTCCTGACTGCTTAGAAAAGACCTGTATGAAAGATGAGAGCTGATCTGAGAATGAAGGGAGGGAATGAGCCATGGGCTAATTTAAGTAAAGCCTTGCAGGCAGAAGTGAAAGTAAATGCAAACTGCAAAGCTACAGAGAGCTGGAGGAGTGCAGGAACGTTAGCGGGCGGTGTGGCTGGAGCAGAGTGTATACAGGGAAAGTAAATCAGAGCAGGGAGGTAGAGAGGCTAACTCACGGAAGGCCCTGCAGGCCCTCGAAAAGGTCTGGTCTTCCAGTTTGCGGGAAACATTGGATGGTTTTGGTAGAGAAGGTAGAGGACTCTGCCTGGATAGGCTGAGCTCTGACATAAACAGTAGGGATTTATTTCTTCTTCATGTTCCACATCCAAGGATGGATGTCAGCTGTGGCTCTCCTCTGTGTCCTTCCATTCTGGAGCCCAGGCTGAACAACCATGCGCCAAGGCAGACGGGAAGAGCAAGAGAGATGGAGTTACTTCTGCTGGGAACTGGCCCAGATCACTGCGTTCACATCAAATTACCCATCAAGTCACATCACCAAACCTCTGGATGACATCAGGATATGTACTCTTTCTCCTGAAAATCTCAGCGTAACAGGTGTGGAAGAACATATACCACAGAAAAAGGAAGAAGCAGGTGATTGTGAACAATAATACCATCTGTTAAAGTTAACATGATTGGGTGAGGTTTAAAAGGATCCTTCGAACCTAGGGGCAGGATGGGAATAAAGACGCAGACATAGAGCATGGACTTGAGGACATGGGGAGGGCGAAGGGTAAGCTGGGATGAAGTGAGAGAGTAGCATGGACATATATACACTACCAAATGTAAAACAGATAGCTAGTGGGAAGCAGCCACATAGCACAGGGAGATCAGCTTGGTGCTTTGTGACCACATGGAGGGGTGGGATAGGGAGGGTGGGAAGGAGGGAGATGCAAGAGGGAGGAGATATGGGGATATATGTATACGTATAGCTGATTCACTTTGTTATAAAGCAGAAACTAACACACCATTGTAAAGCAATTATACTCCAATAAAGATGTTAAAAAATAAAGTAAAAGGATCCTTCAATGGATGTTTTGTGGAGAATGCACTATATGGGAGTAAGGATAGAATTGGGGAGATGAGATCAGATGATATTGAGGTCTTCTATGTAAAGTGATAATGTCTCCACCTAAGATATTAGAAACAGAGGAGAAATGAAGTGATTAATTGAGGATATATATTGAAGGTAGAGTTGATGAGGCTTGCTGATGGATGGGTTGTAAGAAGTGGGAGAAAGGAAAAACTCAGGATGACTTTTTGTTTTGTTGTTGTTGTTTGGCCTGAGCAACAAGAAGAATGCATTTGTCATTTACTGAGATGGAGAAACCGGAATATAAATTAAAATGTGGCCTAAATGAGAAAAAATACATTTAAAAACCCACAAAATTTATTACTGAATTTAAATTAAATTACAAATTTAGAAGCAATAAACTACAGCATCAGTACTGAAAGATTCAAATCAAATAAATGATGTAGAAAACATGTTGAAACTTTCTCATAGAGAAGAGTGAAAAAAAGAGTGTAAGAGATAAGAGAGAGAGAAAAGCCAATAGGGGATAAACTTCAGTATCTAATAAGTGACAACAAAGTTGTTAAAAATGATAAAATACAACACATGCATTGATGAAAGATAGAAGACGGGGAGGGAGGAAAAGACAGATGAGGATACGGCGAAGGGGGGAATTTTTCTGACTGGAAGATAATGAATTTTCAGATCAAAATGCTCATAGTTAAGAGAGAATTATAATAAAATGGAGTTGCCTTGAAAGGTATTGATGCAAGGATTTTGTTTCTTTTGTTTTTCTGTATTTTTTTTTCCAATTTCAAGGTTAATTGCAGATTTGGGCATATTTACACCCCACCACCCCAGGAAAGAAGTGTGGTCTCACAAGATAAAGTTAGAGGAGTTACGGTTCTCACTGACATTCGTAACTTAAGGGCAAGAAATGCAAAATTTCGAATCCCTTAGGCCATTAGCGATTGATGCAATTTAAGAAAGGCTTTTGTAGTGAGTTCCAGAGGCCAGCCCCAAGCAGGCAGAGACAATTTAGCAGCAGCAATCTCCTCTCTGCAGCAATATTTACACAGGGAACAGGTCCAGTAAATTGGAGGGTCAGTGTGCCTAAAAGCCTAGGCCAACTCAGCCAAGCCCCAGATGCATCACTGACCACTTACACTGCTGCTGCGTTCTCTTCTACTAGTTTTGTATTTGATGGTGATATGCCATCAGGAGACCAGGGGGTTCAGCCATCATTTCTGAAAATGCTACTTTCACTTACCGCTATAAGAAAAGTGAGAAAATCAATAAACTATTCTTATTAGATACTTTAGGTATGCATTTGTAATTGAAAATATCTGAAAACACCAACTATTCAAAACAGACATATACAGGCAGGAAAAAAATGATATGGTATGTTTTAAAGATACTTAAGGGTAGAACTATCAAAGTATCCATTGGGATAGTCTTATTCTAGAAACAGATCTAAACATATCTCAGCTAAATGCCTTGTACATTTAATGTCTTAATATAAAGGGAAAAAGTCAGATTAGACATTCTGGAAGGGCTTGTAAGTAACTAAATATTACTAATCAATTTCCAATTTTACATTGTTTGTTTTCAGACTCAACTTTTGAACCAAATACTACTCGCTGCCTAATTAAATGTTCCTCTTTTGTATTTCACCCCTTAGCTAGTCAACTGATGCTCACATCATTTTGTACATGAAATCTCTGTTTTGATTATGAATTATTTATAATCAGGTGTCAATTTTTCCCAGTAATTTTAATAATGAATTAAAGAAAAACCTTAGATTTCAACTAATATTATAATGCTTTTAGTTTTATGACTCCAAATCTTCTTCTCTCATATTCTTCATGATGAATTAAGTTTTATACATGGAGGGATATTTTTAATTTAAATTAGGAAAAATATATATTTATTTCTATGTAATGAAAAGATTCACCTTATTTTGTGACCCTAGTATATATTTTTGATGTGTTTGCATATTTTGCTTGCTCTTACAGCAAGGATAGTTTTATGGCAGAAGCTAAATAAGGAATTCCCAGTGAATTACTTCTTATCCCTACCCTGGAACATTTCCTTAATCTACAGACTTTTTCAAGAGTTTTCAATCAAGGCAAGAAGAAACAGCACATGCCATGGAAATCTATAAACCACTTGTTCTGAACTACACATTAAAAACTCATAATAAATTCTAATATTAAATCAGCTTCTTAGAAATCTGTGGGTATCCATATAGAAAAGTCCTTGCTTAGGACTTTTTACAATTTTACAATCACAATGTTTGTAATTGTAAAACAAAAAAGTCTTCCAATTAAGATTAAGTAAAAATTAACACTAACTGACAAATATGTAATCCCCGTTTATTTTATCCCTATAGTATATGCTTCCTAAGTCAATATGAGAACAATGAACACACGAAGGAAATATTTTCCAGACAAAATTATAGGAATAAAGTTGCCCGAATGTATATCTGGATTTTAAAAAAAGTATTTCAACAGAATTTCTTGTCAAAGACATTTTTTCATAGCTAGTTGTATATGTAATTCTAAAAATGCATTTAAAATATGGAGACATAAAGTAGAAAGACCTGCCTCTCAGCATCAGCATCATAGCAATTTAGAGGTCCGCACATCCCATCAGAAGCAGCAACACAAGAATTCAAGTTCTGTCAAAAAAAAGATGTTAAAGGAGAAAAGAAACCTTTAACCGGAGAGAGGATTTAATCTAAAAGATTGTCCAGAGTGGAACTTCTATGTGAGTCTCATCAAAACCATAAGACAGGGCTTCCTTGGTGGCACAGTGGTTGAGAGTGCGGATGCAGGGGACACAGGTTCGTGCCCCGGTCCGGGAAGATCCCACATGCCGCGGAGCGGCTGGGACTCTGAGCCATGGCCGTTGAGCCTGCGCGTCTGGAGCCTGTGATCCGCAACGGAAGAGGCCACAGCAGTGAGAGGCCCGCGTACCGCAAAAAAAAAAAAAAAAAAACATAAGACAAAACTCTTCCTTTCTTCCCTTATCCCTTGAACACACTTAGGAACCAAGCTAAAAGTATCAACCTGCTTTTCTGTTTTTATTTAAAGGGATACATATCTATGATAAGCAGATATAATAAAAACAAGAATTATGGGTCATAAGAATTCTTTTATGAAAACTAGAAGTTAACTGAAAGAACTTCAGAATCAGGCAGGAATAGGGTTCACTCTCTGTCTTGATCTTTTATAGCTCTGTGAATTTACCTAATCTCTCAGAACAGCAGTTTCCTCATATAAAGAATGGAAAAATAAGAGCAAGCTACAAATTTTTGAAGTTTAATTAACTTATATAATGTTCTTTGTAAGGTTATAAAACTTATTTGGGATTAAGTTAGCACTTAATAAATAGTAGCTATCAATGCTATTCATATTAACTTTTTATATACTTTTTCATACATACAAGATACCAACCTTTTATTTGGTAGGTATGATTCATCATTAATTTTATTATTTAAATTTCATTTAACCTGTACCATTTTTATCATAGTCACATGTTGGTGGAAATAAATGATTAGAATATGATTTTCTTTAGAAGTTTTATTTTACTGACAATTTTTATGTTATTAGCAGTATCTATTTATTACCTCCTTGTGACAGACCTAGTGCTATGACAGAAATTTGTGGGAGGTTAACATAACAGGGTAGAGAGGTTTAGCTCAGAGTGGTAGCTGAAAAAAGTTAGGAAGGGCTTTTAAGGAAATCACCAGTTACAAGTGTCTCTGGGACTAATTTTGATGGAAAAGTAGACATTAGTCAGGTTACAAAAATGGTGGAAGCAGTGAGGCAGTGATACTGACATTTTACAGAGAGATGTGCAGGCATCATATTTTTGAGGAAATATTTGAGCAAAGGGAGTTTATGTAGTGATAGAAAACATGATCCTTGAAAGGCAAAATAAGAGACTGAACACAAAAGGGTCTGATATGTATTGATAAAAAAAAAAGTATGGCTTTTATTCTGAAGGTGTTGGGGAGGTGAAGATTGGAGTTTATACAGCAAAAATTGAAATGACTGGATTCTGATTTTTTGAAATACAAGCTGGAGAAAGTGTTGAGTATACATTAAGAATTCTAAGACCACAGGTAGCAAAACCATTCAGAGGGACCATGGAGGCATGATGGTATATGAGCTATGGGGGTATCAGTAGTGGCAAAGAGGGGACAAATTTTAATACATCTATAATTAAGATAGGAAATACATGTTTTATTTAAGTTTAGGGTAAAAGGATGCGTTTCTTTACAAGGAGAGTTACTAGACATCGAAATGGCTTCACACCTTTGAACACTGGATTTTTTAATGACCTAGATTTGGCTTTTAATGAGAAACCCAACTACTTTTACCCCCGCCTTTACATCTGCTTTGGGGTCTAATCCTTTTTTATGCTCCTGGATAAAACCTCAGACAAGCCCTCTAGCTTTTCAGGCAGTCCACATAATATACAACATAAATAGCTCCTTGCTTTGGCATAAAAATTCCAGATAGGATATTCATTAAATCCTGTCACAACAAAAATCTGGTCCATAACAGCAGATCCCAAGCTTGGGTCTGCTTAAGACCTGTAAGCCTCCAGTGGGACATGAGCTAGTTGGTTTCTTCTTTAGATATCATTTTTTCTCTACTCCCAACTCAGCTGCAATTTTAAACCCTTCCAGAATCTGACCCAAAGGAATGGATGGATTTGCTAAAGGCAACACAATCATACATGACAGAGTTAGCTGTGATCTTGGGTTGGTGTCCTCTCCATCACTGAGGCACCCTTGCTGGATCTTTCTCAGGGACCATTTTTGGGGACCTGCAATAGCAATCATCTTCATGTAGACAATGTCCAAAACTTCTCCAGCACCTTACTTACCACTTCTCCTCCTTTGTGTCAAAGGAGGCTAACACTCTGTCACTGAGGGTTATTTTAAACTTTCAGGCAGTGCTCTTGAGCAGAATCCCCAAGCTTGTCTTATTTTGCTGTGTGTGGAGCACATTCATCTTGCTAGAAGTAAAGGTTTGGCTTTCTCTCTCTGCCACCTAAGCCTATGATGTGTAGCCTCTTCTGCTGGCCCCTCGGGTCCTCAAGCCCCAGCGAACATACACACTCTTGCTGTGCTTACCTTCAAACCTCCTTTACTTGGCTTAAGATGAAGGGAAGGATTCCGTGCCTTTGCCCAAGAAGGGGTTGGTGGAAGTGGTTGATGGGCAGTCTACTGCCAGTTTCCTCTGTTAAGGTCGTATCTTCCATGTTTTTGACCACTACCTCTCTTAAAGCAGGCAGGCGTGTGACTGTTTAATATTCCCCAAAGGACACTTGAGTCCTTCCTTTTGGAAGTAATGATAGACACCTCCTACTTCTCCTCAGAGGGAGATGAAATAACCCTATTGTTTTTCCCTCAGCCTTTCTTTAGAGCCCTCTGTGGAACTGTTGAGAGAATAGGATGGGCTAACTTGCAATCTGTCACATAGGCCTTTAAAAATAGAATGTTTGTATTTTAATCCTGGTTTTGACTCCCATGAGGCTCTTTTTGGAGATGGGGGGAGGCATAAGTAGGAGGAGGAAAAGAAGTTACAAAACATCTATAATATTCTGTTCTTTTCTCTTCTATTGCATAGCTTAAGAAAATCTGCTTACATCCTATGTATTTGAAAATATTTTATAATATGCAAATTACATGTGTATATATGAAATTGATTACAGCCATACTTCATCTTAGCATGTTTTGCTTTATCGGGCTTGTCAGATATAAAGTTTTGTGGCAACCCTGGGTAGAGCAAGTTTATTGGTGCCATTTTTCCAAAAGCATTTGCTCTCTTCATATCCCTGTGTCACATTTGGTAACTCTCACAATATTTTAAACTTTTTTATTACTATTATACTTGCTATGCTGATTTGCGATCTTTAATGTTACTACTATGACTCACCGAAGGCTCAGATGATGGTTAGTAATTTTAAAGTATTTTAAAATTAAGGTATGTACTTTTTTTAGACATAATGCTATTTCATACTCTGTAGACTACAGTATACTGTAAACATAACTTTTATATGCACTGGGAAACCAAAAAAAATTGTGACTCAATTTATTGTGAGATTTGTTTCATTGCAGTTGTCTGAAACTGAACCCGCAATATCTCTGATGCATGTCTGTACTTGTATATGTGCATGGATAAATGTCTGTGAATGTATATGTGTGTAGGTTTCAATGTATACTAATAAAATACATATAAATACATGTATGCATATGTCTATGTACACCATATTGTCTTATACCTCACACACACTCACAAATACCCTGTGAATGTGGCAAGATATAAATATTATTTACTCAAGAATTCCATGAAGTCTTCCAAAATCAACCACTGTATTTGATAACTATATGCATTTGTATACTATAAATATTAAAGTTGATGCATAAGGGAATATACTTCTATATAAGAGAGTTTCTCTCTAAATTATATCTTTCTTAAATTGAATTTCAATTAATATTTTTGTAGTACATTATTTAATCCCTTAATATATTTGCTAATGTTTAAACCCTGTTGTTATATTTAAGTCAATATTTCCTTTCCTATATATTTAGTAACTAACTGTATAGTATCTATATTCAGGCAATGGCAGTTGGATATATCATATTAATTAAGTACCACATTAGATATCTCCTTTCAGATTGTCCTCCTACATATTTGATATAAACCTTTTAAACTGCAGGGAAAAGTGACAACAAACCCCAGAGCTACACTATGTGATTGAGAGAATCAGTTATCCCGGTGTCACTGGAAGCAAAATCAATTCATGTATTCTGTCATCCTTAGAAAGTACTCTCTAACATGTTGTCAGCAATACATTTTACAGGATTTCCCCAAAGTCAATTGCTCCTTCTATTTGGGATTATGATGAAAGCAAATTGATTTTTCCCATACACAGAAGAAGCACAAGAGAATAGATACTTCTAGTATACTCACTTACTTTTTTTTTTACTGACAGATTACTCCTGGCTTACTAATGTAAGGTCCTTAGTAATTGAAATTCTGGCTGTGAAATATATTCAGGCATAACCAACAGGAATACAATTTCCCTTAAAGTTACTTTCATGCAGGTAGGCAGGAAATTTATTTTTGAATAACTTATCTCTGAGCATGTTTTAAAAAATAAGGCAACTCTTTCTAATGTTTTACTGAAATTATTGCCAGGATATCATCTTCAATTTTAATTTACTATATCTCCCATAATCTAGTGATAATCATATTTTTGTCTTTTTCTTTAATTGAATTGAACAAATTCAGAAATAGCATTTAAAATCTTTTAATAAACTTTTTCTTGAAATGTAATTTTTAAACAGAAAAAGAGATGTTAAAACTGAGCTAAGACGATTTGCAAACAAGATAACAACTACAGGTAGATTATGCTGCCATTTAAACAAGTTCTATTGAGGCTGCCTATAAGGAAAGGGTGGATATAGGAACACATTTCCTTCCTCGTTTTGGGCAGCACAGATATGTAGACAAATTTAAGAGAATTATTTCAACTGAATTAGAACTTGCTAAAGATGTGCAAATATATAAACTGCACATTGGAGTGACCAAATGTTAACAAGGAAGAGAAGGAACAAGCAATCAAACAAAAACAGAAACTGATGAAATATAGAAAACACTAAATTTCTGCTGCCAAATATGTACATGCAAGCTGACCACTCTTTTGACATTTGTACAGAGAATAACAAATGGGATTAACTTCTGTACAGTATTATAGAGTACATAGTGCTAGTTCAAGTTCCAAGTAGAACACTAATGTCTCAATTAAAGATAGATGCTGGGATGGCATCAGCAATACAGATGAATAAGGCATCCCTCATAGTTAGTATCCCTCCTCAACAACAAAGATTTGGCATCCATCCTTGGACAAAAATGCCTTAGTGGGAGCTATGGGATTACGCACCATATGCCAAGGGACCTGGGAAGAGTCTTGCCTACCCATGCATAGGGGTAATAGTCACAGAGACCTCAGTCACAGCTATATATCCTGCAGTAGTGAATGAACTGGCTCCAGGCCCTCTCAAATGCTAAGAGCCCCTGGAGAAAAGGATCTTAGATAATCACCCATGGCTTCTATGCAGAAGTCCAGGTTTCCAGCATAGAAGTTCCAGTACATCACTGGAACAAAAACACCTGAGACTGAATACACTGTAGAGGGTAAGAGGAGACGTTTTACTTTACCTGAGTCATCCCCTCCTGAGGTGGCACAGCTTAGTGCCAAGTGAGACCTTTTTGACCCATGATTTACACTTGGGGGAAAGTGAGAGCATGTGAGTGAATGTCTGGCTGCCCCAGCTGTGTGGGACTTTGCCAAAGAGGCCCAACTATCTCTCGTCCCACCCAGAGTACTGAGAAGTGAGCTGTATGAATGGGGGGTGGGAAGAAGCCAGAGAGCAACAAAGAGGACTGTCAAAGAGCATTCAAGGGACATGGATCCTTTTAAGGTATCACAGACTCCATCAAGACACCAGCTCATGAGCCACTGGGGAGGCCTGGCCTGCTGATTCCCCACAAGTGGCACAGAGGCACCCCCATTACTATACATGCCTCACTCCCACCCTGTGGCTGGCTCTCTACACACACTCATGAAACTGTCCAGAGTGAGCTTTGGCAGATGGCTGGTGACCACCTGCCGAAAGCCAGCCTGGCTATGCGGGCCAGGAAGAAACCGCAGAGTTGAGCTTTAGGGCACTCTGGAGAAAGTGAAAAGAGGCTGTCAGCACTTGGCCTGATGTGTTGTATGATCAAAAGAAGGCATACAAATATAATAATTTTGCCACAAGAGGGAGCAAGAAGCATGAAGCGGGCATCTCTACAGAAGGTCTGAGAAAGCCTCAGAATCCCTACCAGGGTTGACAGAAGATATTTCTCTCCCAAAGTCAGTTAGTAAAAACTGGAGAGGGAGATCACTACCAAAAATACAAAAACAGGATCTCAAGACTCCAAGAAATATGCAAAAATCAAGGAAACTGGACTCCACTAAGGGATCACAATTATCTTCCCCAAAGACATGAACGTCTGCATTTTACCCAATAAATAATTAAAAATAGCTGTTTTAAAGAAGTTAAATTAGCTACAAGAAAATACAGAGAGACAATTCAGTGAAATCAGGAATATAATACATAAACAAAATACAAAGTTTAACAAAAAGAGAGAAATCATAAAAAAGAAAATTCTGGAGCTAAAAAAATACAATAAATGAAAAATGCAACAGCGAAAATCAACATCAGAATGGATCAAAAAGAATTTTAAAATCTGTGAATTAGAAGACAATAACTTTGAAATTATCCAGTAAGAGGAGAACAAAGCAAAAAGAATGGAAGAATAAAAGCATATGTGATGTATTGAATAACCTCAAAAGAAATAATCATCGAAGTATTGGAGTCTTAGGAGAAGAGAGGGAGAAGGGGGCAGAAAACTTATTTAAAGAAATAATGGCCAAGAACTTCTCAAATATATGGAGCGATTTGCAAATGCAAGTTCATGAAGGTCACAGGTCACCAAAAAATGTAAGTTAAAGAGATTTTCTTAAAGACACATTATAATAAAGCTGTCAAAAATCACAAACAAAGAGAGAATCTTAAGAAAAAATAAAAAGCTTGTAATTAAAAAAAAAAAAAAAACATAAGGCTATCAACAGATTTCTCAGGTGATTCTTACAGTCCATGAGAGAATAGGATGATATATCCAAAATGTTGAAAGAAAGAAATAAAAAACTGCCAAACAAGAATACTCTAAGTGGCAAAGCTGTCCTTCAAAAATAAAGGGGAGATAAAGACTTTCTTAGAAAAGAAAAAGCTGAGGGAGTTCATCACCACCAGAACTGCCTTACAAGAAATGATGAAAGGAGTTCTTCAAGCTGAAATAAAAGGACACTAATTAGTAACATGAAAACATGTGAAAATATACAATATACTGGTAAAGGTAAGTGTACAGTCAAATTCAGAATACTCTAATACTATAATATGGTAGTGTGCTAAACACTTTAGTATAAAGGTTAAAGGACTAAAGTATTGAAAATAACTACAGTTACAATAATTTGTTAATGAATGCACATATAAAAAGAGGTAAATTTTGACATCAAAAACACAAAAAGGATAGTAATTTTGCATGTGACTATAGTTAAATTGTTATTAGCATTATATCAATAGATATTTTATGTAACCTCATGGTAATCACAAAGCAAAATCCTACAGTAGACACACAAAAGATAAAGAGAAGGGAATCAAAGTATACCACCAAAGAAAGTCATCCATTCACAAAGGAAGGCAGGAAGAGAGGGAAAAACAAGGGAACTACAAAAAAGCCAAAAACAAGAAGATGGCATTAGTAAGTTCTTACCTATCAAAAATTACTTTTAATATAAATGAATTAAATTCTTCAATCAAAAGGCATAGTGGCTAGACAGAAAAACAAAGAAGCAACTATATGCTGCCTATAGGAGACTCACTTCAGCTTTAAGGACACACATAGGCTCAAAGTGAAGGGATGGAAAAAGATATTCCATGCAAGTGGAAACCAAAGGAAAGCAGGGGTAGCTATGCTTATATCATAAAAAATAGATTTTAAGCCAAAAATGATCACAAGAGACAAAGAAGGCCATTATACAATGATAAAGGAGCCAATTCATCAATTGGAAATAATAAATAAATATGAACCCAACATCTTAGTCCTAAATATAGTGAGCAAATACTAACAAATTTTAGGGAGAAATATACAACAATACAATATTAGTAGGGGACATCAATACCTCACTTTCAATAATGGATAGATCATCCAGACAAAACGATCAATAAGGAAATATTGGATTTGAACTATATTTTAGACCAAATGAACCTAACAGGCATATACAGAACATTTTATCCAACAGCAGAAGAATGCACATTCTTCTCAAGACATATGGAATATCCTCCAGGATAAATCATGATAGGTCACAAAACAAAACCTAGCAAATTTTCAAAGATTAAAATCAAAATACAGCATCCTTTCATGACGAAATTCTCAACAAATTGGGTATAGAAGGAATTCACCTCAACACAATAAACAGCACATGTGACAAGCCCATAGCTAACATCATACTCGATGAAAGGTTGAACACTTTTCCTCTAAGATCAGGAACAAGACGAAAATACCCTTTCTTACCACTTTTATTACATATAGCACTAAAAGTCATATTCAGAGCAAAAGGCAAGAAAAAGAAATAAAATGCAACTAATTTGGTAAGAATGAAGTAAAACTGTGTTTGTTTGCAGATGATATGATCTTATATATGGAAAATTCTAAAGACTTAACTAAAAGACTATTAGAACTAATCAACAAATTCAGTAAATTTGCAGGATACAAAATCAGCATATGGAAATCAGTTGCATTTTTGTATACTAACAACAAAATATCTGAAAAAGAAATAAAGTACTCACATTTACAATATCATCAAAAACAATAAAACACTTAGAAATAAATTTAACCAAGGAGGTAAAAATCTGTAAACTGAAAACTGTAAAACATTGATGAAAGAAATTGAAGAAGAAACAAACAGATGGAAAGTTATTTGGTGTTCATGGACTGACAGAATTAATACTGTTAAAATATCTGTATTACCTAAAGAGATTTATAGATTCAATGCAATCCCTATCAAATTTTCAATGTCATTTTTCACAGAAATAGTACGGAGCTACAAAAGACCTCAACTAGCCAAAGCAATCCTGAACAAAGATGAAGTTGTCACACTTCTTCATAAAACTGTATTGGAAAGCCATAGTAATAAAAGCAGTATGGTTCTGGCATAAAAATAGATGTATAGCCCAATGGAACAGAATCAAGTTCCCCAAAATAAACCCTTGCATAAAAGGTAAACTAATATTGGACAACAGAGCCAAGAATACTCAATGGGAAAAAGGATAGTCTCTTCAATAATAAATGGTACTGAGGAAACTGTATAATTTTATGCAAAATAAAGAAATAGTACTCTTATTTTACACCACTCACAAAAATTAACTTGAAGTAGATTAAAGACTTAAGCATAAGACCTGAAACTTTAAGACTCCTAGAAGAAACCATAGGGGAAAAGCTTCTTGACTTTGACCTTGGCAATGATATTCTAGTTAAGATACCAACAGCATAAGCAACAAAAGCAAAAATTAATAAGAGGGATTACATCAATTAAAAAAGCTTCTGCAAAACAAAAGAAACAGTCAACAAAATGAAAAAGCCTACAGAATGGGAGAAAATATTTGCAAATGAAATATCTGATATGGGGTTAATATTTAAAATATTAAGGAATTTATACAACTCAAAAGCAAACAAACAAACAAAAAAAAAACAAACTCACAAACAATTCTAAGCAAAAATGGCAATAGGAACTGAATAGCATTTTTCTAAAGAAGAGATACAAATGGTCATCAGATACATGAAAAGATGCTCAACATCAGTAATCATCAAAAAATGTTAATTAAAACTACAATGATACATCACCTCACATCTGTTAGAATGGCTATCACCAAAAGGACAAGAGATAACAAGTACTGGTGAGGGTGTGGAGAAAAGGGAAATCTTATGAACAGTTAATGGGAATATACAGCCCCTATGGAACAGTATGGAGGTTACTCAAAAAATTAAAAATGGAACTATCATATGATTCAGCAATTTCGCTTCTGCATATATATCCAAATGAAATGAAATGAAGATCTTTTCAGGACAATGTTATTCACAATAGCCAAGATATGGAAAAAAACGTAAGTATCTACCTACGGATGAATGGTTAAAGAAGATGTGGTGTGTATACATGCATACACATAATGGAGTATATTCAGCCATGAGAAAGAAAGAAATCCTGACATTTGTGACAATATGGCTGAAGCTTGGGGACATTATATTATGCTAAGTGAAACAAGTTAGTTAGAGAAGGCAAATACTCTATGGTATCATGTTCATGTAAAAGTCTAAAAAAGCCAAACTCATAGAAGCAGAAAGTAGAAGGGCTGTTGCCAGAAAATGGAGGTAGAGCATGGGTAGATGTCAGTCAAAAGAGTACAAACTTCCAGCTAATAAGATGAATACATCTGGGGATCTAATGTACAGCATGGTGACTAGAGTTAACAATACAGTATTATATACTTAACTCTTGCTAAGAGAGTAGACCTTGAATGATCTCAAAACAAAATGGTAATTACATGAGATGATAAAGGTATTAACTAACCCTACTGTGGCAATCATTTATCAGTATATATATATATATATATATATACACAAACGTATATATATATATATGTACGTATATATGTACATATACATATATATGTGCGTGTGTATCAAATCATCACATTGTATACCTCAAATTTTACACAACGTTATATGCTCATTACCTCAATAAAGCTTAAAAAATGATAGATGACAATTTAGCCTGTGTGTGACTATTAAATCATACAACCACCTCATAGCAAGTAGGGCTTAAGGTGATTACCCTACTTGTTTGTATAATAGAAATATACTAACATCTATTATTTGTATAATAGATGTTTGTATAATAGAAAAACAAACAACATGGTATGGGGCTGAACAGGCAAGATAATTAAATATATTTTGAGGTTTGGAGAAATTAGCATTGATCTTAGGTCCTGAAGAATACATAACATGTTAAAAGGCAAGGATATGACAGCAGTAATCTTTTTTGTGAAATGTATAAATGTTAGATCAGAATTTAGTTAGTTGAACCTGTACTCTCTTGTCATCAATATTCAGTTTCCTACCTAACTAGAGATCAAATCTATGTGCATATCTATGAGTTTTTTACTTGGGAGGTAATGTATCAAACAAGGAAGATGATAACTTGTAATTAGAAACAATTATTTAAAATTGTAAATTTTAAAATAAATTATCCTGTATTATATGTAAAGAAAGCAAAAAGATACCAATTTTCAATAATATTAACTCTTAAATAAAACTTTGAAAAATAAAGCCCACATTCAAGACTTCGTATCATCAATGCCTTTATATAAAAGCCTTATAAGGTATTCATATACTCTTAGAAATAACACTATTTTTAAGACATTATTTTATATACAGTTTGAAATTTATAATAGAACTGTTTATCAATTTGTTTCAATAAATATATTTAGACCTTTTGTAATCCATGGTCTCTAAAGAAATGTAAATGTTTCCATTTGTTTTAAATATTGTGAAGTTTAAAATAACTGATCTAAAAGATAGGTTTAGTTTTGCTGAATCAGCTTTAGATGCATTTTCCAACTGAAAAACAAAGTATCATTCATTTCAATAAAACATCTCTATTTTCAAGAGAACTGTGCTTTGAAACGAACTGAAAATTGTTAACTATTCTTATTCTGGGAAGCTCATGTTTTTTGGACTAGGTGAGGAATAGCAATTTCCCCTGCAGAAGTTGGTCTTTTCTGGTTCTTAACAGAAAGTTTGCAGTTTGCCCTTTGGGATGGTGTGCCTGTCAGCTGAGATTCAGAGCAGAAAGGCCTCCTACAATGTACAACACTTATCCCTGGTATAAAAGCCCTACCCAGGGATAAATGACACTGGAGGGAACTGAAGATGCTTTGTATCTAGAATTAGTCAATCTGATTACTAGACTATTACCTTCATTCAGAATTGAAGCTACTATTGCAAATATTTAGAAACTCATATAAGATTATTCTCCTGCATCAAAGTTATTTCTTTGCCGTTGCTTTATTCAGTTTTCTTGTACTGAGATTTAACATCTACATTTGCATTTGTTTATCTGGATATGATCATTTTTATATGTGGCTTAGGAGCTTAAAAGATTATGTTCTCCCCATGAAACAATGACAGCATGTACATGTCATATCAACACATAGGAAAGTTTTATATTATATCTCATGGTTTGTCAAGGAGCTAACTTACTGCAACACTGACTTTTGAGTAAAACAGGTTAAAAACTGTATTTCTGGAAAAGTTCATTAATGGGATCCGGTTTCCCAAATTCTAAAAGGAGAATAAAATATTTACTTTCTAAGCCTTCAGTATTATTTACTTATATAGAATACACAAACTGTCTGTGAAACTGTTTGTAATATAGGAGGCACCCATGGTGGTAATAATTAATACTTTTAATTATACAATTGTTATTGATAAACAGTACTAAATATAAGCAAATTTATTGTGCCTAGAACATTTATTTGATAGTTATCAGCTTCTAAAATACTTCAGCATCTATCTTTTAGAAAATCAAGTTAATATTTTCAGGTCAAATTAAATTGTCTTTCCAAATTCTATAGTTAAATAAGAGTGACTGTCCACACAATCAGAAGTAATTGGGGGAAAAAAATAGGGCTATCTCAGTGCTTTGTTGTTAAATTACCTTATAGTAAGCTCTTTCTGGGTTATTTTATGGTATGGCTTTGGATCAAAAATTCTTTGAAACAAATAACTATGAAAATAACTAAATACTATGTGTGGATCTCATATTAAATAAATAGTGAATGAGAAAAAATATAAAATATTTAGCAGCTTGATCAGTATAAGATGAACTGCATCTACAGAACCAATTCCAACTAGTTTAAACATTGGTGAAAAGTATGACAGTCCAGTACCATATAGACACTTACTCTTTATCCAATTTGTTACTCCTTAAGCTGTTGATGATGTCAATATCATGTTAGAAGAACTTGGGACTCATAACAAAATCACAAGGTAAAATGTTATTATTTTTTTTTAAAACATGGGGGAATTCAATTTCTCAACATTGGCAGTTCCAACTTCCCACTACTCTTATTCTTATAGTCTTATTTAAAATATTGTTTAATCACTATAATAGAATTCAAAACATTAACTAGACTTATTGTGGTGATCGTTTTGCAATATATACAAATATTGAATTATTATGTTGTACACCTGAAAGCAATGTGGATAGAGATTAAACACTAGTTTTCAATTTCTAAGTGATTTCATGTCATACTTTCAGAAGAATTCTAGTAGCATATTTATTAATCTATCATTCAGTTTTTATAAGTTGTTTTAAAATGTAAATAAAATAAGACAAATATTTGCCACATTATGAGCATTTCTTACCTATTACAGTAAAATACTGACAGTGGATTAATAAGGATTCCCCTAAAGCAGTATGTAAAAAACTGTCAAAGTACAGAAAGCAGAACTGATAACTGTTTTCCATTTTTCTCTAAAATTCTAATTGAGTTTTCTGTCTTCCACTTAGGATATTGAAAGTTACGAACAACATTGCTGTCACCAAAACAATAACTATGACAACAACATAAATTGGCTAATCAAAGAAATAATACCTTTTTTGGGTCACTTCAGAGAGCTGAGGTTGCAAAGGCTAACTATAAGGTAGAAACTAAAGGTTGCAGATGAACATAAGTGAGGACTTAGAAGATCTAAACAATTCTAACAAGCAACGAACTACTTTATAGAACACTCCACTCAGTAAGAGAAAATATACATTCTTATCAAGGACACATGGTACACTTAACAAGGTAGAGCAGATGACATGGCCATAAAACCAATCTTAATACATTTACAAGAACTGGAATCATACAGAGTATGATCTCACACTAGCAACATTAAATTAGAAATTAATAGCAGTGAAATATTCAAAACATTTGGGAATTGAACATTTCTAAATAAGCTGGGGGTCAAAAAGTAGCCACAGGGAAATTAGAAAATATTTTGAACTGCATTAAAATCAAAACGCAATATTTCAAAATTTGGGTAATGCAACTATAGCAGTGCATACAGAGAATGTTATAGCAATAAATAATTACATTAGAAAGGAAAGAACAGTTTCAAATTAGTGATCTAAGGTTCTGTCTTGAGGTAAGAAGTATAAGAGTAAATCACACCTACAATAAGGAGAAAGAAAGAACACAAAGCAAATTCAATGAAATTAGAAAAAGGAAAACAACAGATAAAATCAAGAAAATAAAGTTTTTTTTAAAGATTGATAAAATCAATAAATCTCTAGTAAAACTGGACATGAAAAAGAGAGAAGATATAAATCACCAATACAATAAATAAAATACAAACATCACTCCAGATTCTACAGAAATTAAAAGGATTATAAGGGAATATATGAACAAGTTTATTTCAAAAATTTAAATATAATGAAAAGTTTCCTTGAATGACACAAACCACCAGTGATCATTCCAGATAAAACAGATAACATTAAAAGTCCTAATTCTATTAAAGCAAACTGTATATGTAGTTAGTATTTAAACAAAGAAACTCCAGGGCCAAATAATTTTTCTGACAAATTCTATCAAAATTGTACGAAATACATAATAGTAAGTCTACACTAATTCAACCAGAAAATAAAGTAAGGAATGTTTTCCAACTCATTTTACTAAATAAAATTAGTGACATCAAATCAAATGAAAATATTACCAGAAAACACAGCTAGAGACAATTTTTTATATCAACATAAACATAAAATTTCTCAGTAAAATTTTGGCAAGCTATATAGAACACTATATAAAAAAGAATAATACATCATGACCAAATGGAATTTTAACTGGGAATGCAAGGCCAATACAACATTTGAAAATTAACAAATGTGAATCATCACTGATAAAATCATCTATCTATTGATAGATTAAACAGATCAAATTGATATGGTCCTCTCGATAGAAAAATAGCATTTGATAAAATTCAATATCAATTAATAATCAAAAGCTCTTAGCAAACTAGGAATAGAAGGAAATTATGAGGTCATAGATCTATAGCTAAACTACAAAATTTTAATAGGACACATGGAAGAAAATCTCTTTTACCTTTGGTTTGGAAAAAAATGTCTTAGATATAACACCAAAATTATAATTCATACAAGAAAAAACAGTAAAATGTACATCAAAATTTCAAATGTCTGCTCTTTGAAAAGCGTAGCTAGGTTAATGAAAAGAGAAGACACAGACTAAGAAAATCTTTTTAAAATTATATAGTAGAGGAATTTTATTAAAGTTGATAATAATATAAAAACAACTGAAATTTTTAAAAATAGGCACAAAACCTGAAGAGGCACTTCACCAAAGAAGATATACAGTGGTAGAAAAAGCTCAAAAAAAGATGCTCAACATCATTAAGAAAATGATAAGTAAAACCATGATGGAATATCATTCTCTATTAGAATGGCTAAAATTAAATTACTTTTAAAGATGGTAATACCAATTGCTTCCAAACTGAAATTTAATTGATTATTGAGAGGTAAAATATTGCAACCTCTCTGGAAGACCAGTTGTAGCTTCTTATAAAATTAAACAAATACCTACTATACAATTTAGCAATCCCACTACTAGGTACTTACTCAAGGGAAATAAAAACTTATATTCATGCAAAAACTTGTACATGAATGATTATAGTAGTTTTATTAATAACTGCCAAAACCCCAATTATTCTTGAAATAGTAAATCAATCAAATAACTATTGTTTATCCTTATGGTGGAATACAACTCAGAGATAAAAAGAAAAAGAATTATTGATACATCTACTATGGATGATTCTCGAATGCCTTATGTTAATCAAAAGAATACAGACATAATACTACATACTGTATAATTTCAGTTATACGACATTCTGGGGGAAAAACCCCACAAAACTATAGGAATGGATCACATTTCAGTGGCTTATAGGAGCTGGCAATTAAACAGTGACTATCCAGGGACAGGTGGGAATTTTGAGGGACGATGGTACTATTCTATATGTTGATTGTTAGCAGTTACATGACTACATGTATTGTCAAAACTTCTAGAAGTGTTCATCAAAAAATAAAAGAATTCTACTTTATGTAATTTATATCACAATCAAATAAAATTAAAATGGAATGTAGCTTTATTACTTCATATTGAGCCATACATTGAGTTGGACAAAAGTTCCTTCAGTTTTTAAGTGAAAATAAATGATACATTTTTCATTTTCACCAAGAACTTTATTGAACAAGGTATTCACCCTTTTGTTCTACTACCTTCTGACATTTTTCAGGCAACTTCATAATTCCATTTTCCCAAAACTTTTTATCTTTTTGAGCAAAGAACTGTTCCGGGTGCCTTTTACGGTCTTCCAGGGAATTGAAATTTTTTCCATTAAGAAAATTTTTGTAAAGACCGAAATAAGTGGAAATCTGAAGTTGCAGTGTCTGGTGAATATGGCAGATGAATCAGAACTTCCCAGCCAAGCTGTAACAGTTTTTGCCTGGTCATCAAAGAAACATACAGTTTTGCGTTAACCTGATGGAAGATTATAGTTTTTTGTTGACTAATTCTGGACACTTTTCACTGAGTGCTGCTTTCAGTTGGTCTAATTGGGAGCAGTACTTGTTGGATTCATCGTTTGGTTCTCTGGAAGAAGCTCATAATAGAGGACTCCCTTCCAATCCCACCATATACACAACATCACCTTCTCTGGGTGAAGACCGGGCCTTTGGTATGTTTGGTGGTGGTACATTTCGTTTGCCCCAGGATCTCTTCCATTCCACTTTATTGTACAGTATCCACTTTTCATCACCCATCACAATTTGGTTTAAAAATGGAACATTTTCATTATGTTTAAGTAGAGAATCGCATGCGGAAATATGGTCAAGATGGTTTTTTCGCTTTACCTAGGTGGAACCCAAACATCAAAGTGATGATCATGACCAAATTGGTGCAAATGATTTTCAGTGCTTGATTTGGATATTTTGAGTATGTCGGCTATCTCCTGTGTGGTATAATGTTGATTGTTCTCAGTTAATGTCTCGATTTGATCGCTATCAACTTCAACTGGTCTACCAGACAATGGAGCATTGTCCAGCAAGAAATCTCCAGCAAGAAAATCCCCAAACCACTTTTGACATGTTCAATCACAGCACCTTCTCCATACACTGCACAAATCTTTTTTTTGCATTTCTGTTGTGTGTTTACCTTTCTTGAAATAATAAAGCATAATATGCTGAAAATATTGCTTTTTTTCTTCCATCTTCAGTATTAAAATGGCTACACAAAAATTCACCAAATTTGCTGTTTTTTGTTTTTTTTTTTAATTCACACTGATATGACAGCTGTCACAATACAGTCTAACAAAATTGTTTCAAATGAAGTTAAAGACAACTAAGTACTACTAGAGCCATCTTACAGAAAAAAAAATGAACAAACTTTTTGGCCAACCCAATATTACTCAGATGTTTTGTTTTAGACTGTTTAAATCATGAAAAATAAAGTTTTCACAACATCCAAATTCACCATATATTTTATTGTATTATTTTTTATAGGACTATTTTTTAGAGTTCTTTTAGTTTCACAGCAAAATTGAGTGGAAGGTACCAAGATTTCCCATATACCCCTGTCCCTACTCATGCATACCTCTCCCACTGTCAACATCTCCCAACAGCATGGTATATTTGTCACAACTGGTGAACCTACATTGACACATTACTATCAAATTCTATATTTTACATTAGGGTTCACTCTTGGTATTTTACATTCTGTGAGTTTGGACAAATGTATAATGACATGTATCCACCATATTAGTATAAACCAAATAGTTTCACTGCCCTAAAAATCATTTGTTCTTCACCTATTCTCCATCTCCCCACTCCAAACCCCTGACTTTTTTTCTACATCTACAGTTTGCCTTTTCCAGGAAGTCATATAGTTGGAATCACATCCTATGTAGCCTTCTCAGATTCTCTTTTTTCACTTAGTAATATGCATTTTAGTTTCCTTCATGTCTTTTCATGAATTGATAGCTCATTTCTTGTTAGCACTGAATAAGATTCCATTGTCTGGATATACCACAGTTTATCCATTCACCTACTGAAAGACATCTTGGTTGCTTCCAAAGTTTGGAAATTATGAATAAAGCTGCTATAAACATCCAAGTTCAGATTTTTGTATAGACATAAATTTTCAACTCTGGGTAAATACCAAGGAGCACAATGGCTGGATTTGATGGTAAGAGGATGTTTAGTTTTGGATGAAACTGTCAAACTGCTTTCCAATACAGCTGTACCAGTTTTCATTGCCACAATCTGCTGCCCCATATCGTTATCAGAATTTGCTATTGCCAGTGTTCTAGATTGTGTCCAACCTACTAGTGTGCAGTGGTAGCTCACTGTTTCAATTTGCATTTCCCTGATGACTCATGATGTAGATTATAACCTGTATTTATTTAGGTCAAAGTACAAAAAAATAATTAAATAAATATTGATAAATAATGTTGGAAGAATTCCCTTAATAAATAAGTTGAAATTATATATAATCAGTGTACTAATCTTTTCTTTCATACAGAAAAATAACTGCTTCTGAACTCTGAACTGCTTGAAAATTCTGTAAATTTGCTTTAACTTTTAAACAATTCATATATGCTCTCCAAATTATTAGAATTCTATATTTATGGAATTCAGTTTAATGCATTTCAACTTTATAAAGTATATTTCACCATCAAAAATGTCCCTATTCTGTAGTGGGACATTAAATAGAAATGACTGATTATTTTAAGAGGAAAAATACATGGTACTTTATGAGTCTGTTACTTTACCACTTATTAATTGATGTGTAAAAATATTTTCTTACTCTAAATGGTAGAACGAAAAAAATCCAGACTATCTACTTAAAAAATCTTGAGCATATAATTATGACTCTGATATTTTAAACGTTTTTTTAAGAATTAATACATTTGATGTCCCTGCATATTTTCTCAAAGTGTGAGTCCACATAAATTTAATTCATCTGTTGGGAATTTTTCTTGAAATAAATTAAACATATTTGGATTAGAGGAGAAAGGAACAGTTCAGAGATTTTAAAAAAGTACAAATGTCTTGAAAATTTGGACTTGGAAAATAACTGTTTCTCTAAGATAGTCAACATGACCTTTGCTCCCAAGTGTTATTTCTGTGATTATGTTATTTTACATTGTAAAGAGCTTTTTCAGGTGTAACTAATGTTACTAAGCATTTGACCTTCTGATAGGAAGATTGTCCAGGTGGGCCTAACCTAATCACCTGATCCCTTTAAAAGCAGACAGAGTTTTTGCTGACTGATAGCTGTAGTCAAAATAGAGTTATTTTTTTTTGAAGGGGGGATTATTCATTTATTTATTAAAATTTTATTGAAGTATAGTTGATTTACAATGTAGTGTCAGTTTCAAGTGTGCAAAAAAGTGAGTCCATTATACATATATTTATACCTACTTTTTTGTTTTAGATATTTTTTTCCCATATAGATTCTTCTCAATATACAGGATATTGAGCAGAGTTCCCTATGCTATACAGCAGGTCCTTATTAATTATCTATTTTATATATAATAGTGTGTTATGTCAGTCCCAATCTCCCAATTTATCCCTCCCCCCACCTTATCCCCTTGTAACCATGTTTATTTTCTACATCTGTGACTCTACTTCTGTTTTGTAAATAAATTCATTCATACCCTTTTTTTAGATTACACATATAAGTGATAACACATGATATTTGAAGTTGAAAAAGGTTTGACAAAAGAGCTATTGTGTTGCTGGATTTGAAGAGTGAGGGGCATCTGCTGTGGAAGGACCTCAGAGTAGCCTCTCAGAGAGGCGAGTGTCCACCCCTGCCTCAGAGCAGCAAGAGAACTGGGATCTCAGTTCTACAAAAGCTTGGAACTGGATTCTGCCAACAAGCTGAAAGAGCTCCCTCACAGAGCCCCAGAGCCTCAGGATACAGATAAAAACCCAGTCAGCTGACACCTTGATTTCAGTCTTGTGAGACTCTCAGCAGACAACCCAGTGTAGTCCACCTGGAAAACTGAGATAACATTGTTACTGTTTCAAGCTCTTAATTGTAATTTGTTAAACATCCATAGAAAACTAATACTAATGTAGTAATGGTGAGAAGAAAGAGGGGATTGAGGATGCAAAAGTATTTTCCTGTGGGAGGGCAAAAAAATTTAAACAGAAAACAAAACAGTAGGAATTCTGACAATCATATTGACTATATAATTATCCTTTAGGCTTTGAAAGAAAAGTTACTATTACATTCACATATCTATTTAATTTGAACAGCACTTATTTTCTAATCTTTTAAATTTCCTTTTCCTTTTTAGTTTCTATGTTTTTAAATAACCCAAACATACTATATATACCAGTTATTTTAAGATCATAAAAGAAATGAGGTTCTTGAACAAATTTTATTTCTTAATGTACTTTTGTAAAAAAGGCAAAATATGAATGATAGTTTACAGCATCCTTTAGTCAACTTGGTAACCAAAAAGTAATATAATATGTTGCATTTATAAAACGTAGTTCGTAGACCAGAGGATATTTCATTTTAAATAAAATAATATTTAAGTTTCTTCTACTTTTTTACTTATTTCCCTTTCAACAAAACTAGTGAGAGAACAGACTCAAAAAGTCAATCAGTAAAGTGAGGTTCAAATACAAAGTCTCATTTTGGTAATTACATTTTTGGAAATACTTTGTAAAACAAGATAATGATATAATAAAATATACAGAATGACCTGTAGAATGGAGTTAGGAAGAAAAGGATTTCATCAAATGTAATACCATATTTTGGAGATGAGAAGGATTTTACAAGGAGAAATAAGAACTTTCTAAGAGCCTGACTCACATACACTCAAGCTCAGATGGACAGTGAGTATTCAATTTACCCTCTGCTATCAGCTCTTGAGTTTAGTGGTCACCTAATGATTGACACTCTCTATCCCACCCCACCTCCCTTTTAGAATCTGGGGCTAGATTAGATTGCAGGTTTGTGTGAGGCCAAAACCCAAAGTGGATGATACAACAAGTCAGCATTTACATTTACTTCACCTCAGGAGAAAAAAATAATTCATAATACTCATGTCTCAGTTCAAATTCAGATTCATGTTTTTTGAGACTCTCATGCCCATTGGGTAACAGAAAACATGTGGGATCTAGTAAAACGTAGTCACCAGTTTGACTTACTTTTTTCACTGATTTTTTTTAACATTTAAACATATATATATACTGACTTTTTTTTTTTACATATAACTTATTTACAGATGTTTTAAATGTTTTAAATCTCATACAAGGGAGCATGTTCTTTTAAAAACTGGTCATTCTTTTACACATGAAAATATATCTAAGCACTTACCCGGAATGTTCAAGATGCTATTCAGCCTTTGGAATTTATCTTGATATTCTGGCATTTATTTCAAGTGAGCATATGCAACCCATTTGAACAGTGGTTCTGATGAAATGTCACATAGATATTTTGAGGAAAAGAAAGAACAAATGGGTCATCTAGCCTCCCAGTGTGCTGTTTCTTACTGTGCATAATAGAGGTAAATATCGCCATACAAGAATTCTTGCTGTGACTTTATGTTTCAATGCCATAGATATGTAGTTTAACACCTGAAAAGTACATAATTGCACAGCGTGTATTATCTCCACGCTTTAGTTCTAGAAGCTTGGGGTCCCCCATCCTGTTTAATAAAACACTTAAAATGTCTTTTCCATTAACTATCTATTCCATCTTTCCTATACAATTCATGGCAGTGTGATAAGCTGTAAATGACATACTATTATATCTCTACTATTTTTCTCCATCCATGCATTTATTATGAGCTTTTGTTTTACTCATAACATGTAGGGTATGTGAAATGAATGCAAAGTGTGAAGGAATAAAAACAATGTATTTAAAATTATAGCATAATGCACCTATGCTTTCATTTCCATAGCAAATAAAATACTATGTATGTGAGAATAAGTAGGTAGGCTTATCTAGCTGGTATAATTTTAGAAAAAATGCAGAATGAACAAAGAGGACTTGGGGAAATTGATATAAAAATTAGGGAAATGAATGTATCTATGTTAATTCCCCATTTTGTTTTAACACTGATGAGAAAAGGTCACATAAAACTCTGGAAATTACAATGAAGCTAGAAATTACACTAAAGTACTCATCTCACAGTTTTGAGTTTTTCTTTTGCAGATATTTAAATATTACAATAATGCAAATTGTGCGTTAAAACTAACAAAATTAATGCTTTCAAAAACATTTCCTTTTATATTGCTAATGGCCATTTGGGCATTTTGGGAACCCTTCAAATAATGACAGAATTTTATTAGGAGAAAATGCCTTAGTGAGGAAATAAAATGGTTCTATGCTCCTGCAAAATTATAATTTACAATTTTTTTCAATACTTCATAATATACAAAATATGTGTTGGTTATATCTGACATTTACAAACAAATATGAACTTGATCATCCCCTATACCTTCAAGTATTATAAGAATGATAAAATCCTTTCAAATACATGGACATTGATTAAGGGAGTCATTTGATTTTGATTACTTCTACGCCTAAATCTTAAATTCTTAGCTTGCTAGAGTGAGTTTGGGAGCAGTTTTAAGCTAAGATGCTCCTAAGCCAAAACTTTTCAAGTAAATTTGGTAGAACACCAAGCTTGAGAGATAATCTCTAAAGGTAAGAAAATGAGATGACTGTTTAATCAATAAGAAAATGGAAGCTACCCCATCTCCCTCTGGGCTATTTTACTTTGTTATGTACTAAACACATTGATAAGTTTTGTACTGAATAAACCTATTTAACTCCAATTCTCAGTTTACTTGACCAGTGAACATTTCTTCATTTTATTCATTTTCAATGAGTCTATTAATATTTCACAGGAAATGTTTTGAGAATTGAAATTCTATGTCACAGAATGGAATTCTTTCTCAGAGAGTTTTTCTTTAGCCTTGAACAATAGAAACTTTAAAAACCAGAAAAAAAAAAGTTAGATACTCCAGTATTTAACTTTTGCATATAGTTCATAGATTTGTTGAGGAAAAAAAAAAGATACTTAGAATGTATAAGGTTTTTAATTAATATATTGACGTTTATTTCCTGAAATTGATTCCACAAAATGAATGCCGAACAATGGAATAAATTATTCAAGAAACAGTGTGCAAGAATTTTCAAGAAATGCATTAATCTCTTTGAAGTAACATGCATTCAGCAGCAAGTCATGACTTGTTAATCTAATTACAATATATCCTGAAATCTTAAAAAAGTGTATAGTGACTTTGATTATAATAAAGTTTTTGACATGATTACTCTACTAGCCTTTTAAACAAATAGAAAAAATTATTCTGAAGAAATTAATATTTAGGGACCATTTCACAGCTCTTGAAACTAAGGCATGAAGAATTTCTGTAATTTTCCTTGAGGGCAAGAATCATATCAGATTTTTTTTCTATTTTTGTATATCCATATGTAGAAGAATGAATGACATAGAGTTGAGTATTCATAAATATGTTTGAAAGAAAGACTGACTGGCTTAAGAAAATATAGACAAGAAGATTTCCACAGGCTAGACAACAACCATGATAAGTAATAATTGGTAGAATATTTCCATAAAAGCTTTCTTGACATATTTAAAAAGATAAACATTAAAAAAGAAGAAGAAGAAAACCTTAGACCTATATTATCACTTATCTGGAATGCTGTAGAAAGAATATATATAAAATTATTTTATTATGGTATCAATACTATTCATGTCATTTTATGAAGGATGAAATAATACATTATAAAATTATATAAACTATCTCAAAATAAATGAAAACAATTCTAGACACCTTTAATTATTAGATACATTTTTTTTTGTTTTCTGGAGTAAAAATTATTTTTTACATAAGTAATAAACTGGGGAATGAATCGTCAAATAGCCAAATTATATTTACATTTTATTTCCTAAAAAGACTTAACTTTAAAATTATTGATTAATATTCATATAGTTGCTATGTGCTCAATGTTATTCTTTGTAGGATGGGAGACTAAAAGACACCTGGTAATTAAATAACTGCTTCTTCTTATCAGCAACTTTCAGTTATGTTGATTAGGCAATAGCATACATGAATAAAATTCTATGCTACTGCTTAAGTCATTATAGATCCTCATTAACAAAAGCAAATTGTTTTGATCTTTAAATTTTTGAAGCTCAGGTAACATGTAAGTTATGAATGGAAAGGGAGAACAGATCAGGATATTAACATGAAAAACAGGGATTCTCCTGAAAATAGAAATCATTTGCACATGGAAATATGGTATTAGATTAGGGAACAGTAAGGAAGTTAACCTAAGAAAGAATTGTGATTATGCCATAAAAGAGTTATTATTATGGTAGTGAGAGTTTAAGCAATGTCTTGATAGTATGGAACTTTAGATTTTAAATTACTTGCCATAAGATATTGGTCAGAATATGTGATACACAGAGCAGTGATTTAGTATCAACATTGTACTGTTCTGCAGGATGGATTGAGAAAAAGGTATATAAATTCAAGTTGAACTTATTTAGCCTAGTAAGAAAAGCTAAGGAAAATGTAATAATGATCTTTAACAGAACTAAAATAAAGAATATCCATGACAGGTTTTCAGGAATAAATGATGTTTAGATGACCCATCCTAAATGACAAATGGAAAAGAATAATCAAATATATCTTCCAATGTCTGCTCTGGGAAAATGGATGAAATTCTATAACACCAGCCAATGAATATGTGACTAAAAAATATTTCTGTTATATTTAAACATGTTGAATTTGTGCACAAGCAAAAACTTTAAGAAAGTGTTTTGTAGGCAGATAGAAATAAAGGTCAATTTTCCAAAAATCATATGATTCAAATCAATCTCCCAAAAGCAAATTGTATTTTATCAAAATGTTCTGCATCTAAAGAGAACTAGAATATTTCAATGTCACAAAACGTGCAAGAGGAATGGAGGAAGACATAAAGAAGTAAGGGCACACACCTGGGAAAGAGGGAGGAGATTAAGAGTTTTACAGGCCATTATATTTAATGAAAGAGTTACTTGTGCCCATGTCAAAGTTTGTGTTGGAGGATAGGGAAAGATATGCAAAAAGAGGAAGAAATGTATCGAATAAAAGTGAAAAGATACACACACCCCAATGTTCATTGCAGCACTATTTACAATACCCAAGACATGGAAGCAACCTAAATGTCCATCAACAGATGAATGGATAAAGTAGATGTAGTAAATATATACAATGGAATATTACTCAGCCATAAAAAAGAATGAAATAATGCCATTTGCAGCAACATGGATAGACAGATTGTCATACTGAGTGAAGTAAGTCAGACAGAGAAAGGCACATATCATATGATACTGCTTATATGTGGATTCTAAAAAAAGGGTACAGATGAACTTATCTACAAAACAGAAATAGAGTTACAGATGTAGAAAAAAATATATATAGTTACCAAGCGGTAAGCGGGGAGAGGGATTAATTGGGAGATTGGGATTGACATATACACACTACTATATATAAAATAGATAACTAATACGGACCTACTATATAGCACAGGGAATTCTACTCAATAGTCTGTAATGGGCTGTATGGAAAAAGAATTTTTAAATGAGTGGATATATGTATATGTATTACTGATTCACTTTGCTGTACACCTGAAACTAACACAACATTGTAAATCAACTATACTCCAATAAAAATTTAAAATAAAATAAAATTATGGTATGAATTGACACTCAATTATGTTTTTTCAAATGTTGAAATCGTCAATTTTAATAAAATTTTGAATTAAATCCCAATTCCTTAATCTGTTGTGTTTGGATAAAACATGTTTTCATTTTTAAATCGGGAATTAAAATTTGCTGAGAAAATAATTTTGTGCCCCCAAACTAAATTGATAATGACAGAAGTAAAGAAATTTTATGTACACAGGTCAAGTTGATGATGAATTGAAGTATTTCATACTTTATCTGGACAGAATAGATCAAACTATTTCTTACTATATAAAATAACAGTTTGATGAATTAGACATTTGATAATTTATTGTCAATATTATTTTATATTTGTAAATGACTATATTTAATATTTAATCAGTTCATTATAATAGATTATGTATTGTTCTTATCCTAAAACTATAAAAGCATCTTTTAGGATTTTAAAATCTAATATTTTTCATGAGACTTATAACCACAATGTATGTTAGGTAAGCAATAGTGTATATATACATATATACATAAACTAGTTTACTAATCTTGAATGACTCAAATGTAGGAGTAATATTTAAAGTAATTAAACAGACTATTTAGATACTATTTATCACAGATAATTTATACAGTAATATTTGTCATTTTAAACAATGGGTAAACTTATACATGTATTTTTATTATTTTATCAAATGATCAAATATATTTTTACTCATATGTCCTGTTTTACAAGGTTTTATAAATATGAATGTCCTCACATTGATGAATTATTTTAACCTTATATTAAAATCCAGTGGATATTTGTTCTCACCTTAATGTGGCTGATATACCAAACAAATGTCATTTACAATAGGAATTTCCTTATGATGCTAAAGCACCATTTTAGTTGTATTTTCTTCTTCCTAACTAGCCATGTGACATGTACCATAATAATAATAAAAAAGGAAAGATTAAACATATTTTGGAGCATTTAGTTTTACCAATAATAATAAAGGTAATCAAAAATTACAAAATATTCCCTCATTTTCTCTTAAAATTGTGGTTGGTTTATTGATTTCTTTGCTGTAATAACAAGGACTTTCGCAATGTAAAAATATAAATTTGAAAACTTAAAATGGGACAAGTCATCTGAAATGAATGCTTGCACAGTTACAAATTAAAAACTTCTTTATGCAATTACATTTTATTTTTCCTATGCATTTTTGAATGAGACAATACTAGATAAACTCTGTGAGGCTGTTTGTGGTCTTTTCATGCACTTGCGAAGGCATCTGCATGTGTATTGTTATATTTTCACCCAGACTTTTTAATTGACATAAAGCCCTCATTAATATTCTATTAGTTTCTATGATTCTCATTAGCTTTGAAAAAACAAATAGGATGATAATGACCTTCCACTTATTTTAAATGTTTCTCTATTCTTCTAGGTCATTAGACCACTATCATAAAAGACCTGCTATAGTAATTTAACATGTAAATGCTATCCATTTAATTAATGAGATAACTGCCTATCAAGAATGGCTGCAGAGAATTAGTCACTATTATATAAAATAATAAAAGACATCAGCTTAGCTCAGTTTTGAATAAAATAAATGAAAGTCAAAGAGCTTAGTGTGGTTTCAAAGATATATGAATGAAAGAGATTTTTAAAAATAAATGAACACAGTCTTGTAATGAATGATGTTTCTTAATTGTCAAAAATAAGAAATGAAGGTCACTACATGGTATTATATTCCCTGACTGAATGACACCTCAGTCCTGAAACAGTCTTACCAGGACAAACATCTGTTTCCTTGTGTTAACACTGGAAATGCTGATTCCAGAAGAATCAGCATTGCCTGAGAACTTGTACACATGCACATCCTCAAGCCGCACTCAGACCCATACATATACCCCTATATATACCCCAAGATCCCTACATATACTAAGGTCCAGAACATAGAAATTAATTGTTTTGCTTTTAGTTGTTGTTGTTGTTAACCATTATATTTTATTTGTACAAGGTCTTGCATTGAGTAAATATTTGCTGAACACAGGTGAAATCTTTTCTGTTTTTTTCCCTTGCCCTTCTTATTCTATAACCTCATTATACTGATCTCTCTCTCTCTCTCTCCCTCTATAGATAGATAGATAGATAGATAGATAGATAGATAGATAGATAGATATAGATATACTTACATACCTATATATACATATATATATATATATATATAAATTATTGAGATCTATTGATTTTTCCAGTAATACATATTTTCCTCTCCTATTCTCAGGCAAAGTGCCCATTATAAAGAATGCACAAACCAAGATTGATGCAATATTCTTTCCTGAAAATTAATTTTACTCTATGAATGTCTATATAAACACAGTGTGTTATAGTCAAGGCATTGTGAAAAACTGGCTGGGAATGGAAACATATTTAGTATTTCAGTTTTTGGTATATTATTTTATTCCTTATTTAAATATAGCATCACAAACAATTATGGTTTAGTACAGCAAAATAGATTAGTTTTAAAGCAATTGAGGTTACTGAAATATTTATATGGATGCAGTGTCTTTCATTAAAAATTGCTAACATTTTTTCAGATAAAATATGGAAATGGCTTAATGGCTTAAGGTAATTAAAGAAATGGTGCAAATTAGTTATGCTTTCAATATAGAAATCTTAAGTAAGCAAATTCTTTTAGTGAGAAGAAATACCTGAAATCAGTAAATCTGCATAGATTTTAAGGAACATAAACACATTATGAGAGAGGGCAAAGAATGAAAGCCAAAGTTTGTGTTGCTGCACTGAAGGATAGTTAGATGTGTGACTAAAGATTGAATCAAGTATTTGGACACAAAGGGGCTTCTGTGACATTTAGGACAATTTCAACTTTTATTTTTAAGGATTGGGAGATACTGAAGAATTGTAAGCAGGTTCATAATATGGAAAGATATACATTAAAAAGCTCATTCTCACTCTGTATGAATATGCAGAAGTCTATGATTGGGTGGGAATAGCAATATTTACAAAAAGTTTCAAGATATTCATTTACTTTTTGAAGCCCATTCCAGGATTTCTGCTCAACAGGTATGAGAGAATCCAGGCAACACAAACTGGGAAACAGCAGACCAACTGGGGGATTTTGTAGCACTTTTGGAAAATGGCAAATGATAATTTATCATTAATGGGAATAAAGAAGAGTTGACAGAATCAAAATGTATTGCAGAGAATACATCAAAATTCCATGAAGAAAGATTAACTATCAGGAGGTAAAATAAAAGGAAAATTCTAGAAGAATGTCTAGGTTACTATCTGGCAAATCCAAATGAATGAGTGATGAGAAAAGAAAAGAAATAGAGAACTGTAAGGGCATATCACAGCGTGTAGTACTGGTGTATATCCAGCTAGAAATAGCTGATAAGAACTTAGATACACCAGCTTTAAATTCATTTGAAATTTATGGACAAGGGGTGAGGTTTTGCTTAAAAAAAAGAAGAGTAAATTATCTTATGTAATTTATCAATATAAGAAGCGGGTAAAGTTCAGACACTGAGCAGTCAGAGAAAACTTATGAGAATTAATGTGCTTTCGGGTCACAAACTTCTGTGCTTGTTTCATCAAATCTAGCAGATCCTTTCACATCCTAATATTCTATTAGAGTTAGAGTTAGACTACTGTAGGGTTGATATTAGGTTAACTGTGCTTTTCACATCTGACTCCTCTGTGGTCCCATTCAGAGTTATGAAAGGGGGCAAAGTTTGCCTGATGAAAATTGGTGAAATCGTATGTTCTTAGTGTTAGGTTACAGAATTTTGACATGGGACCTTGTCAAATAGAATTTTATTAAGTAAATCAATTTAAATTTAACTCAATCTCAAAGTTTGTCTTCGTTCATAACAGAAAATTTTATGGTGGATAAACTATCAAGAAAACAAAGAACAAAAATAAACTGTGGAACAGAGTAAAGGCAGAAGAATCATGTATATAATGGAGAAACCTAATTTTGAAACCTAAATGCATGTAAATGTAACGAGATATGTGTCTAGCTCAATTCCAAAGACGGGTCAAGAGCATGACTTGAGTAGACCCTAATGCACATGCATGATGATTTCTTTATGTCACAAATAGTCACCACCAAGGATGGAGAAAGGAATGCTGGCATGTAGGACCAATTCCTGAATATTTTTCAATACACACATGCAGATAATTAATTATTATTGTATAGTGTACACCTAGGTTTCCTCCCCTCAAAAACTAAACAAAATGTTGTTTTGCAAAAGATTGAGAAGCATAAAATACGTGTTAAGACCTCAGTGCTTGGAACTGTGTTCAACAAAGTCACTGTAGAATCTGATTCCACAGCTGCATCAAGATACATGAACAAACCTTAGGCTGATAGAACAGCAACATCACGTAGTGGTAAAGGGCCAGCCTGCAGAGTTTGAACTGCATATTCACTACTGGCTACCTGTGTGACCTTGAGGAAGTATTTTCACTTTCCTGTGTTCTGGCTTACCCATCTATAAAATCCAGATAATAATATTGTAGCATTGATAGAGCTGCTATGGTAATTAAAGTAATGTAGTTGGAAGAGTGCTTAGTAAATCAATGATTACTCCTTTTACTCAGAGGATTGGACAATTTATCTCATGTTATCCTACTGAAGCCTTTGGTATTGAGAAGGTTTGCTTGAGGAAACGAATCATACCTCTTCATTTTCTCTGAAATAAACTGATCTGTGTTCACCATTTTTCTCTATATGAGTCCCATAAGCATTTTAATCCTCAGAAATATTAATAAAGGACCAAATAAATTAGTACAATTTTCTTTACTGGATGGTGGTGTCAATCCCTTAAAGTTCAGGAGAGTTACTTTGAAAGACTACTCCCATAGAAATAGTGATGTGGGTGAAAAAAAGCAATATGATAAAAATATAGGTATTATCTGACAGAAAGATTAGAAGCTGCGAGAAGTATTTTGTCAATACCTGTATTGAAAAATGAAAGTATAACATTACTGGGAATGGGGTTATTGTCAGTGATAATATTTGATTGTAGTATTTGTTTATAATCTGCTGGTCAGGGTATTTTAAAAGCCAAGATTTTTAGACTCAAACTCTATTATTATATGTAATATACAATAAAGAGTGCTCAACACAGTTATTTTCAGAAATGACTCTTCTTAAGACATATATTGGTTGGGCCATAAGTAAAAGAGAAATTTCTTTAGGTGAGGCCCATCCATATTCCACCAAGAACAGTAATGGTTTATTTTATTTAACATTAAACAATATTCTGCCACATTAATGAATTACATTTTTCCAATATGAGATGCTAAGGAAATGAGAGATAATCCATAGTTGTCCTTTCACTATACTCTGCTCTTTCCTCTTTGTTTTGCTTCTTCTTAGACTGCTAGGAATTACTAGAAACTGTCAGGTTCAATATCGTTACATCGAATATCAACAGAAACAAAATTATTTACTAAGGAGTAATATTGTATCACTTCTGAAATATTTTAAAAGCCACAATAGTCTTTTGAAGTAGGTATTTATGTATTTCTGGCTATTTATTTTAGCAATTAAACTGTATTTTATTGATAAAACCAGATAATTATAATGTAGAAAGGTTTTAGTTCTGGTTTATATCCAGAATTTTGGAAAATTTAAGCCTTTCTTAACCCACATATAAACTAATATAAACCAGAATTTTGAGAAGAAATATAAATTCCCAGATATTTCTTGTGGTTGTTTCTTTGGATACTGAATCCAGGTATCTTTAGAAAATGTGTTACTGAAATATTTCTTTTAATTAACTCACATAACTTCAATCAGCTTTCTGTATTCTACTTTTTCATTGTTTAAATTTCACAAATCTATCTTACTCCTGTAATTGGAATAACAATGCTTAAAATACTATGGTAGTTTTCTATGCAATAAACTCCACAATTATAAACACATGTAATTGTTGCAATAAAGCTGTGAGAGAGCTGCTATTATAGTCTCCATTTAGATGACTTTGTCAGGTTCACATAGACAAAAAGTGTGAAGTCACACTAGGGTCCCAGCATTCTGACCTCTCAACCATTATACAAATCAAAATTTAACATATAAATTCATTTACACAAATCAAATTTCACAAGGTCCTCACAAACGGAATAGGAAATGAAGAGGAAAAGGAACAATTTTCTAGATTACAGCTTCTACATATTTTTCTGACATGGCAGCAGAAGAGATAATATTAAACTCATAAGTTTGCATCATAGTGAATTTGGTGAGGAACAGAGGGCTCAATAGTAAGAAAATAAGAAATGTGCTTCACAAGGATTTGCAAACCTAAGAGTTCAGCACATTTAAAAGTTGAGTTTGCAAAATGAAGCAACTACATAAAAAATGCTTTTCACTTAAGGATTTAATTTTAAAAATCCAAACATTGTTACAAAAAATAAAATCCAAAGAAAAGTAAAAAAGAAAGAACATCAGTAGGTGCTCACTCATAATTTGTTTAAAAGTTTGACTTCTATAACAACCTATCTTATTTCTCTTTACCTACCTTTTCTTTTTAATAGTGTTTATGATTTTTTTTCCAAATGTTTTCTTCAGATGGAGGTTTTTATCATTTGTACCTGCATGTCTTAACTTTATATTAACTATATGAGTCACTAGTTGATTGTCTCTTAACTACATTAACTATATGTCACCAGTCAATTATTATCATAAACTTTATATATGCAACACAGGGGTAAAAAGGATATTAGGTATATCAAAGATAAACCTGAATTAAATATAGCTAAATGCTTTGATAATTCAGTTTGCAAACGTCCATGTAAATAAAATTTTGTCATAAATTTGAAAGTTAAAAAGCCTCCAAAATAATAATATTTTATAATTTGTGAGATCACAGAAACAAATTTAAAAAGATACTTGACAGTCTTTTTACCCATTTACTTTTCTGACTTACAAATCCTTCTTTAACATCACTAAAGAGTTGACCAATTGTGCTACCAATGCAATGCTCTCAAATTAGTATTTACTTTAATCATTCAAAATTACTTCCTTATATTGTGGCAATAGCTCAAAAATAACTTAAAGATCAGTTGCATTTCCAGGGCTTAAGCACCTTTTACCTTTCCTTTAGCTAAAATTCAGACAAGAAAAATATCCTCATAAATAGCTGAGTAATAAGATAAAAGGAATATGAGACCCTATATGCCCACATGAAGTTGAGTTGCCTCGCCAACCCAAACAAACTGGGCTACTTTTCTGAGAGAGAAATAATCCTATATTTTATTTAATTACTATATTTTCACTCTCTATGCCACAAAACACTAACATTACCCTAACCTAGAATATCCACATTTTCCTTAAACGGTTTGTGTGTCATAAAAAGGCTTTGCTCTTATCATTTTTAATGACCATGTAGTATTCTATCCTATCAAATGATGATAAATTATTTTTCCACTCTCTTATTCTTAAAGATTTAGGTTGTGTTTAAAATATATGATCTTATGCACAATACCATAGACAACATCTTTGTTCACAAATTTTCTTTAAGTGTCTGATCATTCCCTTAAGATTGAGTACTAGAGGAAGGATATAAAAGATTTAAGATCCTTGAGACATGGGGCCGTTTTAAAGCTCTCGTTTCTCAGCTCCACATCTCTCTTTATTTACAAGTTTATTTTCATTTTGATTCCTGATGCTAAGGGTCAGACCCTGCAAATGACATATCTGCTTTAACAGCTGTTCCCTTTTAGATTCTATCAATAGGGACACTGGAGGGAGTAGGAAGGCAGGAGGAGGGAGAAGGACAAGCTCCTTCTTGTTTTTTTATTTGTCCTCCTGGCTCCATCACTTTGTTCCTGTCTCCCTTTCTGATACTGTTTTTGTTATTTGGAACTTCCAGAACCAGCTTGTGTATCCCTCAAAGGTATCAGCCCCAGTAAGGCAGAATCACTCCTTAGAGATCCCTCATATCTCCATGAGGTCCCTCTTCCAAGCTTCTGAAATGCCAACAGCATCTGGACAGCGCCTCTTCCTCAGAGACCTGTTTCCCCATTTCAGAGTACCAGAGTTAGGTGAGTCCCCTTCTCTTAACTTCTACGTTCTATTAACCCCAGTCTCTCCGCTTTGTTACCAAGCCCTAGATGGGGAGGGGCAGAGGGTAGTTGCTTCCTGGCAGTTACTATCTTTGAATTATTCAGTGTCTTTATTTTATTTTTGTATTTACTGTTCTCTAACACATTTTTGAAAGATTCCGTATTTCCTCTCTGTTAAAATAACTGGCAGAATAACTTTTTTTCTGACAAGATATCTACTGATAAATTGATAATATCAAATTTCTTTATATAAACAGGATAAGAATTGTTAGTTTCATCAAGCCCTCTTGAGCAGTATCATGTTAACTCAGTTGATAGGTGAAAGGATTATAAGTTTATAGGTGAATAAAAGAATAATGTATTTTATTACTATGGAAGTTACTTATCTCATATATGTTTATTATTTGTCATATTTTCCAATACTTTACTGCTTAGAAAGCTCTTTCCCTTTTAGATATTTGAACAATACTCACATACTTTCTTCCATTTTATAAGGTTTGTTTTCATATACATTTGACTCTTTAATCCTTCTGGGATTTGTGTTTTGCTGTTGATCACTAATCCTTAAGGAAGAGCCTAACCTGACATTACTGCTTAAAGAAATCTCATATTTTCTTAGCAATTATGTATGCCCTATACTCTATATAATCAGAAACTGTACTATAGTAGTTTAATAATTTTCTCATATATTATTTTCCTAGTATGTGCTGGGTCCTTTAGAAATGTGATCACTATTTTCATCCATGTGGCCACTTCTGCAGCTTCATGGATACCCATCAGGTTTAATCCTTGTAATGCAGTTTTCCTTTTTCTCTTCTTTTACTGTATATTGGTGATTGTTGTATGGTGAGGGCAGTGTTGGGAGAAAAGATAGTAGAATGTCATACTGGTTAACAGCACGGGCTTTTGAATGTTAGAGATTGTTTTAGAATGACAGTTTTCAGTCTTGCTAGATTATGATCTTGAAGGCATCATTTAAACTCTAACTCTTGGTTTATTTAACAATAATCTGATCATTATCATTATCTCATAGAGTTTCTGTTAATATTAAATGAAATTAGTATTTAGTAGTGAAGTGGACATAATTTAGGAATACAACAGATGGTAGCTATTAAAATTATTTGTCATTTAGCTTCATCTTCCATGTCCACTCAAAGTGTCATCTGTAAGAAGATCTTCCTGATATATAAATTCACTAAAATTTTATTTGGGCACATTTTCTAATCTTCCTCCCAGATAGTTCAAATTTCCTCCCTCTGGGCATTGCCTATACATTGTCCCCTGTTTTACTATTGCTCAAACCACTCTCCATTTTATTTGTGCAATGCCTGCATGCCCAAGTAGCCTTGAGCTCCTAGAAGCTAAGAATGGCACATAGTGAGTGAGGCAGGAGAGAGAAGGGAGTTGCTCTGATCTAGAGAGTTGTTTTATAGTTTTGTCATCATTTCTATCAACTTCTCTCTCCAAAAACTTTATTAGTTTTCCTTTTTAAATCATTTTCCCTTCCAGTTGAGAAACTCTTCCAATCATCTCTATAAACTCATTGCTCTATTGCTTTTACTTATCAGGAGAAATTAAGAAAGTAACATAGCCTACATTTTATACAGATGTCAGTTTATAATATTCAAAATACTGTAAAATATATAATTTTATTAAAAATAGCAACAATTTAATCTGCAAACACATTTTTCTATCCAGGAAATATGAAAAGATGGATGAAAATATTATTTAAATATATATTTTGTTCTTTTTATATAAAATCATCCTCAAATCATTTATTTTAATAGAAATTTGTACCTCTTAATCTCTCTCACTTGTTTCTCTCATCCCTGCAACCAATATATTAATGTATATGAATAAATATATATTGATCAAGGTGTTATTTACAAGACAAAAGTATTGAGAAAAAAGAAAACTTCATTAATAGAACCATGTTTTAATATCAAATATAATTACATTCAGCTATAGAACTAATTATATGTATCATTATATATATTTAAATATTTTCATAGGAATAATAAAAGGGTAGAAAATGTAAATTATAACTTTGTTCAGATGGGAAAATAATACACAGAAAGTTTGTCAGTAACAAATTACAAATTAGGAACTTAATGAAAATTGTTTACACCTGCTAAATGCTTAAGAAATGCATTAATACTGCAATAAATATAGCACTTTTCCTTGAAAAAACCTGACATTCGCATGTGAAAATGGGTGTTGCAAGAGTTGCAACTTGAATTACAGTCAAGTGATGGCAGGAGGGTTCCCTGAAATCTGATGGGAAAGTTGTAACACCTGATGTGGGTAAGTGTGGGGCTCATTACAAATGCAGTGAGCTAGCTGGTAGAAGTCTGAAATGTGCATGTTTGCACATTTTGTGTATTCCACTGGACGCAGTCTTCTGTGTTCACCTAGTGTTTCTTATGGATAAAATAGTGCATAAACAAATGCAAAATTTGCATTATGCAAAAATTATCACATTGGAGTATATTTGTGTTTACAAAATAGGCTTTATAGCAGAACTCACTGTGTTTCAAATTCACTAAATCACTACTATTTGCATTGTTGCAAAAAACCCCAGAGGGCTTATAATTACAACTAGAGATATAAATGTTTTCTCCACCATAAACACTCAATCAAAGACCACCTCAAGTTAGTGATAAGAATCTGTGGAGAAAATTGTTGGGGGATTAAAAATATTATTACAAAGAATGAAGAAAAATAAATTGTATAGTTTGTCTCAAAAATGATGTGATTTTAATTAAGCCATGACTATAGATATATTAAAGTAGTAATAACTCTATATTAATTTAAATTTATTTAAAAAAATGGAAAACCTTGTCCATTTCAACTCATCAAAGACAATCACCTAAGATGGAAAAGTGATTCAGTATACACAAAAGTAGCTTTCGTGTTTCTTTAAGTATAATTTGGTTAAATGATTATACCTGTAATACCAAAGGAGTTGATTATATGATCTTAAGTATTGTAGATTCTAAGTTTATACCTACATTTCTGGACTACAGAGGGTTTTATTAAGTATTTGCATAAAATTCTTTGAAAATGAAAAGAACACTCAGAAAGAAACAAGGGCACTGAAAACAATATCTGAACCATCTTTGAATTTTAGACAGTGAAGTTTAGCAACAACACTTTTTAAAATTAAGTTTCAAAACATATAATTATTTCAATGGCAATTACCTTACTGTTTGTTAAATTCATACTAACTCTAAATCTCCACTTTCAGAATTAGTAAATGATAAACCATATTTTTCAATTTCAAGCAACAAATATTCTTAGAAATTGTGTAAAATAATTGAAATCAACTTTATGTTTTGAAAAGTTAAAAAAAACAGTTAAAACTTTTAAAACCATCTAAAATAATTTAATGCATTTTTCTTGGGAATTTCTAATTAGGAAGGGTTTTATTATTTCTATATAATTAGTAATCTGTACTTCCCTCCATATCCATTCCTGAAAATTCTTGGTATCTTAAAATAAAATACCAAAGAAATTCTTGGTATAATTAATTTATAATTAATCTCTGTGTGCATATGTATGTGTGTGGGGTGAGTAATCTTTATCTTTTATACCTATTGCCTACTAGAGTCTCTGGCATTTTGTGGGAGATGAATGTTAGTGCTTATTGAATGTTAATGAATTTTTGTTGAAGAAATGAATGACAAGGTCAACTATGTATGGTGAATCACGTAATGTAATAAGGTCAGAGGCTTAGGTGACACTTCAAGAAGGATATCTAGAAGAGAAATTATATAATGAGGAGAGGCAATCTTGCTACAGTTTGGGAATAGTGTATACCTAGGACAAGGCCTGAAACAGAGGGGGTCTCAGGTAGTTAGTGTTGACTGAACCCAGAGTTTTGTCCTTTATTTCACTTGATTGCCTGCGGTAAAATAACTCTTTTTTAGTGTGCGATTCTGTACACACATTCATGCGTGCATGTGTGAAATGGATGGGTAATAGAATTATAGCTCCAGGACTGTGTGTGCATATAGAACAATGTCACAATTTGTTGGAAGGATACACTCATAATTATTTTCTTTTTCTGCCTTAACCTTCTGTCTCCAAACTAATGTTTTTTTTATTGAACAAGTACACATTAGGGGCATAAATTGTGGTCATGTTGTATCTTTGCTACAAAGGATACATTTTAAAAATATCACTGCAGTGTTAACTCTAAGCGTGCAGGGCTCTTGCATGTTAAATATCATCTCACCAGCCAGAAAGAGACCAAATCAATGATCGCTGATCTGCTCTTACAGCAGAAATAGCTTGTCTACTCCATGTAAAATTTAGAACACATTCAAAGCCTAAAAATGTAATAGAATTTTTTTGCCTGACATACAATCAGTTATAAAATTAGTCATAAAATCACAGTTATTGTTCCTTCCCTTACAGTGACACATGGGCTTGTCCTTTATACAGCTTTCCCCATGGCAATCAGCATCCTGGAGGCTGCAATCAGGACCAGGTTAGTGCTCTTCAAGCTGACATTTTGGATAACTTCAACTCTAAGAGTTGAAGTCAGAATTTATTGCAAGCACCAGGTATAGCAACCTTTAACTTTGATTAGAACCAAAGTTGAATTTCCTTAAGTGTGTGAGGAGGATAAACAACTTCCAGAAGTGAGTTCATCTTCAACATCACCAATCAAAAGCTCAAACATAGAAGTCAAAATAGGTTTGATTGCACTGCTGTTTACCTACTGCCAACTAAGAGTATGCATTTCCACACTTATTTACTTAGAATATACATTGCAGCACCACTTTACTGAAATTAAATTATATTGATAATTCCTTAGAACACATAAAGCTTTACATGTGTCTGATCCTGCATGTGTGTGTCCAAGTGTATAAGATTTTAATGTTCATATCTATCCTGACAGGAAATTAAGGGAGGCATATTTATTCACATTTCATACAGGAGAAAGTTGATGCTCAGGGTCAAGAACTAATTTAATTGGGCCACATATGGAGTATATGTTGGAGAAAAAAATGCAACTCTGTTACCTGAATCTGGGTCCAGTGTTCACTCCCTTGAAAAATTTGCTTCCCAGAGCTCACCATCAATTTTTTTTCTTTTTTCAGATCATGTTTGGACTTCAAAGAAAATGCAATATTACATCTCATTCAAATAACTATCTCTTTAAATAGGAGCCCTGGAAGCCAATGAAAACCTAGAATTTTGATTAGAATTTGAGGGAGTTTTGCTACCCAATATAGTTTTACATGTCCCCACAGAAAAGACCATTTAATTACTAAAGCAAATCAATTGCTTTATTTCATAGATTTCAAAAGTGAGGTAACTATAGACCAACTGTGTTTCAGATAACTGTAGTGGTTATTCATATTTTTTAATAAAGACCATTAGCTTAAGTATAGATTTTTTTCATCTCTCTAAAGCTTTCATGTAAATAATTCTCTAAACACTCTTTTTAAAACTTGTGTCTTGATTTGGAGGTTAAAAATACATTTATGATAAACTTAGAAGGAATTGTGTCAGTGTGCTTTATGGGCAAAGATATGCTACACAGGATACAGGCATATTGCATAATCAACATAAGCTTTAGTGACAGAGAGCTGAATTTGTCTAAATGCTGTCACCACTGACAACATTTTTTGGTTGAATCCTGTTTTGAACATGATTTATCAGCTACAAAGAGATCACAGGAGACACCAAGTTGTTCTCAATAAGACAACGTATTTACTGTTTATAAAAGTGGCTTCAAATAAGATTGGGCATATCCGTCTCATTCTACAGGGAAAATATGATGGGCATAGTTAATTTAAATAATTGTGAGTGCCAGTTTGGAAGCTTCAGTTTTGTTTCCTGGTAGTATTTTGTTAAAATCAGAGAAGGAAGATGCTGTCAGCAATTTAGACCCTGATTTTATTCTATTAACTGAACAAAAGTTAACATTTCAGAGTCTTACACATACAGGGCAAGCAACAAATACTGACTGAATGAACAAATTAGTTGAAGTGAATCTTATGAGTGATTTTCCTTTTATATGAGTTATAGAAATAATGGAAGCTTTAGTTGAAACACGTATTATTTTAAAAAAGAGGAAAATAACCAGAGAAGTAGAAAAATAACACTTGTTTTATGTTCTAACAATATGATTCTCCTCCCACATATATCCCAATATTTGGCAATTGCTGCAGGTTTGTACCTGACTTTCCAGATACAAAAGAAAATTAAATCTCATGGTTTATTGGAATGAGAATAATCAGCTATAGATCAATCTCAGCGGCATATTTCACATAATTCATGCTAATAGAACATAAAACTGATACATTAAGTTGTATTCCAAATGCAAAATTGTATATTAAATATGTATTCATTTTGGCTGTAGGCATATTAGTTAAGTGATTTATATTTAAATCCTTAATGTATGGATTTAAAAATTCCATTTTACTAGTCAGGGTACTAGCAAGCTATACAGTGTGGATAATTGTATACAAGGATTATTCATAAATCTGACAATATCTTCTCACGATACTATATAAAATCATCAGAAGAAAATTGACACAGTGGTATGATTGAATACTCCTGAGAAAAGGCCCTAGCTTTTGAACAAAGGAAGAAAATACAAGGAGGAAAGTTCAATATTTCTAGAATAAGAGAATATATATATTTTTTCAAGTCACAAGAAGAAAGATTAAAAACCTTTCACCCCAATGACCCACATGATGGGCATGGTAATAAAAAAGAAGGCTTTATCAATATTAGAAAAGAGAAAAGCAATGTGGACAGCCCTGAATGTACTCCATGAGTTCCCAGAGAGAGAAAAAGTAGACTCAATCCATCTAAGCCTTTATGGTGCCTCTATCTTCCTCAGATGAACATGGGCCTCGTCTAGGGATGTAGTTTCTAGTCTTGCCTGCTCCAGGTCTCTTAGTCGGGATGCCTTATGGAAATCCACATGGAATCTTTTTTCTGTCCCTGGCAAGTGGGAACATTTTTAAATACTGTAAATGCTGCATCTTCTCAATGGCAGATAAATTCTATATCTGTTTATATATGCCTGTCTTTTCAAACTCTGGCTGTTTTATCATTTCTGTGAAGAGCTGTATTCATTTGGGAACCAGAAATTCCAGTCTATATTCCAGAATTGGTCATGTTCTTGATAATGAGATTATTTTGGTGAAATAATTGATGTGAACCCATATTTTCAAACATGGAAGTCTTCTGAGAATTATTAGTTTCATCTGTTTTTTTTCAGAACATCACTACGATTTTATAATTTTGCACATTGAGATCAAAGACTTGTTATTGTTTTCTTTATAGCTAATTGTATTACAACTTAGTAGATATATAGGATAATAAAATCTGTGATAGTAATCCTTGGAATCCAAAGGTCAAGAAAGTGGTTTTCTGCATTGCATGTGTCTAATTTGACTCAATAAATAATAAAATATTTCTAAAAGTTATCTCTAAAATACCTATGTGTTTGAAATTACGACATGAGTTAAAAATTACCATAAATCCAAAGTTATTGTATGAGGAGAATATTGTAAATAGGAAACAGTATAGTAATAATTGAAAATAGACATAATTTCCATCCATAAAAAAGTTGTAGTTTTTGATAACTCTGTGTGAAATTAAAATAAAACAATGTATCTATATAAATGACAATTTTGGGAAAAGAGAAATGGGAGAAGGAGAGAGAGAGAGTTCTAAATGTATGTGTTTCAATGTTTATGTACCTTGAAGAGATCATGATAGGTGATTACACCCTTTGGACTTCAGAGGAATGCTCACCAACTTTGACTTGAAGGTGAAAGAGCAGGACACGACTAGGAACTGGATGATCTTAGCATAGGATATAATTGTAGTTTCCATCAAATGTATTCCTTAGGATAGTCAAGTCAGTCTGTTTCTCTTCTCTACAGGGTCCCAAACATGATTGAGTCTTCTTCTCTACAGGACCCCTAATATAACTGAGGCCCCTCTTTTCCAACAATTGCAGAGTAGAGCACCACACTAGCTGGACCCTAATCAGCATGCCCTCTGTCCTGAAATACAGCATGAGTTATATTCCAGCTGATACCTGTCTTTGTTTTTCTAATATAGAAATATTTCAATGATCAGGGTTTTTAACAGGTTAATTCAGCATCTATTCAATACAGTTGTATGCACAGGCATGCTCACTGATTATATACACATCTTTAATCTCTTAACATGCTCATATTTTGTACTGGGTTGTATATGCTCATCTATGTTGTCTTATTCAATGCTTCCAAATGCCATTCAAATGGGTCTGTGAAAGGCTAAATAATGTTTCCAAATTATACTTCAAAAGTAATAAGTTAAATCAGGATCCAGACCACAGTTTGCTGACTCCAAGTCTTTCCACTAAGGATCATAGTCCATATTCTAAAGATATATCTTTATTTATTTAGTGAAATATAGTTGTGTTACAATGTTGTATTAATTTCTGCTGTACAGCGAAGTGACTCAGTTATACACATATATACATTCTTTTTTCTATTCTTTTCCATTAGGGTTTATCCCAGGATTTTGAATATAGTTCCCTGTGCTATACAGTAGGACCTCATTTATCCATTCTTTATGTAATAGTTTGCACCTACTAACCCCAAACTCCCAGGCCATCTCTCCTCAACCCCGCACCCCCTTGGTAACCACAAGTGTATTCTCTAGGTCTGTGAGTTTGTCTCTGTTTAGTAGATAGGTTTATTTGTGCCATATTTTAGATTCCACATCTAAGTGATATCATATGGTATTTGTTTTTCTCTTTCTGACTTACTTCACTTAGCATGATAATCTCTAGTTACATCCATGTTGCTGCAAATGGCATTATTTGTTTTGTTTTTTTTAATGGCTGAGTAGTGTTCCATTGTATATATGCACTACATCTTCTTTATCCATTCATCTGTCGGACATTTAGGTTGTTTCCATGTCTTGGCTATTGTGAATAGTTCCGCTCTGAACATAGAGGTGCATGTATTTTTTTGAATTAGAGTTTTGTCTGGTTATATGCCCAGGAGTGGGATTGCTGGATCATATGGTAATTCTATTTTTAGTTTTCTGAGGAACCTCCATACTGTTTTCCATAGTGGCTGCACCAATTTACATGCCCACTAACAATATAGGAGGGTTCCCTTTTCTCCACACCCTCTCCAGCATTTGTTATTTGTAGACTATTCAATGATGGCCATTCTGACTGGTGTGAGGTGGTACCTCATTGTAGTTTTGATTTGCATTTCTCTAATAATTAGCAATGTTGAGCATCTTTCCATGTGCCTATTGGCCATCTGTATGTCTTTTTTGGAGAAACGTCTACTTAGGTCTTCTACCCATTTCTCAATTGGGTTGTTTGATTTTTTTTCTTGCTGTGGTTGTTGTTGAGTTCTATGAGCTGTTTGTATATTTTGGAAATTAAGCACTTGTTAGTTGAATTGTTTGCAAATATTTTCTCCCATTCCATAGGTTGTCTTTTTTCTTATGGTTTCCTTTGCTATGCAAAAGCTTGTAAGTTTGATTAGGTCCCATTTTTTTATTTTTATGTCTATTGCCTTGGGAGACTGACCTAAGAAAACACTGATATGATTTATGTCAGAGAATGTTTTGCCTATGATCTCTTCCAGGAGTTTTATAGTGCCTTGTCTTATATTTAAGTCTTTAAGTCATTTTGAGTTTATTTTTGTGTATGGTATGAGGGTGTGTTCTAACTTCATTGATATGCATGCTCTGTCCAACTTTCCCAAAACCACTTTCTGAAGAGACTCTCTTTTCCCCATTGTATATTCTTGCCTCCTTTGTGGAAGATTAATCGACCATAGGTGTGTGGGTTTATTTCTGGGCTCTCTATTCTGTTTTATTGATCCATATGTCTATTTTTATGCCAATACCATGCTGTTTTGATTACTGTGGTTTTGTAATATTTTCTCAAGTCTGGGAGGGCTATGCCTCCTGCCTTGTTCTTTTTCCTGAGGACTGCTTTGGCAATTCTGGGTCTTTTATTGCTCCATATAAATTTTAGAATTATTTGTTCTAGTTTTATGAAAAATGTCATGGGTAATTTGATAGGGATTGTATTAAATCTGTAGATAGCTTTGGGTAGTATTGCAATTTTAACAATATTAATTCTTTCAATCCAAGAGCATGGGATACCTTTTCATTTCTTTGAATCATCTTTAATTTCCTTTATTGATGTTTTATAGTCCTCAGCATATAAGTCTTTCACCTCCTTAGTCAGGTTTATTCTAAGTATTCTAATTCTTTTGGTGAGATTTTAAAAGTTATTGTTTGTTTACATTACTTTTCTGCTATTTCATTGTTAGTGTAAAGAAATGCAACTGATTTCTTTATATTAATCTTGTATCCTGCTACCTTGCTGAATTCATTTATCAGTTCTAGTAGTTTTTGTGTGAAGTCTTTAGGATTTTCTATATATAGTATAATGTCATCTGCATATGGTGATGATTTTACCTCTTCTTTTTCAATTTGGATACACTTTATTTCTTTTTCTTGCCTGATTGCTGCAGCTAGGACTTCCAATACTATGTTGACTAGATGAAATGAGAGTGGACATTCTTGTCCTGTTTTAGAGTTTAGTGGGATTGCTTTCAGCTTTTCACCATTGAGTACTATATTGGCTGTGGGTTTGTCATAAATAGCTTTTATTATGCTGAGGTACATACCCTCTATACCCGCTTTGGTAAGAGTTTTTATCATGAATGGATGTTGAATTTTGTCAAATGCTTTTACTGCACCTATTGAGATAATCATGTGGTTTTTTTCTTTTCTTTTGTTGATATGGTGTGTCAAATTGATTGATTTGCATATGTTGAACTATCCTTGTGAAATTGGGATGAATCCTACTTGGTCATGGTGTATGATCTTCTTTATGTGTTGTTGGATTCAGTTTGCTAGTATTTTGTTGGGAATTTTTGCATCTACATTCATCAAAGATATTGGCTTATAATTCTCTTTTTTGGTGGTATCTTTGTCTGATTTTGGTATCAGGGTGATGGTGGCTTCATAGAATGTCTTTGTAATGTTCTCTCTTCTTCAATCTTCTGCAAGAGTGTAAGAAGGATCAGCAAAATTCTTCTTTTTATGTTTGATATGAAGACACATCTTTAGACCAAAAGTGTTTTGTATGTTCAATTTGTTGTAGATATTACTTAATGTACTGTTACAATTTTTTTTCCAGAGATATCCCTGTCCTATTGTACCTTCTGAAAAAATAGATTCTATTATTTGCCTAAAGTAGTCATTAAACTATGCCCCATCAAAATTATTTAGCTTCTGAGTATATAAGACTCTGCACAATTTATCCTATGAATGAGAGTTATAAATCAAGCTCCAATTGCTTGCTTAGAATACCATGCTGCACTTGCATGGAACAAACAACACCAGTGCTCTTCAATGGCACATATCTAAACAGTTGGAAAATCATACCAAATATAAGAAAAGTTTTATGGGGATGAGAAAATTAAATTTAAGTCAACAGACATTTGCTTCTTTTTTTTATTGTGGTAAAACACACATAACACAAAATGGCAACAGACATGTTTTATTCACTTATCATAATGTCATGTTGTATGATAGGAGGTGTGTTTAAACAAAAGCAAGATAGGCATGTTTCATCTCAAGAATAATACAGTGTATTCACATATATAACATAAAAATACAAACAATGACTACATTAGTCAAAATGGGTACATAAATCATAACTGCAGGCAAACATTAGGAGCTATCCAGGGTATCATGAATATATTGTCTCTCATCTCTAAAATAATCATGTAAGGTACTCATTTGTTTACTCATTTTACAGATGACAAAATAGTGACTCAGACAGAATAAATTACTTTTCTGAAGTCACAACCACTAACTCTTTCCACTATATCATGCTCATTTTCTTACATAAATGTAGTTACTGAAAGTCATGATTTGATTACAGTAGCCCACAAATAGTATATCAGAATGGTTCATTGAGAAAGTGATGACAAAAGAAATTGAAAAAAAAATAAAAGCTTTAACCTCCATGTTTCAATACATTATTTTGTTGAGTATTCTATGCTCCTGCCCTACTGTACAATACTTTCTTTTTTTTGTCCATTGAGAATCATCATTTTTAATATTCCTGAAGAGAATGTGCTATAAATGTGAATACTGAAAGATTGAGGCAACATAAAGATTGAGCTACAGCTACAGATAAAAAGCCATATACTTAAGAAGTACCAGGTAGAGAACAATTAATTCTAAAAATCAAATCGGTTTCCATGTGTCATTCAACTTGCCTGGCTTTTAATTAAACTCAGAGAAGCAAAAGTGTTAATATTATTGACTGTATTTACATATAATTATCAAGTGCCTTAAACAAAAGACTATTCCTTTGGGTCTACCACCCCTATCAATCAGCTACATCTAGCAGTCAATCAAGCAGTCAGCTGGAGGGAGCAGTTCACCAGTGTTTGGCAGGACTGAAGGAATGTGAACAACAATGAACCATCTTGACAGGCATACTTGCTGTTGCTGGATTTGTTTTCAAGTGATGATATTAGAGGGAACTGAGCATTTTGAGTGGGTACAGGCTGTGTCAGCAAAACCATAAGTAAAACCATAAATGCTTAGCTAACAGAGGAAATGCCACATATAAGGCATCATAAATATTTATTCACACAATGAATACATAAATAAATGCTTCGAGAATGTGGAACAAATATCAATTGTGGGCCATAACTGTGTATGATACTGACACACACATACACATAATTTCTAATAAGTATATCACAATTTATAATATGTATAACATTATAAGTTGATAGATAGCAGAGGGCTTTTCAAAACTATTTATGACATTTGCTTTTATTTTAGTTTTCTGAGGTTTGCATGCACAGCTTCTGCACAGGGAAGGATTGGGACCACAAAGCCCTCATCTCTTAATACTTAACTTACTCCTGCTTTGGAAGAATGCTTCACAAACTAAGAATGACAGTCTCCTATGGGTCTTTTGCAAGCACAGGTGTTCCCACACCAAAGCTTGCTGTCAGTACATTTTGGCGGACTCCCAGGGCTGTGTATGTATTCATGTACCTGAACATTCCCAGTAGGAAGAGCTTTTTTTTTTTCCCCACAAGAATAGCCCATAGTCTTTGTTGATATAATAACAGTTTTTTATAATTCTCATTCTGTGAAACTCCTTAGTTATCATCAGATTTAGAGAAAAATTAGAAAGGCCTTCTTTAAAAAAAAAAAGCATATGAAATTTTAGTGACTAAAGTGGGGCAATACAGTGAGAAAAAAAAAAGGTGAAGAAGAAAAACAAGCCAGGGTCAAGAAATACAAAGAGAACAAATAGGGTTGGTAGTGTGTAAATTACTGTAAATAAAAATGATAACTGGTAGTAGAGATACAGAAAAGGATAAGAAATATGGCTGAGTTATTGAAATGCTTAAGCCATGCATTTTGGGGAAATATTTCATTAACAAAATGGGAAATTCTTGTGTTTTAAAAGAAGGCTGACATGTATCTCTGTGAAGAAAGGACAATTACTCTTAGAAGAAAACACTCGTACTGTATTGTTGCTTGGAGAAGGGGAAAGCCCCCTTGCAGGTGTCAGGTGAACAAAGAGAAGTAAAAGAAGTGCTATATTTCTCTGCATAATAACAATTGAGTTTCTGTAGAATATTCTGGAAGTTGTTGAGAAGATGGAAACAAGAAAAAGTGGCCCAAAGAGTGAGAGGGGGGCCTCACTGAAATAAAATGACAGTTTAAATTTCCAATGAGAGAGATTAATGAAGAATTTGGAACATTTAATTTTCTGTTTCCAGTTTATTTCCTTTTGCATGAGTCATAATTACCTCCCACACTTCCTGAACCTTCAAAAAATTCTAGTTCCTCCAGGATCCTGTGTTAGCAGTGTTTTGGGCATTGAAGGAATGGGGACTCTGTTCTCCAGCAGAGGCAGACTGAAGATAGTAGCCCTGAGAGCTAAAATTGGACTTGGGACCTGGCAAGCCAAAGAGAATCTTCCTCCCTGTTTCTACTTGAACCTTCAAAAAAATACTGGGGGGGATTCCCTGGTGGCACAGTGGTTGAGAGTCCGCCTGCCGATGCAGGGGACACAGGTTCGTGCCCTGGTCTGGGAAGATCCCACATGATGTGAAGCGGCTGGGCCCGTGAGCCATGGCGGCTGAGCCTGCGCGTCCGGAGCCTGTGCTCTGCAACGGGAGAGGCCACAACAGTTAGAGGCCCACATACCACAAAAAAAAAGAAAAAAAAAATACTGGGACAGCACTTTTCTTCCCAAACTGCATGGGATGGGAGCTTCAGCCATTTATGTAAAAATTAAAAGACAGGCTTATTGCAAAAAGTTGTAAGAGTTAGGTACATAAGACCAAAGTAAAAAGAAAATGAGAAAGAGGAAAAAATAAATATTCTCAAGACTACAACTTCATTATTCTTTTCTGATTCAGACACTCAACCTGTCTAAATTCAATAAGAGGAAAATGAAAAATGAAATAATTATGGTAAATTATGGTAATAACATAAAATGAGAGTTATATTAGAAAGTCATGTTATTTTGGAAACAACCCTCCATGAATTACATTTTATTTCTATAAATATAGTGTTCTCATGTATATGTCACACAATGTACGAATCATTATGGAAGATATAAAGATGAGTAATGGAAATTCTCAAGGAGTTTGCATTCTAGGAATTCATTTTTCAACTATATGCATATTAAATATGTTGCTTTTATTTGTCAGGAATAGTTTTCTTTGTGATCTTGCAACTCACTAATGACTTTTTTTATGATGATCCCTCCAAATACTTAGTTTTCTAACAGCAGTTAGATACTAATTTTCTGTCATCCATTTAAGAAAGATCCTAAACTATAAGGTTACATGACTGACAGAAATACAAAAATTTTAAAAGGATGTTTATAGAAGACCAAAGATGAGGCACACGTTAGAAAGTGTAATAAAAATGACAATTACATAAAATCAAATTCGCAATAAAAACAATCATGTTTTTCTACAGAACTTTTATAGACATAATTTTGTAGTTAAAGTTAGATAATATATCTCCTGAGTAAAGAAAATTAGAAACATATTTCCAAGTGTAAGTCACTATGTGGGATTTGGTTTGAAGGGCAACAAAAACATAGTCGTGTCCACATTTTAAAGGAGCTGTCATAACATCACTTATGTGTAAAATCTAAAAACATTAAACTTGTAAAAAACAGGAAGTAAAATGGTGGTTATCAGGGGATGGAGGGGCTGAGGGGATAAGAGTGATGGTCTTTAAGGGTACAAACTTGTAACAAGTAGTAAATAAGCCCTAGAAATCCAATGCAAAGTATAGTGGATATGGATAATCCTGTACCATATTTATGTAATGTGATATCACTACATTAGCAATCATATTATAATAGATACTAGATAGATAGATAGAAAGAAATAATATCATAATTCAGTCTAGATTTTATTTTAATTATCTAAGATATTTGATTAGGAGAAAATCTAAGGAAGCCAACGTGATTGCAGTACATTTCAGGGGAAGAAATAGCCTCTTAGAATAAATATAAATATACGGAGAAAAATTGAATTGCTTGGTGACTGCATTCCACAGATGAGGCCTAATCAGGTATAAAGACTAAACAATACAATTGGAATATTTCCTGTCATCCATCTATTCAGTATTCAAAAATTAATTATCATGCAGCTAATAGGACTCAAGATACCAATGTATTAATTCCTGGCATTTTCTGCGACAGTCGCTATTGAGGAGCAGGATACACAGAGTGAAGTACAAAAGAAGATAAATCTATGTTTTTGTTTTTGTTTTATTTTACCAGGAAGAAATAGTATAAAACATGTTCTAATTAACCAACAGTGATTCCTATCATTTCCTATCACTTCTATTTTACAGTCAGTGAAATTATTGTTTTCCCTTCCTGGTAACAGCTAGTAAACTTTGTTACAAGAAGTTGATATTTGTGAAAAGGCAGATTCAATTGGTTTCATTTCTTTGTTTGCTTGTTCAACAGCTTTATTTAAGTTTAATTTACATACTATGAAATTCACTTAAGTGTCCAATTTAAGTCCATTCAATTATATGAATCCATCTAAGGCTAAAACAAACAGTTTAACTGACTAACACAGAACACTAATCTTTAATTTTGTTTCATGAGAACTATACCCATAGCAATTCAATTCAATAGATATTACCAGTTTTGTTCATGTCATAGGACATGTTGATATCCTTGCTACGGAGAAGGAGAGTTATCGGACATCTATAGTGTCTTTAAAATACTTTGCTACTTCAAGACGACAGTAATTTTTTTTTTTCAAATATGCATTCTCAATGGAGTATTAGAGAAAACTGCCTTTGGTTCTATTCTCTGATGTCACAAATATCAACTTTTAGTATAACTTGATATTTAACTTAAGCCAGTATGACAAATTTCCTTTTCCAGTTTAGTACTGGTATGAGAACTGTAAAATGGCTACTCATACACAGAGAGCAGGGTGCTCTCTGTGGATCATGGATTTTGGATTGAGAGGAATGAATGTCGTCTCGGGGAGCCCACTCTACACCTGCCTGGGCAGTGCATTGTGCTATCAAGGTGATTTATCGTCCTGCAAAAGCACATTTCACAAAGATTCAGCTATCAGCATTGAATGTGCCTGTACATAAAAATAACATATCCAGAGTGACAACCCTGCCAGACTCTTGTTCAGCAATGTTTTGCATGTAACTTTTATCTTGTGTACTTGTTGCATGATCAAAAAATTGCTACTGTACTGCCAACAATTACGTTTGTTTTTTTTTTTTTAACATCTTTATTGGAGTATAATTGCTTTACAATGGTATGTTAGTTTCAGCTTCACAACAAAATGAATCAGTTATATATATACATATATTCCCATATCTCTTCCCGCTTGCGTCTCCCTCCCTCCCACCCTGCCTATCCCACCCCTCCAGGCGGTCACAAAGCACCGAGCTGATCTCCTTGTGCTATGCGGCTGCTTCCCACTAGCTAACTACCTTACTTTTGGTAGTGTATATATGTCCATGCCTCTTTATCGCTTTGTCACCGTTTACCCTTCCCCCTCCCCATAGCCTCAAGTCCATTCTCTAGTAAGTCTGTGTCTTTATTCCTGTTTCACCCCTAGGTTTTTCATGACATTTTTTTTTAAAATTCCATATATATGTGTTAGCATACGGTATTTGTCTCTCTCTTTCTGACTTACTTCACTCTGTATGACAGACTCTAGGTCTATCCACCTCATTACAAATAGCTCAATTTCGTCTCTTTTTATGGCTGAGTAATATTCCATTGTTTGTTTTTTTAACATCTTTATTGGAGTATAAGTGCTTTACAATGTTGTGTTTGTTTCTGCTATATAACAAAGTGAGTCAGCTATATGTATACATATATACCCATATCCCCTCCTTCTTGTGTCTCCCTCCCACCCTCCCTATCCCACCCTTCTAGGTGGTCACAAAGCACCAAGCTGATCTCCCTGTGCTATGCGGCTGCTTCCCACTAGCTATCTATTTTACATTTGGTAGTGTATATATGTCAATTCTACTTAAATCTAGAAGATTGAAAGACCAAAAGAGGAAGCACTGGCACCTGTATAGAGATAACAAAACTTTCCTACAAACCCCCAGGGGTCTTTCCTTTATATCTCACTGACGAGAACTGGGTCACAGAGGCTGTGGAGAGGCTGGGAAATCTAATTTTTTAACTGAGTTATGTCACTACACAGAAAATCAGAGTTCTGATAGGATCAGCAAAGTAAGAAATCAGTATTGAGTGGACAACAACTTGTGTCTACCATAGTGTGTTAACTATTTCTTAAATGCTATATAAAATGGACTTCTTGTGTTGTTAATCCCCATACACTCTGCTGTAGTTCAGGAACTCTTTAGAATTCTTTCCTAAAGAAGACAAAGTATGACAATATTTCTTTCAGTAAATTGATGATATGACACAGCTTTGAATTACTGCATTGCATTTTTCTCTAAGAGAGGCGAATTTTTTAGCATTGGGATTACCAATTAATATTTTTCTGTGTTAGGTACTCAATCATAGGAAAATTATTTGAAAATTTTTGTGCATGCAATTATTATTATTATATGAATTAGGGATGGACTATGAAGGAGAAAAACTGACAAAACATATTCTACTGTGGAATACTCTACCTTCTACAGATATTGTGGGCCATAATTAAATGTTTTAACTTCTTAGTTATTAATAAATATAAAATATTGTTATGGGGAAAAACTGTGTACAAGTAGATTTTCATATAGAATTATGAAAAATTAATATTGAAATCTATAAAACATTTAAAAAGGCTTTAAACAAACATATATAATGATCTTCTACAAACATTTTTTGTACATTTTTGAAATGAAATACATTTGAAGTTAAATACTGAGGTTAAATACAACCAAAATTGTTGATGTATTTAATTACATCATGCAGACTGAAGAATGTTACAAACTCTGTTTTCAGTTACACCCTAGGAAATGTATTGAGACCCTCCACCAAGTGCTTTTTTAATAGATGATTGATTTCTGCTACAAGAAGTTAAGATAAGCTCATTTTTGAGAATCAAAGCTATTATTGGTTAAGACCTAAGCATTAAAGACAATTACTCCACAGTAAGCATGCCACTTTGTCTCATCTAGAGACACTATTCTGAGTTGGGACAGTCATATTTAAGCTAAAAGGCTACTTATTTTGCCTAATTTATTTCCCTTTAAATTACCATTCCACATTTTCTAAAAGCATTTTTCTCTTATTAATAATATTTATAGGGGAGACCTTCAAGATGGTAGAGGAGTAAGATGTGGAGATCAACTTTCTCCCCACAAATATATAAAAAATTCAATTACATGTGGAACAACTCCTACAGAACACCTACTGAATGCTGGCAGAAGACCTCAGGCTTCCCAAAAGGCAAGAAACTCCCCACGTACTTGGGTAGGGCAAAAGAAGAAAAGGAAAAACAGAGACAAAAGAATAGGGACGGGACCTGCACCTCTGGGAGGGAGCTGTGAAGGAGGGAAAGTTTCCACACACTAGGAAGCCCCTTCACTGGCAGAGACAGGGGGTGGGGTGGGGGAGAAGCTTTGGAGCCATGGAGGAGAGTGCAACAACAGGGATGCGGAGGGCAAAGCGGAGAGATTCCCGCACAGAGGATCGGTGCCGACCAGCACTCACCAGCCCAAGAGGCTTGTCTCCTCACCCGCCGGGACGGGCGCGGCTGGGAGCTGAGGCTTGGGCTTCGGAGGTCAGATCCAAGGGTGAGGACTGGGGTTGGCTGCATGAACACAACCTGAAGGGGGCTAGTGTGCCACAGCTAGCCAGGAGGGAGTCTGGGAAAAAGTCTGGAGCTGCCTAAAAGGCAAGAGACCATTGTTTCAGGGTGTGCAAGGAAAGGAGATTCCTTCCCTGTCTCCCCACAGAAAGCAGAGCACCATCTAAATGAGCTCCAGAGATGGGTGTGAGCCGTGGCTGTCAGCTTCGACCCCAGAGACGGGCATGGAATGCTAACACTGCTGCTGCAGCCACCAAGAATCCTGTGTGTAAGCACAGGTCACTATCCACACCTCTCCTGGGAGCCGGTGGAGCCCGCCACTGCCAAGGTCCCATGATCTGGGGACAACTTCCCCGGGAGAACACACGGTGTACTGCAGGCTGTTGCAATGTCATGTTGGCCTCTGCTGCTGCAGGCTTGCCCCGCATTCCAATTATGACAAGAGTACCCTTCCCTCTCCTCAGCCTGAGTGAGCCAGAGCCCCCTAATCAGCCACTCCTTTAACGCCCTCCTGTCTGGGCAGGAAACAGACACCCCCAGGTGACTGACATGCATAGGCAGGGCCAATCCAAAGCTGAACCTCAGGGGCTGTGCAAACAAAAAGGAGAAAGGGAAATTTCTCCCAGTAGCTTCAGGAGCATCAGATTAAAACCCCACAATCAACTTAGTGAACCCTGCATCTGTGGAATACCTGAATATACAATGAATTTTCCCAAAATGGAAGTGGTAGACTTTGGGAGCAACTGTAGACTTGGGGTTTGCTTGCTGTCTCTGATTTGTTTCTGGTTTTTATGTTTACCTTAGTTTAGTTTTTAGTGCTTGTTATCACTGGTGGATTTGATTATTGGTTTGGTTGCTCTCTTGTTTTTTTAAATTTATTTTTTTTTATTTTATTATTTTTTTCCTTTTTTCTCTTTTAGTGAGTGTGCATATGTATGCTTTTTTGTGTGAATTTTTCTCTTTAGGTTTGCTTTTACCATTTCTTCTGGGGTTCTGACTGTTCATTTTTGTGTTGTTGTTTGTTTGTTTTCTTCTTATGAGTGTGTGTGTATGTTTCTTTTTGTGATTTTTGTCTGTTTAGTTATGCTTTTACCATTTGGTTTGGGGTCTTATGTGTTCTTTTTCTTTTCTTTTCTTCCTTTTCCTCTGAGCCGTGTGGCTGGCAGGGTCTTAGTGCTCTGGCTGGGTGTCAGGGCTGAGCCTCTGAGGTGGGACAGCCAAGTCCAGGACATTGGACCATCAGAGACCACCAGGCCCCATGTAATATCAATCAGTGAGAGCTCTCTCAGAGATCTCCGCCTCAACACTAAGACCCAGCACCAGCCAATGGCCAGGACACTCCAGTGCTGGATGCTCCATGCTAAACTAGCAATATAGGAACACAAGCCCACCCATTAGTAGAGCGGCTGCCGAAAGTCATACTAAATTTACAAACATCCCAAAAAACACCACCGGACGTGGCCATGCCCAACAGAAGGACAAGATTCAGCACCACCCACCAGAACACAGACACCAGCCCTCTCCACCATGAAGCCTACACAAGACACTGAACCAACCTCACCCACTGGGGCAGACACCAAGAACAATGTAAACTACGAACATGCAGCCTGAGAAAAGGAGACCACAAACACAGTAAGTTATGCAAAATGAGAAGACAGAGAAATATGAGGAAGATGAAGGAGCAAAGTAAAAACCCACCAAACCAAACAAATGAAGAGGAAATAGGCAGTCTACCTGAAAAAGAATTCAAAGTAATGATAGTAAAGATGATCCAAAATCTTGGAAATAGAATGGAGAAAATACAAGAAATGCTTAACAAGGACCTAGAAGAACTAAAGAGCAAACAATGATGAACGACAAAATAAATGAAATTAAAATTTCTCTAGAAAGAATCAATAGTGGAATAATTGAGGCAGAAGAACAGATAAGTGACCTGGAAGACAAAATAGTGGAAATAACAGCCTCAGAGCGGAATAAAGAAAAAAAGAATGAAAAGAATTGAGGACAGTCTCAGAGACTTCTGGGACAATGTTAAATGCACCAACATTCGAATAATAGGGGTCCCAGAAAAAGAATAGAAAAAGAAAGGAACTGAGAAAATATTTGAAGAGATTATAGTTGAAAACTTCCCAAACATGGGAAATAGTCAATCAACTCCAGGAAGCACAGAGCATCCCATACAGAATAAATCCAAGGAGAAACATACTGAGACACATATTAATCAAACTATCAAAAATTAAATACAAAGAAAAAATATTAAAAGCAGCAAGGGAAAAGCAACAAATAATGTACAAGGGAATCCTCATAAGGTTAACAGCTGATCTTTCAGCAGAAACTCTGCAAGCCAGAAGGGAGTGGGAGGACATATTTAAAGTGCTGAAAGGGAAAAACGTACAACCAAGATTACTCTACCCAACAAGGATCTCATTCAGATTCGACAGAGAAATTAAAACCTTTACAGACAAGCAAAAGTTAAGAGAATTCAGCACCACCAAACCAGCTTTACAGCAAATGCTAAAGGAACTTCTCTAGGCAGGAAACACAAAAGAAGGAAAAGACCTACAATAACAAACACAAAACAATTAAGAAAATGGTAATAGGAACATACTTATTGATAATTACATTAAATGTAAATGGATTAAATGCTCCAACCAAAAGACAAACACTGGCTGAATGGATACAAAAACAAAAACAAGACATGTATATATGCTGTCTACAAAAGACTCACTTCAGACATAGGGGCAGACTGAAAGTGAGGAGATGGAAAAAAGATATTCCATGCAAACGGAAATCAAAAGAAAGTTGAAGTAGCAATTCTCATATCACACAAAATAGACTTTAAAATAAAGATTATTACAACAGACAAAGAAGGACATTACATAATGATCAAGGGGTCATTCCAAGAAGAAGATATAACAATTGTAAATATTTGTTTACAATTACAATGCACCCAACATAGAAGCACTTCAATACATAAAACAAATACTAACAGCTATAAAAGGGGAAATTGACAGTAACACAGTGTATTTTAACACCCCACTTTCACCAACGGACAGATCATCCAAAATGAAAATAAATAAGGAAACATAGGCTTTAAATGACACATTAAACAAGATGGATTTAACTGACATTTATAGGAGATTCCATATAAAAACAACACAATACACTTTCTTCTCAAGTGCTCATGGAACATTCTCCAGGATAGATCATATCTTGGGTCACAAATCAAGCCTTGGTAAATTTAAGAAAATTGAAATGTATCGAGTATCTTTCCTGACCACAACACTATGAGACCAGATAGCAATTACAGGAAAAAACAATGTAAAACATAGAAACACATGGAGGCTAAACAATACGCTACTAAATAACCAAGGGATCATGAAGAAATCAAAGAGGAAATCAATGAACACCTAGAAACAAATGACAAAGAAAACACGAAGACCCAAAACATATGGGATGTAGCAAAAGCAGTTCTAAGAGGGAAGTTTAGAGCAATACAATCCTACCTCAAGAAACAAGAAACACCTCAAATAAACAACCTAACCTTACACCTAAAGCAATTAGAGGAAGAAGAAGAACAACAACAACAAAAAAACAAAGTTAGCAGAAGGAAAGAAATCATAAAGATCAGATCAGAGATAAATGAAAAAGAATGGAAGGAAATGACAGCAAAGATCAACAAAACTAAAAGCTGGTTCTTTGGGAAGATCAACAAAATCGATAAACCATTAGCCAGACCCATCAAGAAAAGAAGGGAGAAGACTTAAATTAACAGAATTAGAAATGAAAAAGAAGTAACAACTGACACTGCAGAAATCTAACGGATCATGATAGATTACTAGATGCAACTATATGCCAATACAATGGATAACCTGGTTGAAATGGACAAATTCTTAGAAAAGTAGAACCTTCTAAAACTGAACCAGGGGGAAATAGAAAATATGAACAGACAAATCACAAGCACTGATAATAAGACTGTGATTAAAAATCTTCAAACAAACAAAAACCCAGGGCAAGATGCCTTCACAGGTGAATTCTATCAAACATTTAGAGAAGAGTTTACACCTACCCTTCTCAAACTCTTCGAAAATATAGCAGAGGGAGGGACACTCCCAAACTCATTCTACCATGCCACCATCACGCTGATGCCAAAACCAGACAAAGATGCCACAAAAAAAGAAAACTACAGGCCAATATCACTGATGAACATAGATGCAAAAATCCTCAACAAAATACTAGCAAACAGAATCCAACAGCACATTAAACGGATCATACACCATGATCAAGTGGGGTTTATCCCAGGAATGCAAGGACTCTTCAATATATGCAAATCAATCAATGTAATACACCATATTAACAAAATGAAGGACAAAACCACATGATAATCTCAACAGATGCATAAAAAACTTTTGACAAAATTAAACACCCATTTATGATGAAAACTCTCCAGAAAGAAGGGATAGAAGGAAATTACCTCAACATAATAAAGGCCTTTATGACAAACCCACAGCCAACATCATTCTCAATGGTGAAAAGCTGAAACCATTTCCACTAAGATCAGGAAGACAGGGTTGCCCATTCTCACCACTATTATTCAACACAGTTTTGGAAGTGTTAGCCATGGCAATCAGAGAAGAAAAGGAAATAAAAAGAATCTAAATCAGCAAAGAAGTAAAAGTGACACTGTTTGCAGATGATATGATACTAGACATAAAGATTCCTAAAGACGCTACCAGAAAACTACTAGAGCTAATCAATGAATTTGGTAAAGTAGCAGGATACAAAATTAATGCACAAAAATCTCTAGCATTCATATACACTAATGATGAAAAATCTGAAAGTGAAATTAAGAAAACACTCCCATTTACCACTGCAAGAAAAAGATTAAAATACCTAGGAATAAACCTACCTAAGGACACAAAAGACCCGTATGCAGAAAATTATAAAAACCCTGGAGAGATATACCATATTCATGGATGGGAAGAATCAACATTGTGACAATGACTATACTACCCAAAGCAATCTACAGATTCAGTAGATTCCTATCAAACTACCAATGGCATTTTTCACAGAACTAGAACTAAAAATTTTATAGTTTGTATGGAAACACAAAAGACCCTGAATAGCCAAAGCAATCATGAGAAAGAAAAACTGAGCTGGAAGAATCAGGCTCCCTGACTTCAGACCATACTACAAAGCTACCGTAATCAACACAGTATGGTTCTGGCACCAAAACAGAAATACAGATCAATGGAACAGATAGAAAGCCCAGAGATAAGCCCACGCATATATGGTCACCTTATCTTTGATAAAGGAGGCAAGAATATACAGTGGAGAAAAGACAGCCTCTTCAATAAGTAGTACTGGGAAAATTGTATACTTACATGTAAAATAATGAAGTTAGAACACTCCTTAACACCATACACAAAAATAAACTCAAAATGGATTAAAGACCTAAATGTAAGCCCAGACACTATAAAACTCTTAGAGGAAAACATAGGCAGAACACTCTATGACATAAATCACAGCAAGATCTTTTTTGACCCACCTCCTAGAGAAAAGGATATAAAAACAAAAATAAACAAATGGGACCTAATGAAACTTAAAAACTTTTGCACAGCCAAGGAAACCATAAACAAGATGAAAAGACAAACCTCAGAATGGGAGAAAATATTTGCAAATGAAGCAACTGACAAAGGATTAATCTCCAAAATATACAAGCAGCTCATGCAGCTCAATATCAAAAAAATCAAACAACCCAATCCAAACATGGGCAGAAGACCTAAATAGATACTTCTCCAAAGAAGATATACACATTGCCAACAAACACATGAAAAGATGCTCAACATCACTAATCATTAGTGAAATGCAAATCAAAACCACAATAAGGTATCTTCTCACACTGGTCAGAATGGCCATCATCAAAAAATCTACAAACAAGAAAAGCTGGAGAGGATGTGGAGATAAGGAAACCCTCTTGCACTGTTGGTGGGAATGTAAATTGATATAGCCACTATGGAGAACAGTATGGAGGTCCCTTAAAAAACTAAAAATAGAACTACCATATGACCCAGCAATCCCACTACTGGGCATATACACGGAGAAAACCATAATTCAAAAAGAAGTATGTACCACGATATTCACTGCAACACTATTTACAATAGCTGGGACATGGAAGCAACCTAAGTGTCCATCGACAGATGAATGGATAAAGAAGGTGAGGCACATGTATACAGTGGAATATTACTCAGCCATAAAAAGAAATGAAATTGAGTTATTTGTAGTAAGGTGGATGGACCTTAAGTAAGGTGGATGGACCTTAAGTAAGGTGGATGTCTGTCATACAGAGTAAAGTAAGTCAGAAAGAGAGAAGCAAATACTGTATGCTAACACATATATAAGAATCTAAAAAAAAATGCTTCTGATGAACCTAGGGGCGGGACAGGTATAAAGATGCAGACATAGAGATTGGACTTGAAGATATGGGGAGGGGGAAGGGTAAGCTGGGCCGAAGTGAGAGAGTAGCATTGACATATATGCACCAAAAAATGTAAAATCGCTAGTGGGAAGCAGCTGCATAGCACAGGGATGTCAGTTCGGTGTTTTGTGACCACCTAGTGGGGTAGGATAGGGAAGGTGGGAAGGAGGATCAACAGGGAACGGATATGGGGATATATGTATGCACATAGCAGATTCACAGCAGAAACTAACACAACATTGTAAATCAGTTATACTCCAAGAAAGATGTTAAAAAGAAAAAGACTAGATTAATCATTTCAGTGGAGAATTAAAAGTGATAAAAAAGGCAATTTTAAAACTAAATAAAGGCTTCCCTGGTGGTGCAGTGGTTGAGAGTCCACCTGCCGATGCAGGGGACACAGGTTAGTGCCCTGGTCTGGGAGGATCCCACGTGTCACAGAGCGGCTGGGCCCATGAGCCATGGCCGCTGGGCCTGCGCGTCTGGAGCCTGTGCTCTGCAGTGGGAGAGGCCACGGCAGTGAGAGGCCCACGTACCGCAAAAAAAAAAAAAAAAAAAAAAAACTAAATAAAAAAATTACAATAAGCAAGAAAAAATATTTATAAAGACAACTTTCTTTGAAATTTCAGAAAAGGAATTTACATAAGATTTAATAGTGGAACTCATTTTTAAAAATTTTGTTTGGTTATTTGGACTAAAAAAATTCTTCCAAATGAAATTTTTTTTTTTTTACTTTAGATGGACTCTTTCAAACTCATCGTGGTGAACTATATAGTAATTTTGGAAATTCTTGTCAATGTTAAAGGAAAGAAAGCAAAATGAGAGAACCTTACTGAGTACCTATGTTTTTCCAGTGACTGGATAAAGTAACAGCATTGCATTACCCTCCTCACTGGAATTGACATTTTCATTATAAATATACATACAAGGAAACTAGAAATAAAATTTAAGTAGGTTGATAAATTTACTATGGTACTAAGTACATCCTAAGATTTGACCATGAAGTATTCCCAAGTCATTTTGGAATAACCCTTGGTATTTTAGAAAAATAATAAATATGAATTACTTCACTATACTAATTAAACTATAACATGACTAAATATTTGTTTTCATAGGAAGGCCAAATAAGTATTTCTTTATTATATTTACAATAATGCCTTTTAAAAATAAGTAGTAATATTATTTGTGCCTTTAGAACCAATAGGCATCACTAGGTGTAGTGTATTTTATTTGATGTCAACTGCCCTGCTCCCTGTGGAATGCATGTCATTAATGCAGAAAGGTTTGACAGACAAGAGATTTGAAACCCAATGTCTACCCTTTTTTAACATCATGTCACAGAAACATTCAAGTACTAAAGTGAACTAGAAGTGTTGAAAAAAATCTGGTATGTTCTTTGTATCAATATATAATTAAAAGGTAGCCTTTCTAGTCTTACTATTCTTATGTATCTGAAAATTAAGTGTAGAATTTATCAACAGAAATGTTTTAAGCTACTATATTTTCTAATTAAATATTCATTTTAAATAAGTAAAAATTAATAAAGATTGTATGAAAAATGATTCACAATTTAAAATATAAGTGCATCTATATTAAACTGCATAAATGTGTCAGTAGTCTTTATTAGGTGTGTGGCAGAAAACCACTATTAGTGCCATTTATACAGAATCCAACATTGACTCTCACTGATTTATGTTTCATATTAATTATGGTCAAAAGAGCTGGTATTCACCTCTGCTAGCACTGTAAACAGTTGTAAATAAAGAATAAATAGGATTTTGTAAACCTGCATACCCTTGTTTTCCCTGACATCAGGTTTTAATCCAGGTTTTCATGTTTCCTGAATTGACCATAAAGAAGATTCAACACATTTCCGCGTGAAATAGGTACAGGCATACTTTAACATATATGTACCAGCTAAAATAACAAGAAGTAATTCATAAGTTGTGGACTATAAAACAGCTAGTGGAGAAAATCATCAAGTGGCTATAAATACCACGACCATTAAAAGATATGCATTCTCATTTAAAAACCTCATACCTGCCTTTTGTGAATCCTCCATTCTAAGACCCTGCAAAGAAACATGGTAGGTTTCTGGTTTTGTCTTTGACCTAAGTCAAGGGAAGTAGTTATTTTATAGCAACTCAATCATCAAGCTTCTATTATCACCTCCTGACCTAAATTTTGTAGTTTCTAAAGAAACAAAGAGTTCTTGTACACATAAATTTATTTTTAAAGCAGTTGACAGTGTATTAACTGGAGTACAATTGAAATTTGAGTTGTGTTAATAAACAACAATAAGCTCAGATTTCTCTTCACTTCAGTTCTCTGACCACTTCATATGGCTTTCTTACTCAGCTGCCTTCCTCAAAATAACTTGCTTAGGGTCAGTAGTTTTCATGAACATTAAAATGGTTCCTCCATGTAATAACTCTAAAAGTGTTTTCTTGCTGAATTAAAATGAATATATTTAAGTAGAATTATCCTCATAAAGCCTACATTAACACGATTTTTACATGAGTCTGGCTGGAAATATTATATGTCTTTTACAATTCATTGTCATCTCAGTTATTTTTTCATAGCCTTCGGTATCTTTCAAATAGTAGTTAATGTTAAATCACTCATTAATGGGTATTCCTCTTTTGTTGTTATACATTAAGCAAACATCATGAAATAGTTTCTGCAACAAAACTTATTTGAAACAATAAATTATTCACAAGATTTATGTTTCATCATATTGATTAATGGGATTCCAGTAGAAAACAATACATACCTTATTAAACAAATTGTGTATAGTATAGTGACTCAAGAGCCACAAAATTATTTTCTCTGGATACAGTAATTCATACATAGTTAATATAATAGGAAGCAAGGCCTCATTGGCAGCTTGTCATTGGAAAATTAGGTTAAGTACCAAGATGCACCTTTTAACATGATGGAAACAAGGCAATCCAAAGTCCTGATCTTAACCATAATCACTCACAACTCTATTTGGGCATAAAAGTTCTGATTTATTATAATTTGTCTTCATCAAAAGTACTAATTGGAAATGTTATCATATAGTCATGTTAAATGAAAGGATAGAATTAAAGTATTACTATTAAAATGTACATTTTTAAGTAACTACTATCCCAACATTTATTATATAACATCTCATCTATAGCAACTGATTCCTTAGTTCTAAGTATGTTTGTATTTTATTCCAGTTATTTAAGGCACAATTTTCACTAAATTCATTAGTTCTAAGGATGTTTAATTGCATTGTCTTTTAAGCTTAAATTACCAAAAAGTTTTAGCTTTGATGAGAATACTCAGCATTTTGTTTTCTAATCGCTCTTAGCACTTTCTACAGACAGCAGGCTAAGAGATTTGCATATTTAAACAATCTTTGTAGTAGAGCATATATCCGTAGACTCCCATGATGCTTCAGACAATACAATATTGAAATTAAAACATATCAACATGGAGGCATACACTTCATTCAATAAATCATTTTGCTTAAAGAAAGGAAGAAAAAATTGTAGGAGCAAAGATCATTTCAATAGAGCAGTACCTGAATAGCAGCCTATTTATATTTAAGATAATTATTTTTGTTTCCTGAAGTACTTAATTAACCCATAATAAATATGTACAACCAAATGCAATTTTTATTTGAATATTGTGTTTGATGTATTTGCTTCACTAAAACACAAGCTACAGCAGAGTCTAACACTAGTCAAATCTTGTCCTCAGTGGCCTGCTTTCTTTGTCCAAAGTAAATATGCATGCACACACACACACACATCTACCTGCATGTGCTCACACCAACACATGCAAACACTCAGACAGATAACTCAAACATACACTAACACAGAGAATTTGGTATTTGGTATTAAAGAAGATCAAGAAGTGTGTGGAAAGTTTTAAAATCCATATAAGATGTCTATACCCTAGCCATGTTCTATTAAGTAAATACAATATTTATGTATAAATAAAAATTTGGCTTTCTATAAGGACAGTTGAGTAAATCGAGGTATGTGTGCATGTGTGTGCATGCATGAACATGTGTTTGTGCAATCCTAAAACAAGGTAACTGGAACGGTCTCCTCATTTCTTTCCTTCAGGAAGATGAATATTTAAAGTGAGAAATACACCTTTCTTATATAAAAGAACCATGGTTATTGGGAAAGTACCACAAAATGAGCAATGCTATTGTCAAATAATGATTTGGCTTAAGATTTTCTATCACTACAATGGCTACCATATTACAATATGTAAGTGCATTAAATAAACATTTTGTACCCCTAAATTTACAGTGTTATATGTCAAATACACCTCAATAAAAAATATTTTCAATTAATTTAAAAGTCTCCTACCAGAACAACATGCATGTACATATATATATGTATATATATATGTATATGTATATACATACACATATATATGTGTATATATATATACATATATAGAGAGACATATATAATTTTTGTCCCAGAATTTTGATTATTCGGTTAATAAACAATTTTATTTCTAACTATTCAGTAATAGCTTAGTACTACAAGAATTTATATATCTCATATTCAATTTAGGTCACATTATGTTATTTATTTTTATTATCTCCCAATTCTTATTTTTTATTTCACTTAATTAAATATTATAATTAATTTTATAATTGTAATGCATATAATATGTGGATATATATGTGTATATTCTTCATTTACATATCTATATCTATACACCTTTTTCATTCTTTTCCTCTTAAATTATAGAAATTTAAGGGGTTAAGCAGTATGTCTGAGATCTCTTCCTGCCCAGTGTACTTTGTGTTGGAGTGCACCAGGGAAAGAGAGAAGGCACCTTCTTGTAAACATGAAAATGACAATCCTCCTAGCAATCTAATGGCATTAACTATTGGAGTATGACTGTCCATAGCATCATTTCAGCTGAGGTACCTCACTGCCTGAGACAATGGTTAATAAACTGTAATCTGTAGACTTACTGAGCAGGGTTCCCTGAAAAATTGTTGTAAGCTATGTAACAATATGAGGATAAGGGGATATTTATGACCAAATATGACTCTTCTGTGTTAGTTATGTGGCAGTGCCCTTTACTTGAAGATCTCACATGTTAACTTGATTCAGAATTCATCTCACATGACCAGAAAGGACCCAGGAAGCTGCTGGAATATCCTGGACCTCTCTCTGCTCCATCTGTGTCTCCTGATTATGTACGTTCTTGAAACTGTTTATTAAACTTGAAACACTTCATACTGAACATTTAGCTACATTAAAAATGGGTTTATATTTAGCTTTAGCCGAGTTTCTATTTACAAATTGTTTCTCAATAAGGCCATGAGTTTTTGTGGTTTTTAGACTATGCTGCTATAACATAGCCCTAAAATGAATTTTTGAGTATCCTTCATTTTCATTTTGGCATCACATAATATAATATGATATGATTATTTTGGCTACAGAAAAGAGAAGAGGTGAAGCAGAATTCACATTTTTCCTTAACAAATGCTTGTATGTGTTTGGCTTTATTCTCAGTTAATTTGTTTTACGTAACACAATACTTGAGGGCTGAAGCGTTATGTAACCTCTGTTTTAAATAGACAGCATTTATATAAATGTCACAGAAATATGCAAATATAAGAAGCATTTTACTGGTATGGATATAAATGATGGATAATCATATATTAAGGAGAGCAGTTAATTTATCTTCAATTATTCAATCACATTGTTTTAGAAAAAGTGAGGGCATTTTTTAATGTGCTAAAATAACAATGTCTAATGTAGAAGAGTACATAGACATGAAAATATTGCTTTCTTTTATTGTAGCATGCATCTGCACACAAATTATCCTTAAAAACACTAACCTGTTTTAGGGTCTACAGAGAAGTAGGGCTGTCCCTGGAGAATGCTGTAAACCACCCGAGCACTGTTTCCATAGGTAGGGTCATCTGCATCAGTGGCTGTCACCTGTAGAACAGAGGTACCTGTGCATTCAGGAAAACAAATTTTAGTGTGTGATGGCATTAAACACATGATTAATTTGTACATAGAAAAAGGTAATGCTGAAATACTTATGGAGAGTGATAATTTCTTGTATTTCTTAGATTTATCTCTCAAACCCGGTCCCTGCTTTCTTTCCGTGCCACTAACTGTCCTAAATGAGAGCCCAGAATGGAGTGTTTGGTTTAAGATAGTTTAATGTGATTCTTTATATGCTGATACCATTATAAAGGGTCTCTTTTAACCCTCACATAATCATCATTGGGTTGGGTCAATGCTCAAGAATCAAATAGGTGTTAACTGGGGATAAAAATCAAAAGTATTTTGAGAGTGTACAGTTGACTATTGAACAACGCTGGGGGTACTGACAAATTTCAGTTTTTAATTTTAGTAGTTAAGTCTATGATTTAGGTCTGACACACCTACTAAGGGTCTAATATCTACTTAACTACAAAGTGTTTACTTCTATGTTGGAATTCAGACACAACTTTAAGCAAAACTTTTTCTGTACCTTCAAAGGATCCTAGAAAAGTTAATAGACTTAGTATGCCAAGTTCATTTGACAATCCTTATTAGTAGAACATAAATGTACAGTTGGCCCTCCATATATATGGTTCCACATCCACAAATGTGGCCAACTGTTGACTGTGTACTATGTTATGATCTGCTGTGGTTGAATTTCTGGATATAGAACCCACGGATATGGATATGGAGGGCCAGCTACGGGACTTGAGTATCTGCAGGTTCTGGTGTCCATGGGGGTCCTGGAACCAATTGCCTGCAGATACTGAGGGATGACTGTATAAAGATTTTTAATAAAATGCCATGATTTTGGCCTCTAAATAGTATTTTTACATTGAGATGCTAAGCAAAAATATAACTAGTAATTATGCACACTCAGAAGAAAAGGACTGTGTGATACCTAAGAGAAATTTCTAATTGTGGATAATAAAACATAATGGTGACACCAAATTCTGGCAGGAAATTAGGCCTCTCATACACTGCTGGTGGAAATGTAAGTTTAGAAAATTCTTAAATAAACAAACATACATGTATCATACAATCCAGCAAATTGTACTCTTGGGCATTTATGCTAAAGTAATAAAAATATACATTCACATAAAAGCCTATTTACAAATATTCACAGCAACATTATTCTTAGTAGCACCAAACTAGAAGAAGCCCAGATATCCTTCAACGGGAAAATGGTTAAACAAACCATGGTACAGTATTACTATGGAATACTACTTAGCAATAAAAATGAACAGAATATTAATATAGGCACTAACTTGGATAAATCTTCAGGGAATCATACCCAGGAGGGGAAAAGACAATCCTCAAAGGCTATATACTGTATGATTCCACTTATTTAACATTCTTGAAGTGATGCAATTTTAGAAGTGGATGACAGATTAGTAGTTGCCAGAGTCTGGGAAAGAAGGAGTGGAAAGGGGTGGGTTTGGTCATAAAAGGGCAACATGAGAGATAATGAGGGTGCTGGAATTGTTCAGTATTTTGATTATGGATATGTGCGAACTAAACACATACTTACACTCACAAGTAAAACTAGGGAAATCTAAATAAAATTGGTAAATAATTTCAATAGCCTGGTTATGATATTGTTTTATATTGCATATTTTGCAGGATGTTAGCAAGGGGTAAAATTGAGTAAAGGGTACAAGAAACCTATATCGTTTCTCATGAATGCATGTGAATCTATGATGACCTCAAATTTTAAAGTTTAAAATGTATATCTTCTTGCTTCACTGTTAGTCCATTCTTAGACAGCCTTATTTGGGCTTGGATGTGTACCATAATTTTTCTCATTATAGCACTATGATATCTGGCTTGATAAACTTTCCAGAGCTAGTCACATGTAGACTACCTCTTCCATGACTAAGTATAATAATTACTATAGAACATTAAAGACTTCTTCTGTGACGTCTCAACACCTGTTCCATACCCATATTCATCTCTCCAGCTTGTTCAGAGAATAGCAGTAGGTAGATATTTACCCAAAAATGTTGGTTTAGGAGGGAGGCATTTTCATTTGGTACCTCATTGAAGAAACTAAAATCTATAGTAGGTACCCACATCAGACTCTAAAATGTGTAAAGAAGCCCATACTATGGTTAAAATGTTATAAAATTTTACCAGTCAAATCTTTGATCTTATAGGAAAAATGCTGATCATACCGGGCATACAAGAGTTACTAGGATTCAAAAAAAAAAAAAAACAGTATAGATAGAAATCAGTAAAATACTGGCCACCTTTTAAGAAACCACAGTTGTAAAATGCTCAGGTTTTAAAACTTGCTGTGGCCTTACAATAGTGATTTAGGTCTAAATAATTTTAATGTCTAAACTGTAGCCCCACAGCAACCATTCCATGAAGAAAACTGGGAAAGGCAAATAGTGCAAGATCACACATCATTTAATGTGACAGGCCGGACCATTACAGGAAAGAAAGAGTGCTCTGCTTGGCTTGAGCTGTCTTTAAAAGCCCAGCCTTGTTAAGTGAAAGCTGCGATGCATGAGTCGAGTGACAAATGAAATAAAGAAAAAGGAGAAAAGGAGGAAGAAAAGAAATAAAAGTAGTATGGTGGTGTTGACTAAGTGATGGTTTAAAGTACCGAAAAGAAGTGGGCAGAGCAGAAAAGAGTTCCAGAGGAGAGAAAGAAAATATACTAACTCTCTATCTACTGTGGTCAAAAAGTATGGTCATTATCAATCACAGACACCTCTGTACCATTGGTCTCAAGGGTAGTGGGCAATTATAATTGTGTGTAAAGCAAAGAACAGTAAATTACCTCTATCGTATTTGGTGGCATCTGAAGGTATCAGTCTGCCACTTTGAGTAAACAGATTGCTGGTTGAAGGAAGCATAGGTATATGCACAGTCCAACTCAACAAAAAATCAACCTGCCCCAGAATACAGCAGGAGTGAGCTAAATAGCAGGGGTGGAAAATAAATTGTTCAAAGATTCGCTACCAAGGAGTTCTAAACCAAAAGGAAAACATTATACTTATTTTATTTTCCTGTTTATTTGAATGTTTGATGGGAACATTTTAAGAACCATTGGTGCTTTTGGAAGTTCTTTTACATTAAGGAAAAAAAGTCTTTTTTTTTATTAGAAATATATAAATAATAAAAACATAAAATGCCTTAGGGTGTGTGTTATGAGTTGGACTGTTTTCCTTCAAAGTTCATATGTTGAATTTCTGAACTCCAGTTCTTTAAGAGGTGATTTTATTAGGAAATAGGGTCATTATAGATGTAATTAATTAAGACAAAGTCACACTGCAGTAGTTTGGGCCCTTACCCTAACATGACTGGTGTTCTTATAAAAACAGGAAATTTAGAGGGAGACAGACAGACACACACACACACACACACACATACACACACAGGAAGTACATTATGTGAAGATGAAGGCAGAGATCAAGGTGATACTTGCACAAGCCAAGGTAAGTCAAAGACTGCCAGCAAAGCACTAGAAGCTGGATGAGAGGGCTGGAGCAGATGCTTCCCCAGTGCTTGAAGAGGGAACATGGCCCTGGTGATACCTTGACCTCAGGCATCTAGCTTCAGGAACAGTGATACAATAAACTTGTGTTGTTTAAGCTACCCAGTTTGTGGTCCTTTGGTGCAAGCAGCCCTAGCAAACTGATACATTGTGCTACGGCTGCAGTGGAAGGAAGTGACATTTACTCCCAGAATTTATGGTTGTTCTTTGACTCTGGACAAGAGTCTGAAGTTACAAGCCAAGAAAAAATGATTGATAATATCCTAGACTATTTGATGCCAGAACATCAAAAAGGAGATAAAATCAAAAGTTAATCTCACAAGTAGATAAAATTAAATTAGGTAGGAATTAATGGTATTTGATTTTTTTTCTGAATATTAGGCATTACTAGTGATCCACCTATTAGCATTCTAAGTAAATTAATTAGTTACATTGGTCATTTTAATAAAGACTTTTTTATTCCTTGTTAAAAGTTTAAGTGAAAAAGAAATTATTGGTATGGATATATCTATGTCTGAGAAAAGTATCCCACATTGGACAATTCAATTCCTTTATTCATGCTATGGGCCCTAACTGTGTACATAATAGAAAAGAGAAAATTGTTATCCTCTACAGTGCTAGATTTCCAAAGAAAAATACGTAAAGATACCTAAAAGTCCATGATTCCATTAGAATATTAAAATAAGAATCTAATTTTCTCTGGAAATTATTATATGGATTTGGTCAGTAGATATTAAACCAACAGTCCCTTCCCTATATAACTGGCTTCCAATCAAAGAAAACTTTAAAAAGCGCTATATAAGCGTTTTTAATTTTTACAACTGTTTTCATTAAAAACAATAACCACAGAAACATTGCATCTTAAAGTTTCATCGGCTATTTAGTGTACAATATTTTCACGTTAAATATTTCCTACAGTGCACACTTAACTAATCCCATGCTAGGGTTTAGAGCCTCTCAGCTGATGTTTGAAACAAATATGAAAAGATTCAAGTACATACAAAAGCTTTCAAGATCTCTTTTGTACAATAAAACGTGTCTTGTTTCCTTTTGAGACTGCCCTGTGTCAGTCTTTCCATGTGGTTTCTTTTTGTACTACTGTTTTATAAACAGCGCACATTTTGTAACATTACATATCAATGAGAAACAGAGGGGACTTTCCCGAAAGTCTCCAAAGATCAATTTGAAATATTTAATAAGGCATTTTAATACCAAACAAATATTCTCTGAGATTGCAAATCATTATGCATGACTTGTCAGGGTTCACAGCTCTGTTAAAATCTCAAGTGGGGGCTTCCCTGGTGGCTCAGTGGTTGAGAATCTGCCTGCTAATGCAGGGGACACGGGTTCGAGCCCTGGTCTGGGAGGATCCCATGTGCCGCGGAGCAACTAGGCCCGTGAGCCACAATTACTGAGCCCACGCGTCTGGAGCCTGTGCTCCGCAACAAGAGAGGCCACGACAGTGAGAGGCCTGCGTACCACGATGAAGAGTGGCCCCCACTTGCCACAACTAGAGAAAGCCCTCGCACAGAAACGAAGACCTAACACAGCCATAAATAAATTCATTAATAAACTCCTACCTGCAACATCTTCTAAAAAAAAAAAAAAAAAAACTCAAGTGAATTAACATTGAGCAAGAACTCTAAGTAAAAATAAGCTGGAGATTTATGAAGGCTGAGAGTACCTCTCTGAAGGAATCTCTTAGGGCTTAATTCCCAGAAGATTTTTCCAGGGACTGTGAAAAAGTAATAGTCATCAAGGTACAACTTAAATTTCATTCCTCACAGGAGGACTGTAATTTCACCAACAGAGAAATAGCGTAGTATTCCAGTCATGGTGTAATTTTATAAAGCCTTGAGTACTCACACAAGAGTCACTGGATTAAAAAAATCCTCTGCAAGTACACTTATGAATCATCTGGGTAACAGAGCAGAATTCACTATTTTAATTGTATATTTTCAATCACAGCTATTGTTAGTTTCTGTGTTCTTTCAATTAGATACTTTTTATGGAACTACCAAATGTGAGATTTGACATTACTCAAGTAAACTTCTTATCATATACCATAAATGAAAAAATTAAGGAAAAATTATGTATTTAGTGCCAGTAATGTGGGATCCCTCTGCTATATGTCATTTAATTTAATAATAAGATAAATCCATTGAGAAAATTACACCCAATGCCATTTTACAGATGGGAGCATCGAGGTACATAAAGGTTATATAGTTAACAATTTGAGAAGGCAGAATTCAAGCTGGTCCTCTCTGTTTTGCTGTGACATTCTTTCGCATCTACGCCATTGCAACATTCAGTCATGATCTGTTGAGTGTTAATAGTTACAAGATCTTCTGCCTTGTTCTTGTCTGTTTCCTTGGTGGTATGTAATGCCTGTCCAGATGCATCTACTTGTAGAGAGGCAGCATTATATTTCACCCCACATACACACCATAGCCAAAGGCCAAGTCAGTAAATATATTTTGTCAGCAGAGTCTGTATATAAAATACTTAGGGGGAAGAAATCTCCAAGTACCGACAACAGTGATGTACTCTTCTGTAGCCTTATAGAATGCTCACAATTCTCTTGATTTCTGTATAGAGTAAATGGTTGCAGTAAAAAGTGACTTGACTATCATATCCCCACCAGTCTTACATATCTTCTAAATCCACTTGCATGTTGTCCTCACATTACTTTCCTACCCTGTTCTGATGTTTGTAGGAATCTAACACCTGTCATTGACACTGATTAGTGTTTCCCATGTCTGTCCACTAAAACCCAGCTCCAGGGGTCAGGTAACACCACCCTCCCAGCCATAAGGATGCTCAATTCCTTCAGTGGTTGCCTCACAGTTCACCATTTGGCTTTTCATTTCTCCTACCATTTTTGTAACTTGTTCCACAGACTCAGTTCCTGAGTTGAACTACATGACGGTGGATTTGATTTTCCTGATTAAGCTCCAATGCATACAGAAGGTATTAACAAGTCTCTCCCCAAGTATCCTTCATATCTTTTCTGGATAATGACTATACTTCACCAAATATAAAGATTAGGTTCTGAACTTGACTCTAATATAGTTACTACTTTCAAATGAGAATCTGGGTGTTCTTTACATTCAATAACTTGAAATTACTTAACATATTGGAATGTGACAAATATATCATTTGGAGAGCTGTCTATTTTATGCAAAATTTTAAAATGAGAATTTCGGGGAGAATGTTTTTAACGTGGAGGAAAATTCATACATATATATACTCTATCTATCAATCTATTTACAGATATAGAGGAATAGTAATTCAATACTTCTTAAAGTATTCCCTAGTTTAGCATGTGTGATAATCAAGTGCACTGCATAATTGCTGATTTTATATCAATTTCTTATCAAAAATTAGAATTTGTATCTATAAGTTGCTTCAATGCTCATGCTTTACAAAGTATTCCATTTAAAAAATAAGTTATTAACAAGTTCAGCATTTTTCTGAATAGTGCACTATTATTTAAACTGAATTTTCATTCAATGATAAAAACAAAAGCAGAAATAAAATCAAAACCAATAAACTATGAAACAATTACTAACAAACAGAATACCAGGGACAGAAATATTTTGTCCTTCTTTGCTCACAAAAGTTGCAATAATTTTTCAGAAGTGTTTAATAAAAGATTATAAAGTATATACTATATATTATATATACATATTTATGTATATATATGTGTACATATCCACTCACATAAACAACTGACATTCAGTCATGAATATCAATCATTGAGGAAATACAATAATTTCAATTTCTTTTTCACCAGTTAGCTGAAAATTTGATTTTTAAATATTTTAATAGCACAGTTTCCATATTTTACAGTAACCAAAAATAAAACGTAACAATACAGATATAAAATTAAAATCCTCTTTATTTCTTAGTCCCATACCTACTCCTACCAGATCTACTATTAAAAGTAGCAACATTTTCTTTGCCCTAATGTTTGTTCTTTCATTTTAATTTAAAATTTTCTGATTGTATCACAATTGAAAATTGTCATTGATCTAATTAAAGATGAAGAATGCACTGCATCTACATTACCTCCCAATATCTCTCCCCCACCATGCAATTTTAATTACTTATTAATTTTAATTATGGTAGCATTACTTTTATTATTATAGATAAAATGTTTAAATCCCTATCTCTTGCTACATTGATTTTAGGCAGCAGATGTTGTGCCTGTAATGATTTCTGAGGAAACATATATAATTCATCACCTTTTCATCTTTGATATTTTTTCAGTTATATATTTGAGGTCATTAGAAACACCTAAATGTCCACGGAGAGATGAATAGATAAGGAAAATGTGATACAGATACAGCTATATTTCAGCCTTAAAATAAGAAGGAAATCCTGTCATTTGCAACAACATGGGTGAACCTGGAGGGCATTATACTAAGGAAAATAAGCGAGACACAGAAAGACAAATACTGCATTATCTTACTTATATGTGGACTCTAAAATATTCGAACTCCTAAAGCAGAGAATACAATGGTGGCTGCCAGGGGTAGGGCAGAGAGAGAGAAAATGAGGAGATGTTGGAAAAGGATATAAAGTTTCACTTATGCAAGATGAATGAGTTTTGTATATTTAATGTACTGCAAAGTGACTATGGTAAACAATACTGTATTGCATACTTGAAATTTGCTAAGAGGGTAGATCTTAAGTCTTCTCACTACATACACACACACATTAAAAAAAGGAAGGAAAAAAGAAAATGGTAACTACGTGAGGTGATAGATATGTTAATAAGCCTGACCATAGTGATCACTTGACGATGTACACATACATCAAAACATCAAGTTGTACACCTTACATATATGCAATTCCTATTTGTCAATTATACCTCAATAAAGCAGAAAACATAAAATTTTAAATAGAAATTTAAAAAATGGATTTGATGTTTCCCCTGTTAAGTTGGAGTGCTACATCTTAATAAGTGTGGCAGAATGGGTTCATACATTGCCAGGCAGATCAAGGACTCTTGTGTCCCCAGAGGGAGGAGTCGTTTGCATCAGAAGCAAGGACTTTGCGATATTCACCTACTGGTAAGAGCTCTTTGATTCTTTTTTGTTCCCCTCTTATGTGAGTTTTCTGGTTTACTGGAAGCTATTTTCTGCTTCATCCTTATGTCCCAATAGCCCTATGTGAGCCATCCTTAGGAAAATCAAACCAAACCAAACCAAACCAAAATCAAAGGCTTTAAGGGTATAATAAAAACACATTTTCTTTGTATGTACAGAATAGGTTGAAAAAATTCTGCCTTGCTTTGAAATCTTTAATAAGTTGCCCAAGTGACTTCCTCTGTTTTTTTGTATTTACAGCGGATTTGGGGGCAGAACAGTTTTCACCTTTAGTGTTTAGGCCTGTAAATTTGATCTGTCTCTTTTACCCCATTAATTAATTTTTAGTGTTTTCAATGCTCTGGAATTTTTGGAATCTCTGGATTTATCCACTGTTGGCACCCTATCTTGTTATTATGATTTATTTTTGAAATACTTATGTATTTCAAACTACTTTTGGAATATCCTCTCTGAGGTGCCAAGGGGAGAAATATCAGAAAGAGTGGGTTAAATTATGTTGCAGTAACAATCCCTACATTTCAGAGGCATTAAACAATAAAAGTTGATTTCTCACTCACACTGCAAACTATGGTTGGGCTAGTGTTACTTTGCATCAAGTTATCCTCCCTCAGGGGCACTGTCTACTGAACTGCCACCCTCTACAATGTTGCTGTGGAACTTTGTTGAAAATGACTCTTTTGAATTGAAAATACTACACGATGTTTGGGGAAAATGGTCTTTATGATACAGTTACATAAAATATTTTATAATTATAGTTCTTGCTCTTTGGCTCATCTATATACAATGTTTCTTCCTGTTTTCTCTCTTGATGTATACCAAAACTAATTCCTGAGCTCAAATTATTTAAACATATGATCTAGATTATTTAAAATATACAAACATAAATATATTACATGCGTGCTACTTTGGTTCTGTACATACAGGTGTTTGCAAAGCACTCAGTCAGGTAAATCAAAGTATAGACCACAGAGTTTTATTGCCTCACTAGGCTGGTTATATTATTATTATTGTATATATGTATATGTATATATATATATAATTATACATAATTTTATTATAAAATGTGTATAAGTGTCATTTTGTGTATGTGTGAATATATACACATATATGTATATATGTATATATATATATGTTTTTAAGGCTGAAAATTAAACCTGGTGGAAGAGGTTTATGAAATGTTGCTTGGAATCACCAAGGTTTCCGTGACTTTGTCAGTAGCTTCTTTAATCACACAGAGTGTAAATTTAGTTACAAAGCAATCCCAAGACTGGTGGTCTTACATCTCTTTGCTGAGAGGACAATACAGAAATACTCCTACTCAAAGCAATCTCTTTTTGTTAATTGTATTTATCTTACAGAATATTTTAAATTAAAGAAGTCAAACATGATCTTAGTAAGAAAAATATACCTCCTGTCTCATTTCCCTTAAGAAAAGCAATCATAGCAGTGTCTTACATGTCTTTTCATAACTCTCTCCACTCATTCAAAGGTCTGTCTTGTAGTCATGTACATACTAAACTGAACTCTACGCAGCTTTTTCTGTAATGACAGAACATGGCATGGAAATGTCCATGCCATCTTGGTAAATATAATTTTCACAGCTACATGATATTCCATATTGTTTACTGATGTGCACTTAGATTCTTCTAGTTGAGTTTCTTTCTGTTGCTGATAACAACTTACCACAAACAGTTGGGTAAAACAAAAGCCATCACATGTTCTTATTTTTCTGTTTGCTTCTTCCTTGCTATATATACATGCCATGCTGTGATAAACTTCCAAAGCAGTGCCCCCTTCAGGAGGAACACAATTTCCCCAATATTTCATGGCACTTCAGTGTGATACAGCAGTGGAAGATTTACTGAGATCATTTAGTTAGACTTACACTAATGAACACATCAGTGAGACTGGGGAAACATTCCATTGTGACGGCCTTAGTTAAATGGAACCATGGCTTGTATGATTCCTTTGCCAACAATTGTTCAGTGTACTACCAAAAATTCAATACTAATTTTCTTCCATGAAGAAAGTCAATGGCAAAGTCAGATTAGGATTGATTAGCTGAAATTTAATAGTAGATAACTCCAAGTCCAGTTCAAGATAGCAAAGGATGAAAATCCTCAGCTCACCTTCTCCCACGGACACACTAAAACTGCAACCACATATAGAACAACTATCTCTGAGAACAACCTGAAGACCAACAGAACAGAATTTCTACAACTAAGGATTTAAGAAAAGGCCACATGGAGACTATAGGAGGGGCAGAGATGCAGTCTTGTGAAACCCATACCCCTGGTGTGACAATCCACAAGTGGGAAGGGTATCACAACTGCAGAGGCCTCCCTGAGGCCTGAGCCCCACACTGTGCTACCCAGCCTAGGAAACCTGCATGGAGAAGACGAGCTCCCATAATGTTTGGATTTGAAAATCAGTGGGGCTTACGTCTAGGAGAGCCAGAGGAAACTGATACATCGCTAACGAAGACCTTACATACAAACTTACTCACCCCAAGTTCTAGTGCAGAGGCAGCAGCTTAAAATGTGCCTGGGTCATGTGAAAAGGAGATTCATTGACTAATTTTAGGACACGGACTGAAGGATCAGGGAGCAGGTGAAACTTTCTCCAGGGACAGAAGTGTTGGTGGATGCCATTTTTTTTTTCTTTTTTACTCTCCTTTCACCTAGCTGGCCCAGCACTGGTGGGCACCATTTCTGTCACTCTGCATTAACCTAGTTAACACCATGTGCCCTGCCCTGGTGTTCCCCTGAGGACTGGCGCCAGCACCCCTCCAAAGCAGTTCCCACCCTACCTCATCCAGTGCATGTCTCCAGCCACCACCAGAGTCTTTCTAAAGCAGCTCCCTCTCTGGGGTCCAGCCTAGCACACCAGCAGTTGTGGCGGTGCCTCACAGCCAGACGTGTTGGGGCCAGCCCAGTGCATCACCACTCTCGCAGCAGTTGCAATTACACTTCTAGGCCTGGGGACAAGCCCTGCCTACTAACATGCCTCCAGAAGTCATGGCTGGGCCTCACAAACAGCCAGGGAAATTAAAATGGAAAAACAGTGTTCTAAAATCTATGGGACACAGCAAAAACAGTTCAAAGAGGGAAGTTTGTAGTGATAAAGACCTATCTCAGGAAACAAGAAAAATCTCAAATAAACAATCTAACCTTACACCTAAGGGAACTAGAAAAAGAAGAAAAACAAAGCCCAAAGCTCAGAGCAGAATCAAATGAAATATGGACTAGAAAAACAACAGAAAATTCAAGGAAACTAAGAGATGGTTCTTTGAAAAGATAAAGAAAATTGATAAATCTTTAGCCAGACCCATGAAGATAAAAAAAGAACATGCTCAAATAAATAAAATCAGAAATGGAAGGGAAGTTACAACCAACACCACAGAAATATAAAGCATCATAAGAGATTATTACAAACAATTATAAGCCAACAAATTGGACAACCTGGAAAAAACAGATGAATTCCTAGAAATATACAATCTTCCAAGACTGAATCAAGTACAAAATATGAACAGACTGATCACTAGTAACAACATTGAATCAGTAATCAAAAAAATACCTAACAAACAAAATTCCAGGACCAGATAGCTTCACAGGTGAATTCTACCAAACATTTAAAGAGGAATTAATGTATATAGTTCTCAAACTATTCCAAAAAATTGAAGAGGAAAATATGCTTCTGAACTCCTCATTCCACTAGGTCAACATCACCCTGATACTAAAACCAGAGAGGAAAATCACACACACCCACACACAGCACCGCTCCCCCCCACACACAAATATAGGACAATATCACTGATGAGCATGGGTGTAAAAATCCTCAACAAAATGTTAGCAAACCAAATTCAACAATACATTAAAAGGGTCATACACCATGATCAAGCGGGATTTATCCCAAGAGCGCAAGGATGGTTTAATATTTGCAAATCAGTCAATGTGATACAACATATTAACAATTTGAAGAATAAAATTCACATGAATAGCAGAAAAGTGTTTAACAAAATTCAACACTCCCTTATCTTAAAAAACTCTGAACAAAGTAGATATAAAGAGAACATACCTCAGCATCATAAAGACCATAAAATGTTTAATAATAAGGGGGTCACTTAACATGTGAAAGCATAAAAGATCTAGACTGACCTTCACAGTTTTCTCCTTACCAGTGTATGGGAGCAAGAAAATATTTTCCATTTACTAAGGTGGGAAATGAAATTTAGCAGAGAGAAACTTAACGGACCTCAAGAGGACTCTCAATTAAGACAGACGGCAGGCAATTATGAAACTCAAGGACTGAGCCCTGAAAAACAGAGGAAATAAAGACATCTGGTAGATGGCAGCAGGAATCTACGATGGCACAGACATTCCTCTTTCTCACTGTGCCATTTCTCTCTACCTGATCACTTTGCCTTCTGTCACACCTCATCGCTATACCTTCTTGCTATACCTGACTGCAGTGTTTTTACTTTATACTTAATCACTGTGTCTTCATTCTACACATGGTCATGATGACTTCCTCTAGTCTTGATCTCTGTATGTTCACTCTATACCTGATTGCTGGGCACTGTGTATTCACTCTAGTCCTCTTTGCTGGGCCTTTTCCCTATACCTCATGCTGAGCCTTCTCGGTATACTTGAACACAGAATATTCACCCCACACCTGATTGCTATGCCTTCACTCTATACCTGACTCCTAGAAAATGGCAAAAACTACCCAAAAAAGTGGCGTTGAATTTATTGCACATGAGTTTTTAGAATGAAATTTCAGGAGTATGTGCTCTAATACAATGATTTCACACTTAAAAATATGTATATATATTTTTTTAATATAATGATGGGAATGTATAGCTGCTTCATTTTAGGACAGTGATTCTAGACTCAGAGAGGCTTAGTAACAGAAATACTGCCTCAAGGCTTTTTTTGTTTCATTTTGTTTTGGCATAGCTAGCGGGATCTTAGTTCCCCGACCAGGGACTGAACCCAGGCCCTCGGCAGTAAAAGTGCAGAGTCCTAAGCGCTGGACCACCAGGGAATTTCCATATTTTTCATTTTATAATATTTCACAGCAATTTCAATTTATGAGCCTTTATTTAAATATAGGGGTAATAACATAGACTAATTAATATTATCAGTGATAATTAAGTAATGGCAAGTGTCTAATATGAGATTTTTGGTTTGGTCTATTTCCCCAGAAAGGAAAGAAAGAAGAAAGGAAAGAAGAGGAGAGGAGAGGAGAGGAGAGGAAAGGAGAGGAGAAGGAGAAAACAACAAAAGTGGCCATAATTAGGATAAATTTATATAAAATATCAGTAAATTTTTGTAAATATTAAGAATGATTTTAATAAGAAAATTTTATATCTCTACATTTATGTGATAAGTATACAGAAAAAAATCACATGGAATAATAGCTCTTCACGTCTATAAAAAGTATATTTTGTCTTTATTCCATATAGAGTCTATTTATTTATTGACTATTACATTTGTGATACTTTGTTAGGTGCATATGACACAGAAATAAAATAATTTAAAAATGTGAAGGACGTACAAATCAGTAAAATATCAGATAAGCTCAAATTAATGTATAATATAAAGTAGTGAGCAATAAAATATAAGCTGGGGGTCCTCAACCCCCAGAACATGGACAGGTACTGGTCTGCTGCCCGTTAGGAACCAGGCCACACAGCAGGAGGTGAGCGGTGGGCGAGAGAATGAAGCTTCATCTGCTGCTCTACATCGCTGCCAACTGCTTCTGCTTGCATTACTGCCTGAACCGTGTCTCACATTACCATGTGAACCATCCCCCCACCTCCCCAAACCCCACCCCCCACCCTGGTCCATGGAAAAATTGTCTTTCACGAAACCAATCCTGGTGCCAAAAAGATTGGGGACCACTGTAATAAGCCCAGGATGCCCTAAGGTCAGTTGTAGTAAAAATTTTTTGTTGTATGTTTTTAAAAAAAAGACAGTATCTCCATGAAGAGAAGTATTAATTTCCAAGGCTAATTTACACACCAGAATGTTCCTTTAGCCATTATGAAAATTTCACCCATTATATATTTTTTACATTTACTTGAACATAAGTTGTATCTAGAATTGCCAAAACTGATTGGTTTTCTTTGTATTCACATTTCCTACACTGAGGAGCATATACGTGAAAATCATTTTTGAATATATTTTTTAAAACATTACATGAAGATTTGGGAATTCCCTGGCAGTCCAGTTGTTAGGACTCTGCACTTTCACTGCAGAGGGCCTGGGTTCAATCCCTGGTCAGGGAACTAAGATCCTGCAAGTCCCATGGTGTGGCCAAAAACAAAAAAAATAACATAATGTGGAGATTTAATTTTTGTAAATTGGGCCCAACTTATGGTGAAATAATTTATCTATTCCAGTGAAGTACTTTCTATTATGAATTGACCAGTTTTATTGGGGAATTCCAAATCTAGTATACTTTCATAAAAAGTAAAATGGAGAAACTAAGAAATCTGAAGTAGCATAAAATGCAATCTGGTAGATCGTATCAATCATTGAATAAAAGTGAGAAAATAAATTGGTTTTGTGGTCCTTCTTGAAAAAAACAAATGTAATTATTTACAAGAAAATAAAAAGAATCATTACTCCATAGAGCAATAAAACTTTTTTTACCAGATATCCAAACAATGATGTTCAAAAAATTAAGAGGCTGTATTTTTACAAACTCTTTCCTCCAAACATAAGTGTAGGTGGAAAGGGCTAACATATTATCATTCAATAAATATTTACAGAACATTGTGTCAAGTGATGTACAGTAATAGAATACAGCAAAAGTAGAGTAGTAGAACTTCTGAGCCTTCTCTTCAAAAACCCTTGAAGCTTCTGCTCTCACTCTCTTGAAATG